>NC_139349.1:106495128-106982628 GCF_055883805.1 Amblyomma maculatum | reverse complement strand
TCTTCACACAAGATAGGGGATATGTGTGTACTTACGGGTTTAGACCCAGCTCTACATACGGCGAGGTCTATCGTCCAGCAAACCGAAGAATTGCCCAACCGAAGCTGCTGAATCTCGTCGCGTGGTTGAAAAATATCCTAGGGTGGTTTAGAATTTTCCGGCACAGCTCATAGTTATCACTAACGGGGAGCATACGTACTACGTGCACAACACAATTCACGCCTCGATAATTCGTCGATGAAGTTCGTTTCGAGTATCCTTGGAGTTACACGAATGACGCAAGCCGTCATAGCCAAGTTGTTATACTGAATGGGTATTACTTGTCATGGAAGGTGAAGTGCTTGTGTCTTCACCGGGCAGGCGAGTAATGTGCTAAGAAACAAATATGCTCATTTGTTTCTTCGTTTCATGCATATACCACTGACTTTCATACCACACGCCGCTACATTCCCTCAGCCTGAAATAGGACAGATCCCCGATCATTTCTTCGCTTGTTGTGAGAATGTGTGCGTGGAAATTTCCTAGCCCCTAAAGATGCACGGACACTTATTGGTCAGTGATAAGTTGATAACGAGCACAGTTTCGGCGGTGAAAGCTTTCTGCGGGGAAAAAGCATGGAATGAAAAAATACATGCGCACGAAACGACACAGCTCGCAAGCAGCATCGTAATGCTCTCAAGCTGCGTCATTCATTCGCTAGGCGCACCTCGATTTCCCCACCTATCCTCGTTTCGTCAAAAAGAAACTGTACAGGGTACACGCCTTCTATTTCTAGGGGACAATGACAATAGAGTTTATTATTATCACCTAGAGGGAATGCTGGAGGCTTAGCACAGATCAGTGTGCAAAACGTGTCTCCGCACGCTGATAATCAGTTTTAACGCGAGATCGTTAGACTCAATTCACCGAAAATTCGACGTCGGTGGCCGTCGCCTAGCGTTTGCGTTATGAGCGCTGGCAGGCGATAGATGGTATGGCTGAACACTAACTGTGTGTAGCGTTGCCTGACATTACGTTTGGCAGGAGCTGCCAGCTCGGGCCTCTCCTTTCATGTGAGAGGGTAACATCAGAATCAGCCTACCAGGAACCTTGTATTCACGTAAACTCTATAGGCCACCCAGTTACGTTCATACGTCTTGGTTAAAGCGGGGCTTTATATGGGCTTGTAGCCTAGCTGCACTATCGCTTCGTACCCTTAAAGGCGAAACTTAAGTGTCCCCTATAAATTATTTCTTTATTTTTTTATTCGCTTTCGCTTGGGCTAGTGCATTTACTTATTTTCGAAACATTTTTGCGAAAATTGTGTGGATTTATTTGTTTAACGCGACAGCGTGAAAGGACCCGTTCTGTAGAAAATCCAGTTTCGGACTTGGCGTTGTGAGCTGAAAATCGCGGACGTGCCTCTGGCAGATTGCAGTTGGCACGGGACATGGTCGGGCAGTGATTGGTCGAAGATTGTGTGACGTCATAAGACCACACCGAGTGGCCAAGTTAGCAATAGTTGCAAAACCGGCAGCTAGTCTGAGTGGGGTGAGATTGACTTGAACTCCCCCCCCCCCCCCCCCCCCCCCCCCGGGGGACGTTGGATCTGGAGTCAACATGGTACTATAGGCTCCAAGGCACGTGGGCACTTAGGTATATGGCTTGGTTAAAGCGGGGCTTTACGTCTACGTTTGGTGGTCTTCGACGTAATAGACAGATTAGCTTGCCGGAGAGGTACTGACGTAGACGTATACCGGTTTGCCGGACCCCTCCTGCGCACGCGCACTGTCGGGGTTGAGTACAATCGCGGCAACTTCGCCTGCGTGTGAGGGGTACGGTAGAACGGTATACGTCAGTACGTCTCCGGCAAGCTAAATCTCTCTAATAGAGAGATCTAATAGAGGAGACGTACTGACATAGACGTATACCGGTTTGCCGGACCCCTCCTGCGCACGCGCATTGACAGGGGTGAGTGGAATCGCGGCCAATGTGCTTGCGTGGGAGCTATACTCCGTTTCATACATCAGGTGCAACGCAGCGAAAGCTACGCAAGTAGTCCGCATGAAAAAAAAAAAAAAGGAAGACTTATCACTACACGCTCGTTTCGTGACCAAGTGTTTCTGCTGAAAAGGGTTCTATTCCGAGCACACACGTTTGCAATAACTTTATTCGCGTGCCTGGACATCTTCGCAGTGCGGAACTTATAGAAAAAATCCGCTCCAAAGAGGCAGTCCAGGTCTCTGCGTTGCGTAGCGCGGAGGGCACCGCTGGCAGGGTTGCGGGGCAGCGAAAACGCGGCACGATTGAAAACGACAAACAAAACATACAAATTCACCGAATCCGATCTTTTCTCCCTAAAACTAGGTGTTTTTTATGGAGTTGATGGCAAATGTAAGATGTATTAAACTTGCAGACAAAACAACTATTATTTCATCGCGTATGCGGGGAGCGCTAACAAGAGCTGTAGCTTTGGCAGTGTTGCACTTGATGTATGAAACGGAGTATAAGGTACGGTAGACCGCTATACGTCTACGTCAATACGTCTCCGTCAAGCTGAATCTCTCTAACGTGCTGTAGCTTACGGCTGTGTATAGTATTGGGCGAGATGACAGAGGCAGGAATTAAGGCAGTAAAGTGATTCAGCAAGCAGCAACAATGCATGTGTACACAACGAAGATTAGTAAAGAGCCGCAGACGGAAGCCAGTATGTCGCTTCATCACCGTAAGGGTCCGCCAGTTTTTTAGCGGTACCTTTACGACTCGTTCGGTTGAAAAGCCTTCGGCCTAGTAGTAGCGGCAGTAGTAAAAGGCACCGCGTGTCGGAAATGATAGGGGCTGCGTTAAAAGAAGGTCGTATAATTGTAATTAGTGTTGGCTGAGGTAATGAAATCATTTAAGTTAATCGATTATTTGATGAAGTGATGAATTAAATAAATAAAGGAAAAAAGTTGGAAAAAACTGGGTCCAAAGGTATCATACTTCTCAGAATAGAAAGAAATATTGCTGCTGCTAAGAATCGGTGCATGAAAAAAAAAAAAAAAAAAAAAACAAAAGAAAGAAACGTTTAGTAAATGAAAAGTGAAAAAAATTGTCCGAGCGTGTGAAAGGTTATCGCGTCATACCCTTTAACGGCGGAGCTTAAGTGTGCCCCTATTTTTTTTTCTTGTTCCCACTAGGTGCCGATATAATCGAGTCGAACGAGGAGCAAGTTTTTGTCCATTGCGTCCGCTTTCGGCTATGTCAAGCCACGTGCATTATTTAAGGATATCACTCCCAGGTATTTGAAACCGATGGACGCAAGAAATGACTGCTGGGGAGTGTTCATGCTGCAGTCGATCACTGGCAAGAGCCGTATCAATCCGGTGCCTCTCCCGACAGAAGAACTGCTGCGAGAACTCCGGGACCGTGAAAACCGAATAAAAGTTCTCATGAGAGTCAAAGTGTGACTGCAGGAGAATATCAGCCTTTAATTTCTCCTGAATGCCGATACAACAGACGCCGCCGAAATTAACCGCGTGAACTGCCCCCCAGTGAATACACTGTAGGTTTGAAAGTGATGGGGCGAAGAACTTTTTCACATCGCGTGTGGAAGGAGGTTTGGATTGCTAACAGCCGCAGACCGAAATCGCATGGCGTGCATATTGCACAACTGGGTTCTGCACTCGGATTCAAGTAGCGCAATAATATCAAAGTGATTACCGAAAGGCTAGGAATTGAAGTGTGCATGATTGAATGATTAGAGCTACGCATTAAAGACAAAATAAAGGGATATATGACATAATGCAAAAATCGATAATATTAATATAATGATCAACCCAATTTACTGGAACGCTTTCAATGTCGCTTAACGGCAACATTGAACTAGACATTCGATATTGAAATAACAAGAGCTCATGCATGTCGCCTTTTGCACCTCTTTCTGAAAAACGCCAATTTTGTACCAAGGGCTTTAAAGAAGCCTTTGTACCTCATTAATATTTGGCCAGTGCTTAGCGCGGGACTCATTTACAAGTGTTCTAGAACATAAGTTTGACCCTATTAAAAAAAATTGCTGCAAGGTTCTTCACAAGCATCTACGAATACAAGAAGTTCACAAATAAGGGAAAGTCTAGGGAGGAAGTTACTACCCGCGCGCAGGAAAGTGTACAGGCTAAAGTTTTTACACAACATTCACAAAATTTGCGCAGAGAGAAAAAAGAAATAAAATAACATTGCCCACACCGCATGGAGCACAAAATGATGCGCAAGATTAAAAGGTGTTCGGGTGGACAGATAAAAAAATTAAACGACAGAAGAATTAAATTGCTCAGCCCACATCGTCGGGTGGCAAAACGGGCTACACAACAGTGCTTAAAATGGGCAGTAAGAAAAAACAAATATAATAGTGTCCTGCCCGCACAATCCTAGGACACAGCGGGCTTAATTCAGTTAAAATGGAGATGATGGGGTCCGAGAGGACAAAGTATAATTTTGACCACCCGAGGGTGGTCAAAATCTCAAGTCGTGAAGTCAATGCAGTTGGGGTCATTTGCTTCCACTCTTATAGGCTTTAAGCATTTTCTCACCTATGATCGCTGTGCTCAGTGTTTTCGCGCGTAATTGGCCGAAAAACACCATTTCTTAAGAAAACAGACAAAAAAAAAAGGGGGGGGGGGGGGGACGCCGAAATACACACGCCAGTTTTTGTGCAAGAAAAACGTCGGAATAAAGCCAACAGTGTACTCGTAATAAGCCATTCTGATTTCATATCGAGCTAGAATCATCTGCGATAAGCATATCTGCCGTTCAATCGGTTCACAAATTGCAGAAGATTTCGGAGGTCTCGTACTTTTCAGTGTTATGTGTAACTTGAGGCCGTTCGGTGACATTTACGAGGCAGCAAAGTTGCGGATTTCCGATTGTTTGCCGGATTGCCGGATTGCGGATTGCCGATTGCACCCCGGCGTGAAAGATAAGCCCACGAGAGCTATATTCTGGCGAGATCGACAATTTCAGTGATGAGAGGTTCCGGATGCAAGTTACTTAGTATCTTAGCAATTAGTTAAGTAGGGGCGTGCGAGTAGCATGTTTTTTTGCAAGCCGAATTGAATACGAAAACTACTGCCTTGCAATCTAATTGAGTACGAATAATGTGGTTAAACCCCAATCGAATACGAATCGAATAGTGAAAGCACCGAATTTTATACGAATCGAATATCTGCAAGTTATGTTCAGATCATTTCTACGCTGAGTACGAACCATGAAAATGCGTCTAAAATTGAATTTTATTCAAAAATGCTGTTTGATAAACAGTTCATAACAATGCACAGCTGCGTCAAACTTGACTACAGGTGAGATCCAACATAAACCTTAAAAAAAAAAAAAAACAACGAAAAGATTGCGCAGTGCAATAATAAGTAATCAGAAGAAATTAGTGCTCAGTAAGGTCAAGTAGTAAGAAGAATAAGATTGGAATGGAGCGCATTTGGCAAGCACTCGCAGATTATGTCTAGCAGCTTACCGGTATCGCTAAAGAGGAAAGTATATAGCAGTTGCATCTTACCTGTACTCACCTATGGCGCTGAAACGTGAAGGCTAATCAAGAGAGTTCTACCTAAGTTGAGGACAACCCAGAGGGCTATGGAACGAAAAATGGTAGGGGTAACAAAGCGTGCAGAGTGGGTCAGAGAAATAACTCAAGTTACCGACATTCTAGTGGAAATTAAGAAAAAGAAATGGACATGGGCAGGACATGTAGTGCGAAGAGAGGATAACCGATGGTCGCTTAGGGTAACAAACTGGATTCTAAGGGAAGGAAAGCGCGCAGGGGGCGGCAGAAAGTTAGGTGGGCGGATGAGATTAAGAAGTTCGCAGGGGTCAAGTGGATGCAGCTAGCACAGAACCGGGTTAAGTGGAGAAATATGGGAGAGGCCTTCGCCCTGCAGTGGGTATAGTCAGGCTGATGATGATGATGACGATGAAGGTCAAGTAGAATTCGAACGAGTTTATAAATTTACTAGATGCAGCTTGGTCAGATGTACAGCCTAGCACTACCAGAGCACACGGCTAGAAATAGAGCACTATCAACATGGCATCAGTCGAACAACATTACATCAACTAAGAGAAGACTTGCTTAGACTAGCCATCGAAAATTCTTTAGATGTTTGGCTAGATTAAAGCACTAGCACTGCTGAAAAATGACACAACAAATCTAGATACAAGACTAGATTAACAGGCAGTTATTACTTAAGCAGTTAATCACTAGTAATGACACGTGTCGTAACATTATGAGGAACGATGAATCCCAAAGATAAAATTTGATATCACCAAAGGTGGAATATATTAAGAGTAGTGCAGAACCAGGGAAACAAAGGACACGCACATGTAGCGCTACTTCTCGGCAGATAGGAGACGTGAGCCGTGACGACTATGAGAAGTGGCCTCTGCAATGGTAGATATGTCCGATTTTTAAGGCCTGCAATATAAATATTTCCATGCGAATGGAGCGCGTCGCGGCCACGCTGAAGCCTCCCCCCTCTGTGCGCACACCTCTGCCGCTGCTGATCAGGCTACACAAAGTTAGTTTAGGCGGGCCCCGTCTCTCCCTCTTTTTTTTTTTCTTGTTTCTCGCTTCATACGGGTCGCTCAATTTTCCGTCATCTGTGGTTATATATGTATATATATATATATATATATATATATATATATATATATATATATATATATATATATATATATATATATATATATCGAGCGGCTTGGAATAAATGGGCCTGCTCTTGGAGGTGAGAATTTAGACCGCAGCCTCCAGAACCCCCCCCCCCCCCCCCCCCCTCTTTCTCGTTGGACCCAGCTCTGACGGGAGGGCGTTTAATAATTTTAAAAATAAATAGAAAAAAGTGAAGTTAAAGTAAAAAATGAAGGAAACATTTCCACCATATCTGCGCATGACTGCCTACTTCTGCGTTAGCACATTCCGGCAGACACATCTCACATGAAGGAGGGTGGCGCCCTCTGTGATCAGCAACTCAATGTAGCGTCGCAGATAAAAAAAAAAAAAAAAGTTGTTTGGGGGTAAAAAGCGCGGCCAGATTTCGGTGAATTCTGCATACACGCCGTGCGAGAGAAGATCACAGTGAGGCTGAAGAAAGAAATATGTAGTATAAGAGTTGAGGGTATAATAAACGCATAGTCGACGTCGTTGTGCTTCAGTGCAATCCTGCGAATGGAGTAGGAGTACCATGCTATGATGCGAGGGCAGGTGAATTTAATTGCAGTCATTGATCATATTCATAGCTTGCAAAACATATGCAACCCGATCAGTAGGTCAGCACCGCTTAGTTGTATTTAGGGGCGCTCACCCTAACCCTGGACCCGATAAAACTTACTCCTACTTCATCGAGGGGTTGGCGGAGGACAAGTGCCTGGGCGAAGTCGGGCCCGTCGCAATTGAGAATCAAATTTCATCCACTTTAGAGCCCCTTGTCCTCCACTTCGTTTCCGTGGTCCCGGCTTTGGAGACATGGTCGAAACCGGTCAATGCGCCCGTTCTTGTCTTTGCGAACTATGAACAACTACCGCCATCTTCTGGTAGCCGTGGTAACGGCAAGTAACTTTGGTCGGCCTCCGAGATTGGTAGAAGCGCGAGATTTAAAAGTGGCCGTTGCTGCATATTTTGAACACGACAAACGTCTTTCGCCTGCTTTGCTTTGGTTTATGACGCTTAATGCTCAACAGCGACTCAGGCCGCGAAGAAAGCCATAGTGGAGGACTCCGGAAATTGAGATCAATCGAGTTGTTTCCACGTGCACTGACATCGTACCGTAGACGGCCGACGTTGCGTTTCATCTCGTGGAAAGGAGGCCGCCGCTGCAAGCAACACACCCGGGACGAGCAAAAGCCCGTCCCCATGGCTCAGCGGCAGAGCCATAAGCACTGAGTCACCGCGGCGGGCATTTCACCGTATCATTTTTGGACAACTTAAGGTTATACGGGCTCTACGTGTGAAACAAATGAGTCCCAGTCTTCTTACAGATCTATGTTAATTGGAAGCACCTAGTGCCCGATTTCTGGTCCGCACCCAGCTGCTTATCGTATTTCGCATAACGTGCACACAGATAAGCCACCCACGAACAAATATGGACACATATGATTCAGTAACTATGTCGGCATAATGAAAAATCGTCAGCGATATGTGCACTTGTTTACAATTACGCTCAGACGGAGTTCATTTTGCAAGACTGATGAGATTATTTTGTCACCTTTTAGGATCTGCGTCACGTTGCGTTGATCATACGCGGATCTGCGTTGATCATGCTTTTAACCCCGTATAGCGTTCTCGAACGGTGGCATTCACTTTCAACTTAGCTGATGTCAGTGAGTTGTTTCTTCAAAGTTTGTGCGTCTCGACACCGGTACCTCTCCTCTCCCGCTAACATATTCCTTCCAACTGTAACTGTTCACGAGACATTCTATGACCTATTCAATCACGCCGTTCTGCTTTCATATTTTGGCCAATACTGGCTCCTTAACCCCCTACCTAATAAAATGGTGATCGTCGTTGTTGCGACTGAATGAAGAAGGAAATGCGCGGGCCTGCCAAGTGGCTCTGTCTGAGCTGCCACCGCTTCATCGTGAGGACAGTGGAAAGTTGCAAACGATATGAGCTGTCGACTGCCACAGTAGCGTCGAGTACGACGAAGACATAAACAACAGATACCCCTGTGGCAAGAAGTCTTCGGCACAACCAGCGAAGGTCCCTGTCGTTCCCACGGCCGGAGAGCTAGGAGCTAGGACGTCTTATCCTCCCCTATCATATTTTGCTCTGTTACGCGCCAAGTGGAGACATTTTTAGTTTGTGACTGTTTTTAAAACGCACCCGCTGACGGTAAAGTTCGTTTTGAGGAGAGGAAAGGCGCGGGAACTCCCTTACTTTATCGACACCTTAAACATACGGTCAGAGAAGGGATGAAGTTGTTGTTGTGGCTGTAGGAAGAAGGAAAAGAAAATGCACGGGCCTGCTACTGGCTCTGTAGCAAAGTCACCTCCGCTGCCTCGTGCAGACAGAAGAGAAAATAGAGAAGCAAGAAAAGGAACAGGGAGAGAAAGACGCGCGCCGCATCAACAGCCGTCGTCCACCACCGAAGCGGTGGCGGGTGCAATGACGGCTTACAACAGATAAAAATTCGGTGGCAGGCTAGCCCCCGCCGCAAGCGGCGTTGACCTACATGTCCCAGCCCCATAAGGGGAATTTTCGAGCGAGAGATGAAATAGATGGAGATGCCGCAGTGGAGGGCTCTGGAGAAACTTATACTCTACCACCGTAAGGCCCTTTAAAACGCAGTGATGTCCCGCAGCAAATAGGCGCCTTTTGTGTTTCGCCTTCAACGAAACGAGGCCGCTGCGGCCGAGTTTGAACTTGAGCACGCCAGATCGGTGTAGCTGAGCAAGCTAACCGCTGAGCCACACAAGAAAGTACGGCCATAACTTCAAATGAGGTGACAGAGCAGGACAGGCGCAGATAGAGTCTGCGCCCTCGTTTTTATCGCCCAGTGGAGACCTATATTTTTCGACCTTACATATTCCAACATTTTCAATTACCCAGTCAGCTGTTGCCCCGCCGGGGTGGCGCAGTGGTTACAGCGCTCGACTACTGTTCCCAAGGACGCGGGTCGAATCCCGGCCTCGGCGGCCGTTTTTCGATGGAAGCGAAAAGCAAGGCGCCCGTGTGCTGTGCAGTGTCAGTGCACGTTAAAGAACCCCAGGTGGTCGAAATTTTCGGAGTCCTTCACTACGGCGTCTCTCATAGCCTGAGTCGCTTTGGAACGTTAAACCCCACAAACCACAAACTACAAACAGTCAGCTGTTATTGTTGTTGTGGCTGTAGGAAGAAGGAAAAGAAAACGCACGGGCCTGCTACTGGCTCTGTAGCTGAGCCACCTCCGTTGTCTCGTGCAGACAGAAGAGAAGATAGAGAAGAAAGAAAAGGAAGAGGGAGAGAAAGACGCGCGCCGCAACAGCCGTCGTTCACCACCGAAACGGTGGCGGGTGCAATGACGGCATACAACAGATGAAAATTCGGTGGCAGGCTAGCCCCCGCCGCAAGCGGCGGTGACCCACCTATCCCAGCCCCATCAGGGGAGTCCTACGCTGAGCTGCTCACGCTGTAACTTTCCGCCCACGCAAACAGCGAAAAAGATGTTATTGCCCTGAGAAATGCTGGAAGGGTTGATCAGCTCGTTCATCATAAAACGCAGATTGCTTTTTGCCTTAAGAAGCGCGAGTTTATTGCTGAAAGTTTCAAACAGAGGTGGTAATGCAAACGCATGCATTCACGCTCCATCAGCGCAAGTAAGCTGTCCCTCGGTGAGGTCCTTTAGGTGCTGGCCGTTCAACGGCGCTGGGGTCTCGCAGACGGCGTTCAACCAGCTGGGCGGATAGTGTAGAGCGAAGCGAAGCTTGCAGTCGCAATGCAGTGGGTTGCCTGCAAAATATTAGAGACAAATAAGGGTACAACAGAGCTGCAAAAATATTCCAGCAGGAATATCTGAGAAGCCTATAGCAATAAACTGGTATGATTGAAATCGCAAGGCATTTTTTTCTGGAGATCATCAGCTGGCAACGCCCAAGAATTCATTAAACTAAACCTACCCATTGGCAAGCTTAAGGCAGTGGTTATGCGAGAATGGAAAAGAAACAGAAAGAAACTGCATCACTGGATCCCAAGAAATCAACTCGCATACAATGCCGACACAAATTAAACGCCGAGCACGTAGTCCCTTTCGCTGCCTAGTTTCGAACTTCTATTCATAGCACGTACAGTCTTTGCGAAAAGTGTGGAGCCCAGGGGGTCTGCTTGTGAGCCACTTCGTGAGGCCTGTATACGGCATTTCCAGTGTTCCGAATCATGGCTAGAAGATTTTTAGCCCAACCTCTCCAATGGGAAGGACCTCCACTAATGCTAAATCAGCTCCATTACACAGCACAGAAGCACACCTCCTGGGCTTTACAGTTTTGACAAAGGCTGTACCTACACATACCTAAAGTGAAGCGAAAATGCAGGATTTTTTTATATTACATGCGCCTTCTCGCAAAACGTATGAAGAACTTCATAATCAAGTTGCTCGCCTGCCTTGCACTATATGGCCATAAAATGCATGGCGCGTATAAAAATGCGTATAACAAAGCATTTTTTTATCATCCCGCGCCGAAGCTGCCCCAGAAAACCAAGAGTCGGAAAGCTCCGCAGTGAAGCCGAAGTGATTGCGCCGGCACGTTGCACCTGCTCGCAGGAACCGACGCGTCGCCCACAGTTGCCGCTACAGTTGGTCTACTGACTACTGCAGGCGTATTTGACTTAATATTATTATTGGCATTGCTTGGAATATGTGCTCAGATGACGCTGCTAACAATGATGAACAAGTGTTAGCTTTTTCACTTAAGGCTCACCTACTATACGTCGCTACGGGACAAAATGCAAAATGCCAGCTCGTTCTTGAGAAACTAAAGTTAATATCGCAACTTCGCTTAAAGAATTCAGAACTGCACCACTCATTTCATCCTCGCAAATTATTGTAGTTACTGCAGCATTGCAAGAAAAAAAAAAGAACAAAAAGAAATTTATCAATACCTTTACGCCTCAACTATTTGCTTCACGGACAATATCATCGTGTTCTTCTCACCATGCTATGGGTAAATTACGCGTTACATTGAGGAAAAAGATGAAATGATTGTACCAATTTGTGACAAGAACAAATGTACCTTTTGTTACATCTCAACAATGGCCACCGTGGAATCTGTTTTCTGCCATACGCTGTGTACTTTTAAAATCTTATTTCACAAATTCCCTGCGCATGAAGAGGGATAAAGGTGACACAAGTGATCTGACTGTATAATCTGTATAAACGCCACCCAGAGAGCAAAAATTCTTCGGACACATTCAATGCAGAAGTAATTTCACAGACAAACAAAAAGTTGTAAAAGACTGATTTGGTTTGGTTTGTGGGGTTTAACGTCCCAAAGCGACTCAGGCTATGAGAGACGCCGTAGTGGAGGGCTCCGGAAATTTCGACCACCTGGGGTTCTTTAACGTGCACTGACATCGCACAGCACACGGACGCCTTGCTTACAGTGAGAAAGTATCTTAAAACAGTAAGAAGATTCATATATATATATATATATATATATATATATATATATATATATATATATATATATATATATAAAAACTGTAATCGTTCTCACTGCTGAACATGAATATTGAGCCAGCGCCTGCTTCTTTGGTTTGGTTTATGGGTTTTACCTTCCCAAAGCAACTTAGGCTTTGAGAGACGCCGTAGTGAAGGAGCCTCGGGGTATTTTAACGTGCTTTGGCATCGCAGAGCATATACGGGCGCCTAGCTTTTCGCCGCCATCGAAAGCGGCCGCCGCGGCCAAGATTCAGTCGCGCGCCTTCTTGTGCACGGAAGTCGAGCACCCCTAACCACTGCACCCCCGCGGAGGTACATGGTAAATTTAGTTAAGGTTTTTCCCACATTCGCTGTGTCTTCTAACTTGGTTGACCGTCCTTGTTTATGGAGATTTATACGTGAGGTATAGTTTACTGTACTTTTTCGACAGTCCGTTTTTCAACACAGTTCTGTTTTCCAGTGCCATGAAAACGATGCTTTTCCCTCCTCCTTTTTACCGTTCGATGTACACTGGATTGCCAGGGTGTGACGTCCTTACGGGGGCCACGAAAAATGTTACTTACGCCTCGCACTAAGACTTTCTTCTACAAGGTACACACTGAAACGTGCCTGGGAAAACTTGACGTGAGAAAGAGACCATTTTTGGGCCTGTGAAGTGCTGCCATTGTGATATTCCTGAAACTATTGAATATTGCTTCCTCAATTACAAGGACGCAATTTTATTCTGGGATGTCTTGCAACAAGCTTTGAAAAAAAGAAAAACATATTTACATGACTTCACATTCTACTCGATACCTCACCGCAATGCAAAATGTTAATGCACCTCTTGATATTTTTGTTCTAATTGGACTACATAGCTTATGAAAAACTGTAATGATGGATCGGCACTGTGGGTCAGTTATTTCGACAAAATCTCATTTCTGCCAAATGATTGTTCATCTGAGGAATGTGTATGAACTGTCCGACTTTGAACCCGACTGGCACTCTCTCCCGGGTGATGCGTTCTGCCTTACCTTCCATCGAGTGCTCTGCAACTGTATTTAAAGTTGTCTTTCGTTGCGTTTCGTAAAACCTCTATAGTTTATGTAAATATCGTACATTTTTCAGTGTACCCATAAATAGCATATTTAAGAAAAAAAAATGCCGGGAAGCATAGTGCTCTTGTACCTGGGCCAAGGGTGCTGATCTGTTGGTTCTGGCGCGGGTTCTAAACCTAGCCGCAGCAATGCTTTTTTTCACACCTCGAGAGGTGAAGGTCAAATCCTGGTGTACGTGACCTTGACGAATGTGAGTAGTAAATAGTAAAGGTAACGCTCTAAATGATATCCCCAACGCAATGCGGGACTCTACCTCGCAACTACCTTTTCCGCCCAAGGATAGCTAGAGCTCCATGATATACTAATATCAAAAATTTGGTTAGGGCGATTTCTTCACCTGTCTGTTTTAGAGCGTGAGCTTTACCAGTTATGTTTCTCAAGGTCATATTTTTAGCAACCCAAGGTCACGACAGCCAGTTTCAAAATAGCAACGCAGCGTGGCCGTCGCACAGCAACAACGTATATATACCACGGATCAAGGTGGCACCATACATACATGGCAGTTGCATAATAACGATCGCGTAGCTGCGCTGCTCGAGCGCCGCAGTTCCTATCCACACTTCCGTTTCTCTACATATACATCTGTCTGGCGAACATCGAGATTGGACCCCTTAGTTCCACAATTTGTATAAAATTTGTGAGCCCCAATTTGGCGCAGAAGGTTCAGGGTCATGTCAACCGATTCTGTGGGTCATGGAGCACGAAATTTCTAATTTAGCCGGAACCTAGTTTACGCGGGAGATTCGAACCGACGAGCTTTGTTATCCCAAACCAAATGGCCATTGCAATCTTCAAACGGCCGTTGCGATCGAATCATTCGTTGCAGGAGTAAGGACGTTCCCGATGATGTAAAATGATTTGTTATTTTGCGCTGCACACATTTCTATCTAATTTGGCTCATGGCGTGCATTTCGGATATAACGAAGGAGTGTTCTGGATACAGCAAAGGTGGATATACACCATGTGATCCGAATATAAACAAAGTTGGGTACAGCATTGCTACATGGGCTGCATGGGCAAGAAAAAGAAACAAAGTAGGTTTCTACAGCTAACGCTCGATAATCAATTACTGCCTCAGCGTCGGCACATCTTTTTTTCTATTTTTACAATTTGTCCGCAACTGTGTTACTTACTGCCCCCTAGATGCGCTTCAGCAGTTATCGTTTCTGGGAATCAATGCAGCCAAGTGATGTTTTGCTTACCAAGAAGACGCACTCTGTTAGCCTCGTTGTCAGCGAGGGGTGCGAAGGTCTCCTGGTTGAATGTGGTGATCTGGTTGTAATCAACCATCACTGATCGCAGAACAGGCATGTCCGCGCTGAAGTCGTTCGGAAGGGACGTCAGGTTGTTCTTGCTGAAAAACCGCACGCAACCTCTGGTTTTTATTTGTCAACTAACAGGCAACATCACTGAGAAGTATTTACTCTTTCTCACTTCAGTGTCTGGCCAAAAGTCAGCGCTATGTTTCCATTCATGAAATTACTAAGCACCTTCCTGCGTTATATTGAGCCCTGTTCAATCTGAGATAGTACCCGGAGCTTACTAGTGTTATACGTTCCTGGCTTCAGGAACAAGGTAAAGTTTAGGTTTTTTTAAATTCAGAAGCGGATTTGTTTCCGCTAAAAGCTATCAATTTATCAATCATCAACTAATTCTTTCTTCTATCTGCTTTTGAGGAAGAATCATTAGTCTGTTTACTAAATAGCTAAGGTAGAATATAATGCTTTGCGATGATCGTTCAACGAACAAAGCGGTCGCCCCTATGCCTTCAAAAGCAGCCGCATTTTGACTTTAGTAAGAAGCCTCGATCTCAGACTTTTATTCATCGTCCCTCAAGATAAACTCTGCGCTCGCCATTGGAGCAGTTTCTCTCATGAGAACGGGTAATGTAGTGACGTTTCACTTACTACAGATCCAGCCTCCAAAGTTTGGGTGCCGGTCTCGGCAGCATGGAGCGATAGAAGACCTTGAGGTTGCAGTGACGGATTCCCACAACTTCGAGGTTTTGCAGGCTCGACACCCAATCCTCGTCAACACTAGCGATGTCGGAGAAGGCTATGTTGATGACCTTCACGCTTTGTGGCAGCTCGTTGAAGCTGCGGGAAAGCACGAGGTTTTTCGCCTCAGAGATCCGCACCGTTTTCAGCTGCTGCAGGGATGACAAGGCGACCCATGAGGTGGGTATCGTGCTGCCTTCGCTAAGGATGATTTTCCTCAGCGAATTTTGTAAGCCGTCGAAAGGGTTTTCTCCCGGCAAGGAGAAAGTTTCCAGGAGGACGTTGTTGAGTTCCAGGACAGTGGCATTGATTTGGGAGAAGGCTCTGTCCGGCAGGTGGCTCAGCTGGCTGTTCTTAAGAACGAAGGTCATGTCGGGGTGAAGCTGCGGACGCACAAGGTAATTGGAGAAGTCTTCGGGACTGCTGAAGTTGAAACAGCGGTAGTATTCGTAGTCAGACTCACTCGGATCTCGGCATGAGGGTTGTGCGAGAACCCCGCGAGCTGTGACGACAAACAGCACACTTAGCAAAGCACCCCACATCGTTTTCATTTCGCTTGAACAAATAGGCGTTCTGACTGGTGGCTAGCGACGCAGGAGAGCTTTAAAGACTGCTCGTGCGTCAACGAGGCGGTTGCTGTATACTCGGGCAGCAGGACTTGGAAAAAACGGACGCTGATAAACGAAGATCAAGTGTCGCCGCGGCTTTCGTTGGAATGGACGATAGCCGCAGTTCCTATTGCAGACCGAGTTGCTCGAGAAGACGGCGCTCTTGGACAGAGTCGAATAATACGGGAGATAGGAAGAGCCTGCAGCCGTCTCAAGGCCCTTCCAGATTTCGCAATAGCGAGGAAAAGATGAACGGAATTACAAACTGAGATCATATCGCTGCGACATATACGTGACATAGGAAACGGCCTTCGTTGTGTGCGTCAGTTTAGACGAGGGCAGCTTAGGTTGACCGACACGTACATACTCAGATGTAAAGAAAAAATACTGTCGCGTCATAACAGTCGCAGAAAAACACCGCTAGCTTTGCTCTAATCTGCATGCTGCCACTTAAAGCTAAATATTGCAGCGGTCGCTCAAAATTTATTTCTTTTCCCCGAACTTTGCAATAGCAAGTTCGAGATTTGAGAAAGCTAGGCCTCTGTCCCCCGTTATCTTTTACAGTTTCATAACCTTAACGTTTTACAATCAAAAGTGTTCATATGGGGAACTCCTGAAAGTGTACTTTTTCGTTGACGTTTCTGAAGGATTATAAGCTGCAGACCCTCTAGCTTTAAGTTAAAGTATGTCTAGTGGCCTACATGGAACTACAGCAGAGCAGACATGATGCATGGTCCCTTCACAATATGACGTGGTCTCACATCTGCTTGCAACAGGCATTTTCAAATCGAGAGATTCACGCAAGCAAAGATTTACGCAAGTGGTCTCAAGGGGCCACGAGGACAAGCACGTGCGGCTCTTAACCTCCCTCGTCATACCCCAAATGAAACACTACTAAAGTTAGGAATTCACCTTAGCGGAAATGACGGAAGCACACCTCAGCGCACAATACGAACGACTATCAAGCACTGAAACGGGACGTTTCATTCTAAAAAAATCAGGAATACAATACGAAGGGACCCGTGCCCACACTTTGCCGATTCCAAGACACGTGCGCGAGCAATTAATAGTCCGTCCTCTGCCTAAAAACATACATCCAGAATACGATACGGACAGAAGAAGTGCACAAAAATTACACGAAAGATTTTCAGTACAGAAAGACACGGCGCACGTGGACGTGGCAGAACATGCGGGCAGAGATGCCTTTTCCCTGGCAGTTGTCGATCATCGAGGTTCTCCCCTCGCATCGGCGACAATCAATAAAACAAAATTTCCGGAGGAGGCCGAAGAGGCTGCCATAGCTTTAGCCATTACATCCACCACTGCCAAATACATCCTTAGCGACTCTAAAACCGCAATTCGAAATTTTGCAAAAGGAAAGGCCCACTCCGCAGCCATCAAAATCTTACAAAAAATCTCCCATACCCGCCTTATCACATTGATCTGGGTCCCTGCCCATTCGGACCATCCTGGGAACGAGGCAGCGCACCAATTTGCCCGAGGATTCGTAGTTAACCGGGAGGTGCGCTGCCCTGAGCTCAGGTCGGCCAGGGAGCGGATGACAACCTACAAAGAAATTACTACCCACTTCAAGAAACAAAGACAAATCTTCCCAGAACCACATAGATCTCCAAGTAAAACACAAGTCACCTGGCGGCAGCTTCAAACAGACACTTTCTTTAATCCGTACATGTACTCCATATGGTTCCCAGAGCAGTTCAGCCCTGTCTGTTCTCTCTGTGGACATCAAAAGGCAGACACACCACACATCCTATACTCATGTAATCAAGACAAGCCAACACAGAGTCTGCAGCTCTCTGCCCAATCTCAGTGGGAGGCCGCGCTGCTCAGCTCCGACCCGGAGGTTCAACTCCGAGTCACGGAGCGGGCTGAAGAGGTCGCCGAACGACATCGTTGGTCGGCCACCTGGCGTCCGGCCTAAAAGAGGAGCCCACCGCGGGGACGGGAACGTCAACCCACCCCGCGCCTACGACCTCTTCTTTAAATAAAGTTTACCTCCTCCTCCTCCTCCTCCAAAGAAGTGGCTGTTTCTTGCCTGACTACTGCCCAACAGAAACGATTTGGGCTATGTATAGGAACTGAAGTGGAAATCCCTGAATGGATCAGTATTTCAGCTTACGGGTTCACCGCAGAAACCCAATTCAAAGAAATGGCATGTTCGCAGATAACTGCACATTAACGGACCTCGCCCTGTTTACGAGGCGTTGTGGTGTCTGGCGGAGCGCGCAGTGAGCGATGAGTGCAATGAATGCTAGGACTGCGTGCATGACTAGGCAAGAAAATACGTCTCGCTGATTTCTATATCAGGCTTTGCGACGGACGGCTAGGGAGCTGTGAAAGTATCAAGATGCATGGTTGCTTTTGGTTATCACAATGCATACTATAAGTCTTCCACATCCGTGCAGTTGATGTCCATTGGAGAACGTGTATAATCACAAAGGGCATAGAAACTTTATTGAACATCCTGTTAAGGTCGTCGGTAGGACGTCAATGGGAGTTTCGAACCCCTATTAGGGCTAAGCGTATTACACCTGCATCACCGAAGATGCATACATGTACATACCCCCACGTGTCCAGCAACAGCTGTTTTTCAGTCGCAGCCACGTGTACCATGGTAATATGTTTCTACCCTCATTCTATCGATCCGCGCGCTCGGTGAGCGCGCAGGTGTTATCTAGAAGTGGGCTAACAACCGATACACAATGTTTGCCACGCTAAGCGGACGGCACTGATGCAGGAGCCCTGCATCTCCTTTCTCTGGCACAAATTAATATTCGCCATTCCACGCTGCCAGTCACACGCTATTGGCCCACCGGGTAATGTCATTCACGCTCAACGTGCAAAATCGGGTTCGTTTGTTGTTATTGAGGATGGAAGAAGTTTATTGCCAGTTTTCTTGAACTACAGGCTGCGTCGTAGTTGAGCCAAAATGGCTACCGCAGGACGGACGCTTCCTTTGACCAGCCTAGGCTCAATACCGCTCGACTGTGCTATTTAATCCTGCAGTTTCACGAAAAGTGAGCGCCCAGTTTTAGCTAAACGCTTTGTATTAGTTCAACAAAACTTGAAGTTGGGCTAGATAGTGCATAGCAACTTGACTGAAGATGAAGCGCACAGGAAAACACACACAAGAGAAGAAGACACAGGTTCAACTTCAAGTTTTGTTAAACTACCTTTCAAGCAATGATGGCTCTTTTATATGTGGGTCATCTAATTCTCCGTCGCAAGCTTTGTATTAGTCGACATAAAACAAAGAAGCGCTAAAAAGTTTAAAACCATCGGCCTGCGTCTGCAGCCGCCTGGCGTGTGAGCCAAACCGCACACGATCATCGGCCGCGGTGCTTTTGGCGTTATGACAATAACATATTTGAGACCTCTGCAGAACCTGCACTGGAGAGATGCAAAAGCGTGTACAAAATTTTTATTTTGTTGCATTTTTGCATTTATTTTTATTATTTTTATTTTTAATGCTTTATTTTCCTATTTCCCGCAACGCACTACAACTTCTTTACTATAGATGAGAAGAATCCTTAGACGAGAACGCCCGTAAGCAAGACTGCTTCAAGTGAAGGAGTGCAGTGAAGAGTAATACAGAATAACGAAGTATTCGAGTCCAAAAACTACTCAGAGAATGCAGCGAGTTGTTAATGGCGCTGGCGGAAGACCTAATGTATACACGGCGTAATTTTGCATCAAGTTTTCTTCCTCCGTGTTGCCCTACAGAATCCTTTGACGTAAGCGGTACGTGGCGGTTATAACTCAGGGTACAGCAGGTATTTAAGGGATGTCACGGGCGCCATAGCACGGCTTCTGCAGCGCGAGTCGGAAATGGCGATGATAATACAATTATGTTCAACGAAAAATATTGATGATCATTGAACCGAGGGAAAAACAGCAGGGTATCCACGAGTCAGCGAAAGAATGTAGCTTTAAGGTGCGTTTATGGTGTACATTTGAGCGGCGTAATAAGGAAATCATAACATTCTTAATTGGATGGAGGTGACTCTGACGTAGATGCATATTCGCCATGAAACAGTTGCAACTTTGTGCAGATTCACCACTAAAATATTTACGTCTATGACAACGCACACACGAGCAGAAATTAAAACGTTGAGTAAATTCGACATTCGCCAAAAAGGCAGACCATTATTGATGATGGTTTGAATTTATATTACTGTTCTACGCGACAACACAGCAGTCCAGGGCGTTCCTGTCTACTCTTCTTATTGCAGTTCAGAGCCTCAGATCGACTTCTTGTGTACACAGCTGTGAGGTGAGCAACAGCTTAACAGCACACGCGGCGTACTATATTAGGTTAGCGAGTGGTGGCGCTCACATTTCTTATCACGTTCCCCTGAGCAGATACCGCGTTTCTGCTACATAAACGGGTACGGCGGACGGTGCACTGTCAGAACTGCGTGAACTGTCGGAGCCGAAAAGTCAAGCCTTCCTGTTTCACTCGGCGAAATGAAGCCTACCTCGGCAATGTTGTTGGTCGTGCTGCTGCTGTGCGCAGCGTCTGCCCCCACCATGGGTTGGTGCCCGAGCAACGAGGGCGTCTTCAGCGACTGCTCCTTCTCGGAGTGCACGCCAGAGGAGTGCGCCCACGCCGGCCTCGAGTGCTGCCCGAAGCCCTGCGGTGGTAGCTGGTGTGTCGAAGGTGAGTGAACAGTTCGCGCTGCAACTTTGCCTTAATAACAAGGAGGTTGTGCTGAGAACTAAATTTTAATTCGAGTAGCTTCTTTATCCTGTTCGAAGTTGGGCCCTACATTTCGATTTACGCGCATTGAATGGTACCTATGTTTTGATGGCATGGTATAGAGCTTAATTATGTGACGTCATTTACACGGTGTGCCTCATCAGACAGCCATGCCGCACAACACTATGGCCATTGTATCTCACCGTGGCCACTCGATAAAGACAATCCTACTCTCCAGCAGGTTCTATTATGAGCCACATTTGAGGGTATGGGTGGAGAGGCTTTTTTGTCTGCTACCTTTGATAGACCTATTAAAAAGGCGTGGTGCGTTGCTCCACACCGTCTTAATCGCTTTAGGCACTGTCTCTTGGGCTTACCGCTTCGAGCACCAAGGGTTATGATGGTGACACTCGCAAGCCTTCAACAGCGCCTGATATTTGTTACAGCCCATAGGTTAAGGTTTAAATAAGTGAGGCTCTTACACACAGCTGAGGGCAAATTAGACAGTTGATTTTTTTCACACGCACATCGACTAAGCACGCCATGAGTCGTTCTGATCACCGTTCCTTCTAGAACAACCGCATTATCTCGGTGCCAAACAGACATACGCATGCGCGGCCGGTTGATCAGCGGAAAATCGAGTATTGTCGCCGTGCACCGTTTGTCGTCCTGCTTGTCTCCAATGTTATTGACTCTCGCATACTCGTGTTCAAACCTGCTACCTGTTCGTGCTTGATTTGAAATTTCTTGTCTCCATGAGTCTCCCCTTGATCTTGTTTTGCTCTAGTTCCGTAATAGCTCTCGCACTTGAAGGTAACACACCGCACTACTTTTTGATTGCAGGAGTTTACGACTAGCGTGCACCGGCGTCGTGGCACGAGGATCCCTCATGAATGGCTGCGCCCTGCCCGCCTGCTTTGCCATTTCGTTGCATTGAAAAATAAAGCCTTCCTCGTTCAGTGCATCTTGCTTTTTCGGCCAGGCTCATGCCATCCTTGTTTTTCGCTTTATCACTTTGGTCCGTGAGAGGACGCTGTTTTACGTTAGCCTACATAGCCTTGCACGTTTGAGCGGTCATAGCCATTGCAGGTTTCTACACATGTACACGATCGGTCACGGAAGTTCACGGAAAGTCCTTTTTTGAAAATCTGCATGGTGGAGATCCATAAGCATAATTACATCCAATAGAACCCTATCCTCTATCTCTATGCCTAAATATCGAATGCCGTGCGAGTATAGTGGGAAAACCCTTATTTATGGTCCGTTGTAATACATGCCTAAAAAATACCCCTTCCTAACAATCTAAAAAATAAAAAAAAGATGACGTATTGTTTCTGACTGCTTACAGATTAAACTCTGCTCCACACAGTAAAAAAAAAAAAAAAAAAAAAAAAGGAAGCGCTTCCTTCCAAACTCTTCTTTACCGGCAATATCTCGGTATGAAAGAAAAAGTGGTCGTATCTCCTGGCGGAAGTTGCATTTTCTTTACTCTCTTTAACACATTTGTGCCAAGGCCTCCACTGTATATGGCCCTGTACAAGGGTTCTGGGAAGACATCATCACACAGATCGCGGTAGAACTTTTTCCTCTTTGCACCAAACAAATATTCCAGGGAGAAACGCGCTGGAAGAAATCTAACAGTCTCGATGACCTCCCAGTAATATTCATAAATCCCACAATCTACTACTTCGATGGAGACAGCAAACTCGGGCAACGGGCGCCGCAGCCTAACTTGGCAGATGGTGCGCAAGAATGGGTCTTAAAGATCGCGAAAAAAACAAAACTCTAATGATCACCTGGCGTAAGAGGAGATTCCCGAGCACCAAACTCCTATCTTTAACCCGCCGGAACAGATTCGTACTGCTGCAGCGTTCCCATTTAACCGCCCAAATGAAAACTGCAGAAATCCCGTGAAGCATTTGTAAGTTTACCAGCGAACAATGCAACACTTTCAACGCGTACCATAGCTTGCTGATGAAAAAAAAAAAAAGATTAAATACTGTAGCTCTGGCGAAAATGGATATGTTAGCGCCTTTCCACTTCTCTGCTTTTTTCCATAGTTCTTGCGTCTTCTTTCATGCCATTCATTCATGTAGATTGCCTTGTGTGTTATGTCGTGTGCCAAAGCCAGGCAATAAAGGAAGAGAAAAAACTGGGGTGTGGCGCAGTGGCAAATCGCTTGGCTGTGGATCCAAGATACGGAGGCTCGATTCCCGGTGGAGATAAGATTTATTATATTATTTTAAACTCTCATTCTCGAAAGCGCGACACCTCTGCCGACAGCATTCTGCTGATAACCTTCTGTCGACAACAATGAGGCATTAAGGGCTTTCGCCTTAATACTAATTTTTTTAAATGTCAGTTCAGCTTAAATTGCAGACTTGGAGATAAACATGTTTTCTACCAGTAAAACAACAACTTTGCAGCAGCTAAGCCAAGAGCGTTGCAGTGGCTCAAAAAAACAAATTCTATGTGAAATGCTTTTGCTACACTGCTTTGATGCTAAAATGTATCGCGTACCACCAGCTCTCTACTTGCGTTCGTTAGCGGCCGTGAAAGGAAGTTACCACTTATTATCGTATTCACCTGCGACTCACAGGCAGCCTGCGCATCAAGCAACAAATTTTGATAGGGCAGGTTGGAATTCAGTCTGCTAAATGTTTCAAGGGGTGCACTTAAGTACCTTACTTGCGGTAATGCGAAAACACACAGAGGTGTCTTGCGTTGGCTGCCTTAAGCCGGGACGGTATGGTTGGTGGTTGATCCTGGCCCTACGGGGCTGGTTCTAGCCTGCCACCATATTTTTATCTGTTGTAGACCGTCATTGCACCCGCTACCGTTTCGGTGGTGGACGGCGGCTGTTGCGACGCACGTCTTTCTCCCCCTTTTTCTTTTTCTTTCTTCTCTATTTTTCTTTTGTCCGCACGAGGCAGCGGATGTGGCTCAACTACAGAGTAGCAGGCCCATGCACTTTCTTTTCATTCTTATTTCAGTCGCAACATCTTGGTAACTTTTTTCCTCTCCTTTCTTCCAAAAGGTGCAAGCTGACTTCCGCATCCAGACTGCAAATTTACCAACGCGCACTGATTGCGTACCAACAGAAAATATTAAGCGCGAAACTCTTGGTTGTCTTAAGTGGATTCTGGATTGCACTGTCGGCCATGACTTGGAATAGGGCTGTGATCAATGGCACAAGTGTTTGTGTTGTCATTACACGTTATAGCCATTAATCATGACTAGATTTGGCATTGGCTCCTTATGTAGATTCTTGACTATGATTAGATTCGGGATATGCTTAATGTTTCAAATCATCATGCAATGACATGACGACATTATAACGAATTAATGATGATGGAATTCAGTATTGGCTTATGTAGATTTAATTGTCGGGTATGACTACGTAGGCGGGGATTAATTATGCAATGTCATTAAGGAATTATAGGGAATAATTCACAACTGGATTTGATATTGGCTTATGTGGAATCTGGATTTGATTCTTGTTTTGACTATGAGGGTAATGATCAAGTATGCAATGCCATTTGTGATTATAGCCAATTAATGGTGATTGAATTCGGTATTGGATTGTTATGTGGATATTGGATTAGATTTGTGGCTAATTCTAATGTGGCTGGTCATTAGTGCCATTTGCTTAATCTAAACCAGCTACACCAGTGCAGCAAAAATCCATTGTAGGTATAGGAGATTTCCTACACTGATGTAGCTGGCGTAGGTTGAACAAATGACCCTATTATATTTATGCAGATGATTGGATCCGGTACTTTCTCTTTTTGGCTTGTTATATAGATTAGCTTTGGATCTGTCTTTTGGTCACGCTCTACGCGTACAGTCACTTTCTGCGCACTCTATTCATGAACCAAGGAAGGCTTTTGCCTTAAAACGGGAGACGAAAGCTTGGTTACACTTTTTGCTTTTTATGTAGTACGGAAGAAGCCGCTCTGAAAATGTAATTTTCAGAATTCAGGGTTAGGGCAGCTCCTTTTCGACCGAGAGCTTTGCGTAAAACAGGGTTGAAACTATTTTATAACGTAGAACATTATAACAAACATTTACACATTTACTTGGCTGTGTTAGTGACGATGAGTACGCACGAAGATGCGGACAAGGATTGCGCATACGCAGATCCGTACGTCAGTCGGTCTGTCTTGCGGGTGGACGCACGCGTCAAATCCCGACGCCCGTTGCTGAGTGCGTTGCGGATGCGTTGATAACATGGCGGCGCACTGGCCGCCCGCTCTGAAACGTATACACCTCACCGCTGCTTCCTCAGACACAATAGCTCGCTTTAAATGGTGAGGTTCTCTTTTATTACATTCACTCTCATCCACATGACAAGGTATTAGCTGCAAATATCCCTGGTGTTCTAGATAACTTAGCGAATTTCAAGCCGGAAGGCCTATCGGTAAGCTGTATATAGCAACGACCTGAATTCTCAAACTTCTTGTCGGAGCTTTCATTTTCTTCGCTTTGTGCAGTTTTTGTTGTAATAAAGAGGGTTGGTAATGCGACTATTCTCATCAGTAATTGCAGATGAAAGCTTTTTTTCAAACAAGCGGGCATGTACTTTGATTTATTGTCGCTATATGGCGCCGCCGAGCACGCCACCGGACAATGCGGCAAGGACAACTAAACGTGTTGTGTTCGCGGCGTTTGCAGCTCACGCAGCGCCGCGAGCAATACGTACGAGCACTTCTTACATATGCCCAACTAAATGTATCTATTGCTGCAGCTAGCATCGCAACGCTGTGCATTTGACAGGAACAACTGGAAGCATTCGACCGCTGTAAAAATTCTGAGAGCACTTCGGAATCTGTAGTGGAGAAATACGAAAGCCTGAGCGTTGATGCTGCGCACGGTACATCGCACCTCTTGTCGAACACAATCAGTGTTGCGTTGAAGGAATCAAAGTTCACCGACGTTCTATAATTGTTTTAGAGGAAAGGAAAGGCGCCGCATGCCGCTCGGGGAATCCAATAACTATCATCCTCACGGGTAACAAGGAAAATTATGATGTGCGTTGCACGATCCCGGTCGTGGCGCAGTTGGTTAAAACGCTCGGCTGGGGATCCGAGGGATGGATGTCTGATTCCTGGGGGAGACAGGATGTTTATTTTTCAGATGACGCCATCAGGATGCTGGGCAAGTGGAATTCTGCTGAATCTCGCGAAGTGGGGACACTTCTCGTGGACGCAATCACGGACGTTGTTGCGGCTGCAGGAAGGAAAAGAAAATCTACTGGCCTGCTACCGTCTCTGTAGCTGAGCCGCGGGATGCTCTACACGTTCGGAAAGAATCCCACTTCGTGAAAGTTGAACCTCTGGGAGGCTTATACAGGGCAGCTGAATGTTTAGAAGAATTTCTATGATGAAATGATCATTTCCTAGATTCTCTTTTGTATTGCACCAAGACGCGTGAGGGAGAGAGAGAGAGAAAACTTTTAATGAGCATATAATCAGTAAATATTCGCAGGAGCTGGGTGGTCGGTGCCCCTAGTCCAGGGCTCCGCTGGCAGCAGCTGACTTGCGGACTAGCTGGATAATCCAGGCTTGCTGGTCCAGGTTGTCGCTGGTCAGGGCCGCCTCCCACTGCTCGTGTGTCGGGCATGGCACTATTAACGTTGGGTCAGGTTTGTCCTGGCATTCCCAAGAGATGTGAAAGAGTGTGGGGCTTGCACCGCACCAAGGACAGTAACTCGTGTATTTTGTTGGGCTTATCTTATTTAAAATTTGAAGATTAGAGAATGTGTTTGTTTGTATTTTTCTCCAGTCTATAGCGTCCGAGGAAGGAAGGTGTTTGTGTGGTGGTGAGAAAATTCTTCTTTCTAACCGTAGGTGTTCCAGCCTGTCGCCGTAGGGTCCTAGGAGAGGGGTGAGGTAGGGATGGGGATCCGCCCGGTTTGTAAGAGCTCGGGCTAGATCATTCGCTACCTCATTTCTTTCTAGGCCTTCGTGTCCAGGTGTCCATGTAATTGTGTGCGTCTGGGAGATGGAACGTAATATTGCACACGCTCTTTTGTGAGGTTTTCCGGCCAGGTAGTCCCTGCAGGCTGGTTGGGAGTCCGTCACTACGTTTGATGACTTATTTTGGTTGTCTTGTGTTTTTATGGTGATGGCTATTGCCAGTGATTCCGCTTCCGCAGGATCCTTGGCATAGATCGAAGCCTGAATAATTGGCCTCTTCTTGTGGTCAACTGCAGCTATTGTGAACTTGCCAGGTTCGCCGTAAGCCCCTATGTCCACGTAGACAACTTCCGCGTCTTTAGACAATTGTTTTTCCAATGATTTGACTCTGGCTTTCCTTCGACCCTTCTGTAACTCATGGTGCATGTGCCTGGGTATCGGGTTCACATAGATGTTGTTTCTTGTGGATGTCGGAATTTGTGATTTGATCTCAGAAGTTCTTAGTGCCTGCCATAGCCCTAGTTTTGACAGGATTTCCCTACCCGCCTGCGTTGTTGTTAGGCGTTGTTTCTGACTCTCTAGAACCGCCTCCTTGAGCTCCTCGAAGTTGTTGTGCACTCCGAGTGCCCAAAGACGTTCCGTTGATGTTGTTGGCGGGAGGTTTAGGGCCGTTTTATAGGCTCCTCTTATGATAGTGTCAATGGCCCTTTTATCAGTGAATCTAATTTCGTGATATGGGAGCCCGTAGGTAATTCTGCTAACGACTAGGGCCTGTACAAGGCGTAGGGTGTCCTCCTCCCTCATCCCTTTCCGGTGGCAGGTCACCCTTCTAATCATTCTGGAAATTTGGTTGACTGTGGTTTTGAGTGTTTTGATTGTATAATCCACTCTCAAATTGCTTTGCAACCACAGCCCCAAAACTCTGATCTTGTCCTTCTCTTGAATTATCTGGTCTCCTAGAGAGAGCTGAATTTCTCCTGGGGACTTGTAATTTCTTCTGTGTAGCCTGATAAGTTCGGATTTTTCTGGGGAGCATTGAAGACCACTCTCCCCGGCAAATTCCTCGACTAGGTCTATAGCGGCTTGCAGAGCTTCTTCTTTTTGCGCCAAGGATCCTTGAGTAGCCCAGATGGTGATGTCGTCCGCGTATAAAGTGAAACCAATATCAGTGCGGGTCAACAGTTTTTTTGCTAAATTTATCATTGCTATGTTAAATAGCATTGGAGAGATTATTGAACCCTGCGGTGTACCTTTGTTCGGCATGGGTACTTTTGGTGATCGGATCTCTCCAATTCCTGTGGTGGCTGTGCGATCTGAGAGGAAAGCCTTCACGTATTTGAAAATTTTCTCTCCGCAGTTGATATTGTTTAATTCTTGCAATATGGTTTGGTGGCCAATGTTGTCGAATGCTCCTTTGAGATCTAGTGCCAGAATGAAATTTTCGCCTTTTCGGGGTATGGTGTTGATTACCTCTTCCCTAATCCGGAGGAAAGCATCTTGCGTGCAGAGTCCCTTGCGGAAGCCCAGCATGCAGGAAGGAAAGATGTTGTTTTCGTCGATGTAATTTTGGAGCCTTAGGTGGACTACTTTTTCATAGAGTTTTCCCAGGCAAGAAGTGAGGGAGATAGGACGGAGACTCTCCACAGCCGGTGGCTTTCCAGCCTTTGGTATGGTGATGATATCCGCGTGTCTCCAAGCTGATGGGACCTGTCCCTTCTCCCACAGTTCTTCGTTGATGTACTTCGTTAGGTCTTGCAGATGTTCGGTGCTTAAGTTCCTAATCATAGCGTAGGTGACTTTGTCTCCTCCAGGGGCAGTGTTTCTTGTAAATGTACGGGCGGCTGAGTAGACCTCCGCCAGTGTTATGGGGGAGTCAAGGGAGGGGTTTGGTTGACCCGCATATGAAGTTTGGCAAGCCGGAGTAGGGTCTCCTATGTATTTCTTGTGCATGGCGGTGATCAACTCTGCATCTGTGCCCGGGTATTTATGGGCTATGGTGTGGAGGGTTCTTCTTGTGGCCGTTTTGGTTTTTGATGTGTCTATCATGCTTCTTAATATTGACCATGCTTTAGCCGTGCTTATGGTACCTTTCAGTGAATTGCAGAAATCTGCCCAGTTTTGCTTGGCGAGCTTTATAGCATACTCTTGTGCTTCAGCCGTAACCTGTGCTATCTTCATTTTAAGTTTTCTATTTAATTTTTGCAATTTCCACCGTTTTAATAGACTTTTTCGGGCTTCCCATAAATGTAGGAGATGTCTGTCTACTTCTGGGGTTTTTGTCGTTGTGTTGATAGTCTTGGTCGTTTTTGCATGAGCATCCTTCAGGCTTTGAACCCAATCTTCAATTGTTGTGATGCCGTCGTGTGGCCGTCTAATTTGTCTGAACTTATCCCAGTCTGTTATTTTAGTAGAGCCAATGTTCCTTTTCATACGGGTTGTCATTAGGGATAAGCTAAGGATTTTGTGATCGCTGCCAAGTGTTTCTTCTAGATTGGTCCAGGTGCAATGTCTTATGTTTTTGGTGAAAGCTAGGTCTAAGCAGGTGTCTCTGCTTACACTGTTTCCTATTCTAGTGGGGGACATGGTGTCCGTCATAAGACAGAGGTCCAGCTGCTCAGCCGCTTCCAACAACTTGGTTCCCTTCGGGGTGTCCTTGTGGTAGCCCCATGCCGTATGTATAGCGTTTAGGTCCCCCATAATAATAAGGGGGTTCGTTCCCGCTATGCGTGTGCATTCCAGTAAAAGTGGCTTGAAATCTTCGTGCGTGTTGCTTGGAGGACTGTAAAGGTTTAGAACAAACACACTCTGCTTTCTTCTTTTTTGAGAGATGATCTCGATGAGAACTTGATTAATTTCACTGAAGGGAAGGTCGTGCGGTATGACTGTTAGTGTGGGGGCCACTAGTGTAGCTATTTTAGGTGCCGTGTCATGGGTGTATGTGAGGTATCCTTTGAGGTATGTTGTGCATCCTGTTTCTTGGAGACAGATGACGTCCGGAGGTATCGGTTGATTTTGAATAAAAATCTGCAGGGAGCTGCGTTTCCTCTTGAAGGAGCGACAGTTCCACTGCCAGAGCTCTAGGTGGTTTGGTTGCCGGTTAGGGGAGGCAGCCATCAGCGTTACTCGCCACTGACTCGCAGTCGCTGAGATCTGTCATGCCAGCGGACCTTCGGTGGGTTTTTAGTCGAGGGTCATCGGGGATTCCCGTGCGTTTTCGCACCCCCTGAGTTATTATTTGGATTTTCGAATTGAATTCTTCTTGAACTGCCGCAAATTGAGTTTGCGTGGCAATTTGTTGGTCTTGGAGTTGTGTCATGGTCTGCTGCATTTGAATAATCATTTGTTGCATTTGAGTAAGAATGCTTGGTGCGTTTTCTTGAGTGTGAAGTCCGAGAGTTTGCGTAAGCGTTTTCTGCCGTTGCGTTTGGAGTACACTCGCCTGTTGAGGTTGAGATGCGGAGGTGTTTACAGCATTTTGTACCGGTTGTGGCTGTATCGATACTATTGATGAGGGTTGGGGGGCAGTTTGCTTCTGACCCATTTGTAGCAGTTGTTGTAGTTGTTGTTCCACCTTATTAAGGCGTTTCTGTTGTTCTGATAGTTTTATTTTCAGTTGTCTATTTTGCTCCTCGAGCCTAGTGCAATCCTGGCATGGACCATACCCATTTAGAGCAGTGGGAGAGGCAACCTGAGCCCAGCTTACCCTTTTGCTGTCGTGCTCTAGCTTGTCTGGCGTCGCCCCTATCGCTTCTGGTGGTCCCTGCTGGTTGGGCCTGATCTGTTGTGTCTTCTGTTGGGAATAGTAGGCTGTCAAGTCCCGTCCCTTGGATCTCGATCGGGATTGCGGTCTCTGTTTCTCTGCCAGCTGCTGTTCCTCCTCCTCCGATGAAAACCAGCGGCGCTCCATCGGCTTGATCTGCTGATCTCTCCGGCTGACGTGCTGCTTGGGGGGCTTCTGTTGCTGATTGTTATTGCTTTTTTTTACCTTTGTTGTTGTAACGTCCGATATGTGCCCTGAGGCGCTGCTTGCAGGCCTTGTCTCCTGTTGGGTGGTTTCCCTGGCAGGCCACGCACTTGGCTTCACAGGTGTGGTTTTCCTCTGGTTCATGAAGGCCGCAGTTCCAACATACGTTGGCGTTGGGTGTTGGGCAGACATCCGCTCTGTGACCTGCCTTGAGACAGTCTTGGCAGATCTGTTGGGTTGGTCGATATGGGTAACATGCCGTCTCTCCCCCGTAATAGATGACGTAGCGGGGGAGAATGGGGCCTATGAATGTTAGCACTGCCGTGCGAGACTTTCCCAACATTCGTGCTTGAACGAGCTCGACCCCTTGTGTGCGTAGTCGGATGTTTGATAGAAGCTCCTCTGATGGTGTGTTTGGATCCACTCCATGAATAACTCCTCTGATGACGTCCTCAGGCGCTGCCAGGTAGACGTTGACTTCGTAAGCCTTGTTTTCCAAGGTCAGACTCTTGATGTGCCGTATGGCGTCCGCAGTCTCGTCGTAAGGAGTGCTGACTATGATGATGTTCGATCCTGTGCGGGGTCTCACAATAAATTTGGAGAAGTCGCACAATTCCGGGTTGTTGCAGGCAGCCACGATGGCTCTTGAGAACTGGGTAGGAACGAATTTTCTGACTTCCATGCCCTTCTTGGGTCTTATTATCACCTTATGGTCAGTTTTAGGAAGGGGTGGTAATTTCCTCCTCTTCTGAGACGTTGTTTGATCCATAGCCGGCTGTACTGGCGATGCTATCGTTTTCTTCGGTTTCACGACGGTCTGCAGCAAGTGTGTCGGGGGAGCATAGATCTTTCCTGCGATCACGACTTGTTCGCCTCTTGCTAACCTTTGACGATTCTTCTTGCATATGTTTACGTGCCAGTTGGAGTAAAGGTCATCCGGCGTCCAGGCATGACCCTCTTCCATGTCATTAGAAGTTTGGATTTGGACGTCTAATTCCATTCCCTGGTGTTTAGCAGAGTGAGCTGGGTTAGCGGTTGTTGAACACAGACCACTAGATCCCGCTTCGCCTTGGTCTAAGGTATCCATGCGCTCTGGATCGGCATTACTAGGCCTCGCATCGCCTAGCATGGCCGCCGCCGAGGAGCTTCAAAAGCCCATTTTGATGTCCAATAAAACACTCACGGGTTTGAGAAAGGCCTCGGTGAATTCCAAATGACTTCAGGAAGGTCCTCGAAACAAACTTTCTAGGATTTCTTGGACTTTCCAGACAATTTCCGCGTGAGGGAGACGATGTGCGAAAGTAAGGTCTGGTGTAGTGTCTCTACAGACACTGGTTCCCGTGCGGGTAGGAAAGGTAGGCTCAGTGAGAAGAGAGAGACCGGTTTGTTGCGCGGCTAACCACACGCGACGTCCTTTAGGTGTGTCGTGCGGGTAACCCCAGGCTGTATGTGGAGCGTTAAAGTGACCAACAACGAGTAAGGGACACTTGTTAGCTACGCGCTTCGCAAGTGTAAATAGCCGTTCATAGTTGTTTTTATAGCACTTACCCATGAATGACATAACTGAATGGTCCAAACAACTACAAAGCGATGTCCAATCAGTAACTTGTCCCCTACCAGATGACTGCCCAAGCGACATGGTTGACTCCCGCCTCCTGCATTTATGGGAGGCTAAAGACGGCCTAGAACGACGCTGGAAACGGCAGCGTTGGAACCGGACCTTGAAACGCCGCCTCGCCCGTCTAAACAGAGAGATAGAGACGCATGCAGCGACTCTTTGACGACAGAATTGGGAATCGCTATGCAACAAGATAGATGGAAATATGAGTGTATCTCAGACTTGGAACCTTTTTAGGCACTTATTAGACTCTAGTAAGACTAAGACAACCCAACGAGATAACCTCACTAGACTAATACATACTTGCGATACACCTCCACTGGAAATTCTCCAAGAACTACGCGATCACTACTTCCCCAAGTACTCTTCTATATTACACCCCGACTATTCAGGGCCCCCTAACGACTTCCTCGACCAACTCATCACAGTATCGGAGGTGCAGGCTGAGCTTCAGAGGCTTAACATATCTTCAGCCCCCGGTCCAGATGTAGTGCATAATAAGGCACTCCGGAATCTCGATTCCCAATCTATTGCTGCCCTTACTGAACACTTTAACGAGTGCTGGCAATGGGGAACCCTCCCGCCGCAATGGAAAGAGGCCAAAGTTGTGTTTATATCAAGACCTGGGAAGCCTCTGCTAATTTCAAACCTTAGGCCCATCTTTCTCACCTCTGCGATCGGCAAACTAATGAAGCATTTACTCCAGATCAGAATTTCTCAATATCTAGAAGGCAAAAATCTCATGCCCACCTGCATGTTTGGATTTCGTCCTGGCCTTTCTACACAAGTTGTCTTCTCACAGCTAAAACATCACATTCTCGACTGTCAAACCTATGATTCCAAAGCCATCCTAGGTGTGGATCTTACCAAAGCATTTGATAATGTCACACATTCAGAATCTTACAACCCTGGGAGTCGGCGCCAAGTTGTATGATTACGTCCGAGACTTCCTCAGCCAGCGCACAGCCACACTTACGTTAGGCGACCACTGCCTTCCAGAGATCACACTAGGTGCACGAGGTACACCCCAGCGCGCCGTCCTCTCCCCTATACTATTCAACATAGCACTTCTCCATCTACCCGAAAAATTAACCCAAATCCCCGACATTCATTTCAGCCCCTACGCCGACGAAATCACTGTCTGGACTAACCGCGGCTGCGATGCCGAAATAGAGGGACATCTACAATTGGCACTAAACACCATCGACACCTATGTAAGGGAATGTGGCCTAACTTGCTCCCCTTCAAAATCAGAACTCTTTCTCTACCGCCCCTCAAGCTAGGTATCCATTTGATCCCATTAGTATCCACAATCCGTGTGCTGGGTCTAGTTCATCACTCTCATGATGCGCACGGAGAAGTCATAGACTCTCCATACGCAAAGTCAACAGACCACCCGATTGATTCTCCGCATAGCCAACCTTCGGGTTGGCTTACGGGAGCGAAACACACTTCGCCTCACCCAGGCTTACATTATAAGCCGCGCCACATATGCCATCCCATACCTCCCCCTCAAACAAAAGGAGAGAGACCGGGTGAACGCGCTCCTACGAAGTTGCACGAAAACGGCTCTACGACTTCCCCCCAGCACATCTAATTCCCGACTCCTTAAACTCGGTGTACACAACCCTTTCTAGGAACTTAGAGAGGCTACATTAACGGCCCAAATAGCCTGCCTATCCAACTCGGCGGCTGGTCGCACTTTATTATCCCACTTAAACCTAAGCCCAGTTACACACCCTATTGACGGTGTACCCCTTTCTCCTAACCTCCGCTCTAATCTCATCGTACCTCCAATCCCTAAAAACATGCACCCTGAGTGAGACCAGGGCCGCAGAATAGCCAGGGCTCATGCCTTTCACAGACGATATAGCTAGGACCAAGAGGTGGTCTACGTGGACGCAGCAGAATATATGTCAGGCTCCCGTATGGTCCTGGCTGTAGCCGACAATCAAGCAAAGCTGCTTACTTCCAGCTCTATGATCACCAATTCTACCACACAGGCAGAGGAGGCAGCCATCACGCTTGCTCTCATCTCTACATCTGCCACAAAAATTATCTTTGACTCCAAATCTGCGATTCTAAATTATGCCAATGGCTATATATCCCGCACCGCTGCTCGCATATTACGCTTCTGGCAGCCCCGGTACACCATAAGCCTCATTTGGACGCCAGCACATGCCGGCCTCCTTGGCAACGAAGAGGTTAATTCCCTAGCCCGAGGTCTTAAATTCCTGGCTAGTGAAACGGAGCCCTCTACAGGCCGGGGAGCGCCTTCTCTCCGTGATATTCTCTTGTACTACCGGGACGAACGAAGGGAATATACACTCCCAGTCCCCTCTCTCACCATAGCGCAGGCCGTACACTGGCGAAGCTTACAGACTCGGACGGCTCCATACCCTACACTTCTACATGCCCGATACCCAGACCAGGTTTCCTCATCATGCAGACTCTGAGACAAACCAGGACACTTCATACAAATCCTTCTTACATGCCCCACCTTTCCTCATCCCCCATCACCGAGCGTCGCAGAGTCCTACTGGGAGTCTCTCATGAAGAGCATTTCAAGTCGAGAACAACGGAAGATTATCTCCAGTGCTATGAGGAGGATTGCTCTTCTCGGACTTTCTTTTGCTTTATAAGGGTGTCTCCCATATGGTAAGGGAACACCCAAGTGCCATGCTGGGGGCTTCGCCCCCACTGTTTGTTCAATGGCAATAAAATGTTTCTACCACCACGCCACCACCTGTAGCTGAGCCACCTCCGCTGCCTCGAGCGGACAGAGGAGGATATAGAGAAGGAGGAAAACGAAGAGGAGGGAGAGAGAAAACGCGCGTCGCAAGCTCGCAGTAGCTGTCGTCCGCTACCGGGCCAGTGTGTGAATGCCACAGTAGAAAACCATCCAGGAATACTAGCCGAAGTTTGATTTTTTTTTTCTGTGACATTAGTACGAGACATCGCAGTAGACGTGTGCGAGTACTGGGGGCATTTCGTTGCTGCGAAGGCAAATGACTTTTATTAATTTTTGGGTGCCAGAATAAGAGTCATTTGCGTCGTTATAAAAAAAGCGCGAGTAGTGCCAGCGCAACAATGTCTGACGGTTCTATACTGTTCTTTTTTAAAAAGATTGAAAACTATGCTTAACCTTCCTGGTTGGTTTTCAAGCGTGTCGTTCACAAATTCTTTCGGTGGCTGTATGATAACAATAGCATTGAAATTTCTGCTTTCTCCCTGGTCTGCGGCGCGACAGAAACTAACGCGCATGAATTCTTGCAGTGTTCAGTCACGGCCGCTCAATGGAGGCGCACTTGGGTGCGGCCCGTCGCGTCGCCCAGAAGAGCCGTATTGCGCCTAGTTCTCACCGCCACCGCTGCGGCGCCACCGCTCCGGGACGAGTCCGGGCGGAGAGCTGCGCGCAGCGGCCGTGGCTGTGCTTTCGTTTCGGCGCCCGCGTGGTCGGCGCTTGCTCAATTTAGGATTATGAGTGGCGTTTCACACAGTATGTGATGCTGTGTGCATGTTTGCTATTGATAAGGTGATAGCGGCAAGTCATCATCACTAGGCTTTTCCAAGTCATTCGTGGTCTTCCGTTTACAACGAGAACGAGGCAGTCGTGTGCTTCGCTGAGTGCGCACCCATTTAGTTGCGTTTCAACCACTGTAATAACGTATTATATATTGCAATCTTGAAATCGAGACATAGTTTGGGGCCATTTATTCAGCGTGCACTTTTCTGGAAACTTACAATTCAGGACGTAGTGTTCAGCATTATTGTTCAGCCTGTTCCGTTTTCACTGGAAATAATCTTAAAGTGGGTACCACCACCAAAACATACTAGCTAACACAAACTGTTGCAAAAGAAACAACACAAGACAGCCAGTTCAACGACACGCCCGCAGCCTCAGGCAATTTTTTACTCGTTTGATTATGAAGCCGCGTGATGCACAGAAGACACGCAAGCTTGTTTTACAAGCGAAGAACTTTTCTCGAAAAAGGTTTATGTGCAAGCGTGATTTTTTCCACTGTCTGATTGATGTTGCCTGTCCAGTTGGTCAGCAGTGGTCGCATTAGTTTGGTTAGGTCCTTAGTGCGACTGCGGTCTTCTCTCTCGCAAATCAACTCCGGAAATTGCACAAAATAGGGAAGAAGGGATGAAATTCACATGTTGCATAGCTAGCTGCTTCTTATGACATGCGGGCACTTCATCACCTTGCTAACAAAGGTGCATGGTGATTTTCAGATACCTTAGGCGTCCGTCATCAAGAATTTTGATAAGTCCAGGGTTTTGCAGGAATCACAAGGCACAAAGTTAATAAATGGATGGGGACTAATAAAATAAAATTATTGACACTCTAAAGTAAGCACTAGAAGTTATTTAAACTTTGGTAATATATAAATAATGAAAATATGGACAGGCACTGAAAACAGAATAAATAAAAATGTTTCATGAGATTCTGTAACACTATTCATACTTTCTCTTCAAATGGACGTGCAAGGTAACCAGCCAAGAATGGAATCGGTGCTAACTCTATCTCAGCTGCTGGTTCACACCCCACATGAATGAATCCAAGCTGACTGAATCCTGACTGAGTTTTCAGCTGAATCCAAGCTGAAAACTCTCTTGCAGCAGATGGCAGTTGGCAAGGTACGACTTTTATAATCACGAATTCCAAGTTTTATAGCTGCCTATTGTTTATATGCATTTGCAGACCGATGCTTGCAAGATGCCAACCTGCACAAAGCATGGCAAAATGTGTATAACGTCAGTCGATATATATATATATATATATATATATATATATATATATATATATATATATATATATATATATATATATATATTGCTAGTGCTACCTTCAGTATTTTCTCCGAGGTGAAAACTGCAGCCCTTGCGTCAACTTTGTCGTTCCCGCCTTTGAATTGCGGCTGCTAAAAAGCGATACTATAGACCCGCTTTCAGAGCCTGCTTTAGGGTGTATCGGAAGCTGAAAATAAGATTCGGGTAAATGCAATGCACTAGTAAGGCACACAGAAGACATTGATGTAAGATACTTGATGGGATCAAGAAGGTACTTAATTTGTACCACTCTGGATCTGGTGGTCATGATTGTTGCTTCGTACGTTCGTTTGTTAGCCTTTGCTGCGACGTGCCTCCTTTGTCCTGAATGTCTTCGATATGGTAAAGTCGAACTCTAACCAAGAGAGTCGCTCGTCATTTGACAAAAAGAGCGGCTCCTTTTGTTGTCTCCATGGCTTCACTTATGCGATGTTGTTCAAGGCATACCATTTTGATATCATTGTCATAAAAGTGATCGTGGCGGAGCTATCTTGAAACACACATGCTTCAGGATGACACGGAGGGTTGCCAAGGAGGAAATGAAGTGTAGCTATAACAAGTGGTGAAAATAAAGCTATTGACCTGCGCACATTAATATTTTCAAGGTTGTTTGGCTCAACATGAGCCCGCGTGAGTAACTTAACTTGTAATGTGGGCAGTTCGGGAACACGGAGGGGACAGCTGAAGGAAGCAGGATCTTCAGCTTTATGTTCTTCCTGTAATCGTCATCTGTGAAGTGCAGTGAGAATACCAGTGACTTGTCACTCGGCTCCCACCGGCTTCCTTTTCCGTCCTAGTCCTCCCGAGATATGTTTTTCAGCCATGCTGCTCGACGTTGTGAATCGCACGGGAACTCATGGTAACCGATCTTTTCTTGCTTTCGTGGTGCACAGCGGCACACAGCAGTTGCCTGACATGGTGCTGCATACGCATAGGACGCTGTTATACTGAGTAGTCAAAACGATAACACGCGCCAACCCAGCCAGCGCGCTCCTTCTGCGTCGTCTGCTCGTCCGTGCCGGCGGCGCCTTGTCCTGGAGTGGTGGCGCCCCCGCGGAGAATGACGGCGGAAACTGTAACTTCTCCCAATACGCGCTTCCCCAGCCATTGAGGCGCGACGCGACGGGCCGCACCAAGTGCGCCTCCATTGAGCGGCTGTGGTTCAGTGGCATGTTTTCAGTTAGGTGCGGACCTGATGTCTGCCGCCCGCATGGACATGTGTTCTTGCAGTGTTCAGTGGCATGTTTTCAGTTAGGTGCGGACCTGATGTGTGCCGCCCGCGAGGGCTATTCGCGCGCTTGGTAATTTGTGCTGTTGTCTTTGCTTTATGGCGTCGCCGTTGCCTGGCCGAAGCTGGCAGGCACCCGCCTCCTGCTCTGGACTTGCATGTACGACTGTCTAGAAACATACGGGTAGGCGCGGTCAGGCATTGTTCGGCCAGATGGTTTGGCCATGCTGGCACTGATGCATTAGACTCAAGTGTGAAGGCATTGCATGTCGCATTCCATGTTTGCGTGTCGCGTGCCATGTAAACATCACCCTCTTTACACCCCCCTCCCTCGCCACTTTTCGAAACGAAAAGCTTCACTACGAGGGTCGGAGCCGAGCTTCGCGCATGCCGTATGCCGTGACGTCGCAGCCAAGGCCAGCTGCGCAGCCTCCTCGCCAACCTCTGCCGGCGTTGCCTGGCAACGCTTTAGTCTTCATCCGGGAATAGAATCTCCATCCCTCGGATCCCCAGCCGAGCGCTTGACCGCTGTGCCACGCCCTGGAGCGTGGAACGCTGACGCTCTTCATAATTCCGCTTGTCTACCGTGAGGATGATAGCGGGATAATATATAATAATAATTGGTTCACAGGAAGGGAAAGGCGCAGTATCTGTCAGACTTGCTATGTGGACACCTGAACCGCGCCGTAAGGAAGGGATGAAGGTGGGAGTGAAAGTGAAAGAGAGAAAGGGGAGCCGTAGTGGAGGGCTACGGAGTAATTTCGACCACCTGGGGATCTTTAACGTGCGCTGACATCGCACAGCACACGGACGCCAATTCGTTTCGCCTCCATCGAAACGCAGCCGCCGAGGTTGGGTTCGAACCCGGGAACTCCGGACAGTAGTCGGGCGTCTTACCACTGTACCACCCCGGCGGGGCAGCGGGATTCCGCGAGTGACAAATACTGCGATTGGCGCGCAAGCTGAAAGTACCAAAGACTAAAATAGTTAAGGCACTCAATTAGAGTGACGTCAAGGATGTGGTGTCACCCATCTGCCGTCAGTTATGAGGACCAAGCGAGAACGAGTGCGCTCCAACACCGTCGGGCGGCGCTTCTCGCCATCCTCGAGTGACAGATGCCACGCCTTTCCTTTCCTGCAACTAGTTATAGAACGCCAGTGAAATTAGACGCTCTCGACATGGAAGCCAAGGAGAGTTTAGCTGCTGGCAAACAACACAGTAGACTGAAGGAGGAGGAGGAGGAAAAACTTTATTTAGTCCTATATTATTTGGCGGTTTTTGGACGTCTTCAGAGATGTCTGCTTGTTGTATCCACAAGAGTCTTCTCCGTCGACTTCGTCCACTTTTTACAATGGTCGGTTGCCCTCAGTCCAGGGCTCCGCTGGCTGCTGCCGCCCGTTGGGCTCGCTGTACCAGACCTTTCTGGTCTTCGCAGCGGTCGCTGGACAGCAGAGTCTCCCATTGCTCCGCACTCGGGTTTCGAATTTTGGGGACCACATCTATGTTTTGACATGCCCATGTGATGTGATACAGTGTTGGTTTTTCATAGCACCACGGACATCTGTCAGCGTGTAAGGTAGGGTGCATTTTGTTTAGTATGTGTAGGTTTCGGTATGAACCCGTCTGTAATTGTCTCCATATGACAGTTTCCTCTCTGGTGAGAGAACTGTGCGGTGGGGGATATCGCATTCTTCTTCCTCTATAGTTTTCTAGTATGGCCGAGTATGCCTTGGGTGCTGGCAAAAGTTCCGCGGACCCGTCGGATGCTCGGAAAGTAGCGTATGCTCGAGCTATCCTGTCAGCCTCTTGGTTCCCTGCCACCCCCATGTGCCCCGGTACCCATATAATTTTGTGTCTGGTCTTGTTTTCTTCGTGGTTTTTAAATCTGTCGCTCGCTTCGAGGAGTATACGAAGCGCGTGACGACCAATCCTACCATTCATGAAATTTCGACAGGCTGTTTGAGAGTCCGTGAGTATCGTTAGCGACCGCCCAGCTCTATAGCCCTCCGCCACCGCTAGAGAAATGGCTACTTCCTCGGCCTCTGCTGCTGTGCAGTGTCGGATAGAGGCGCTGGTCACTTCGCGTAGAGACGAATTGACCACCGTGGCCACTGCAATTTTGTTCTGTCCTCCTCTCGAGGACGCGTCTGCATACACAGTCGTGTCTTCAGGAGCGTATGTTTTTTGAATAAAATTGGCCCTTGCTTCTCTTCTACCTTGGTGGAGGTTAGGGTCCATGTTTCTCGGGATTGGAGCTACCTTGAGGGACTTGCGAAGTTCGTCGGGGATCGTTACCGTCCTCGCTATTTCTCGCATCTGCTCACAGTATCCGAGTCTCTGTAGAAGCGCTCTTCCAGTCGTTGTCTGCAGCAGCCTGAGTTTTTGCGACTCAAGCTGCGCCTCGCGTAGTTTCTTTTTTTTTTTTTTTTAAGTCGATATTTATTGCCTCAGGGCATCAGTAGGTTATGAGATGAAGGATGAATAAATGATTAAATGAATGGAAAAAGGTTGGCTGATTTTATGAAGTCCAGAAGTGAGCGATGATGAGGTCCCTGCGTCCAAGTGACGTATGAGGCAAAATTGGTTGCTGAAAGGCCAGCTATTCTCAGGTGCCGGAATCGTGTTGGCTTGAGTGCTGGGCAGTCCCACAGCAAGTGGTGGATGTCGGCCTCGACATCTTCGTTGTTACAGATCGGGCATCCTGGGCGAGGATATAAGTGTTGGAAGTATGACCACGTCCTAGTTACAGCTGGTGTAAGGGCAACACCGACCCGGATCCTCCTAAGCGCAACCTCCTCTGCACGGGTGAGACCGCGGGGAAGGGATATCGCACACGGAGGGATAAGTGCACGTGTGCGGCGCCGGAGGTGCTCCTTTCTTGACAAAAGGAGGGTAGCGTCGTCGACTTCGAGAAGCTGTGGGATTGATGCGTCTTGGTTCACGAGGCGGGTTGCAAAATCAGCTTGACTTTGGGAAGGCAGCAGATCCCGTGGGACCCACTCAATGCGTATTGACTGTGGGATGCGCGCCGCAAGCTGGTGGATGTCCTGGCAAATTTTAGGGCAGCGGCTGACACGTCGGAGCAGACGTACTGCTTGAAGTGCGTCAGTGCGGATTACAATGTGGGCTGTAGGGAGCATGGTTATAGAAGTCACGGAGCAGAGTGCCTCTTGAACTGCCACAAGCTCAACGCAGAAAGATGTAAGTGGTTCCGAAAGCTGAAACGTAGTTGTCTGATTCAGGCTAGGCCTCCGTGGACAGTGGATTGCCGTTTTGGCTTCACAGCCTTGCAGGCTTCCATCTACGTACACTACTACGGAATCCTGAGGCAGGTTAGCATCTTGCTCTTCAAATCTCTGGCGTAGCAACGATGCAGAGTTGGCAGACGTCGGTCTGCGGATGTCAGTTGGCTTGTTGTCTCCTAACTGTATAAATTTCCAGGGAGGGAGAACTGGCGTAGGTGGCTGAAGAATAATGTGTGACGTTGCATACGCCCTCAGTGCTTGCGTGGAATGTGACAAAGTGGCCTTGAGTCTGCGAGCATCTCGGCGCTGCTGCACCAATTCATCGATGGTGTTGAGCTGCGCATTCTCCTGTAACGCTACGACCGGTGTGATTCGTGGAAGGCATGTTATGGTCCTCATAGCTTCTCGATTTAAGGCTTCAAGGCGATCCCATTGTGCCCTTGTAAGATGCTGGAACTGGGCCTGATAAACAATACGGGGCTGCAGAACCGCCCTCACTAACTGGCGTGCAACAGACGAGCCAGCGCCACCCGTTTTAGGTGCAATTCTTCTTATTAAACTTATAGTTTGAAGTGCTTGCTTTTTTGCCTGAGAGAGCCAAGCAGTCGCTGATGCTGATTGGTGAATTGTTAAGCCCAGAATTTTCAGGCTCGAACTTTCTTGTATTGAGGTGCCTGATAGAGAGAGACGAATTGGATTTGAGGCAAGTTTACGGCGTCCCCAGCGGTTGGCGACTGACGTGTATGACGTTTTACACACAGAAAGTTGAAGGCCAATGGAGGAGGCGTAATCAGAGGTTACGTCTAATGCTGACTGAAGGGCGGCCTCTTGAGTGAGAAGATCATGGTGAGTGCTCCATACCGTGATATCATCTGCGTACTGCAAAAACTTGATTTCAGGGATATCATGTAAGCGCCACGCCAATGGGATGAAAGTAATATTGAATAACGTCGGAGACAATACTGATCCCTGGGGCACGCCACGTAGTGAAACGAATGAACCAACAGTGTCACCGCTGAGACGTATTGCAAATTTTCGTCCATCCAAAAATGATGCGACAAAAGTGCGTACTCTCGGAGGGAGATGGAGCATGTCAATGGCATTCAGGATTGCAGCATGACTGATGTTGTCATATGCCTTTTCAACATCCATTGCTAATATGGTACGTACATCGCGGCTGCGGGTAGATGACAGAACTGCTGAGGCCAAGACAGCCAACCCGTCCTCTGTACCTATGTATGTTCGCGTAGTTCTTCGAATGTGTTTTGCAATCCAAGCGCCATGAGCTTTTCTGTAGACGTGTTGCGCGGTAATCGGAGCGCCGTCTTATACGCTTTGCGTAGCAGGGCATCAGCTTGTTGTATTTCACTCTTGTTGAGGCACTGGTAGGGCAGGCTGTACATAATTCGGCTCACTACCAGGTTTCTAACTAGTTTTAGTGTGTCCTCTTCGCGCATGCCATGCCGCCTGTTGGTGATGCGGGTGATCATGCGTGTCACTTGTAGCGTTGTAGTTTTGAGCATGGTAAAAGTGTGACTACTGCGTTGGTTCGATTGAACCCACATACCTAATATTCTTATTTTTGTCTTTTCAGGGATGGGCATTCCTTCCAAGTAGATGTTGAGTTTCAGGCTCTCACTGGTTGGGACGGTCCGGTTTTGTTTGCCTCTCCACACTCGAAGCAGTTCCGATTTCTCGGTCGAGCATGCGAGTCCTCTTTCTCCGAGATATTTCTGTACACAGGAGGCCGCTTCCTGTAGTTTTCCTTCCTTCTCCCCGAGGGAACCGGTGTTCGTCCAGACTGTTATGTCGTCTGCATACATGGCGTGCCTGATGCCTTCGATCTTCTCTAGTTTTCGTGCTAGACCTATCATAGCTATATTGAAGAGGATAGGTGAGATGACTGATCCTTGTGGTGTTCCTTTGTTTGGCGCGTGAATTTTGTTCGATCGAAGGTCTCCCATGCCGATGGTGGCAGTTCTATCTGACAGGAAGGCTTTGACGTACCCGTGGATTCTGCGTCCGCAGTTCAGGTCGTCTAGACCTCTAAGGATCGCTTCGTGACTGACGTTATCAAATGCTCCCTTGGTGTCAAGGGCCATTATGACATTTTCACCTGTTCGGGGTACGTTGCGGAGCACATCTTCTTGTATTTGAAGCAGCACGTCCTGCGTCGAGAGTTTTGCTCTGAAGCCGAACATGGTATGGGGTACATGTTCATTATCTTCCATGAAATTTTGCAGTCTTTGCAGCACCCCCCGCTCGTAAAGCTTGCCGAGGCACGACGTGAGCGATATGGGCCTGAGATTTTCAATTTGGAGCTGTTTGCCAGGTTTAGGTATCATAATTACTTCGGCGTGTTTCCACTCTTCGGGAACCGTCTCCGCCTCCCAGTGTTTGTTTAGAAAACTTACGAGCTCTTGTATGAGGTCGTCACTGAGGTTTCGGATCAGGGCATTGTCGATTCTGTCGGCTCCTGCTGCCGTGTTTCTGGTCGTATTCCTTATGGCCGCATAAACTTCTTCCACAGTTATTGGGCGGTCGAGTCTCTCGTTTTCGGCTCCGCGATAGTTTCCTTGGTATCGTGAGGGGTTGCGATCACCGAAACATTTTTTTCGTGCCTTCTCTAAAAGGTCGGTGTCCGAGCCCTTGAAGGAGTGGATGAATCTGTGGATGCTTTTATTGTTTTCTGATTTTGTTTTGGTCGGATCGATTAGTGCTCTTAGGAGATTCCAGGTTCTGGCCGTACCTAAGGTTCCCTTAAGCGAGTCGCTGAATTGTTCCCAATTTTGTCTCGCGAGTTGCGCTGCGTATTCTTCAGCTTTTGCCGTAACTTCTGCTATCTTTAGTTTTAGTTTCCTGTTGTGTTTTTGCTTCCGCCATCTTTTAGTGAGACAGCGTCTGGCTTCCCATAGTCGCAGAAGGTGCCCGTCTACTTCGGGCGTTGTTGTTGTTCGTCTTACACTTTTTGTGCATTTGTCTCGCGTTTCTGTCAACATGCCGCTCCAGTCTTCTAGTGATTGAATGCCGCCTTCAGATTTTTTGCAAGCCCCGCGGAACGCGTTCCAGTCCGTGAGTTTTACTTGTCCGATCCGGCATCTTACCCTTTCCGATGCTATTCGCGTCCGGAGGATAAAATGATCGCTACCTAGGTTTTCCATCATGTTTTCCCACTGTGACTCCTTGGAAATAATTTCTTCATCCCGAGGTAGTCACTGCTTTTCGATACGTATATCCAGGCATAGCAGAGCTAAGCCATCTTTCATTTTTAACCGGTGTTTTAGTGTCGTCGGGGAGGAGACTGCGCTCCAAATGGTAAAGAGGCAGTGCAGGCTGCGCCTGCGATTTGTAATTGAAAATATGTGGAAATGAATGTATACCCAGTAGTTTGTATATAGGTATCTTTATGTTTGGAGCTGATTAAATTTCTCTGTGTTGTGTGCTTCCTAGCTTGGCATTAGTGCAATGGTCGTTGTACAGGACGGACCTGCAGCTTGTATATTGTTGTTTGATATAGTGTTGGACAGTGTTTTTGGAGTTACAATAAACTTCTCTTCAGTTCGAAAGAAGAGCATCTCAAAAGATCCGGCTCGCTTGAATTGCTGTTTCAATTGCATTTTTAGAAATAGGAATTGAAACAGCTTACCCGTTCTTTCGAAAGAGCTGCTCAAAAGATCCGGCTCGCTTCAATTGCTGTTTCAATTGCTATTGAAATTTCCCGCTCAGCCGCTCTTTCGAAAGAGACACTCGAAAGATTCGGCTGGCTTCAATTGCTGTTTAAATTGCGTATTTACTCAAAAGATTCGTTCACAAATAGGTCCAGTGGTTGCAGGACACCAATAGGAATTGTGACCGGAGTTCCGGCCGAGGTATGCGCAGACTGCAGCAGCTGACAATGGAGGCGTACTGTTGTGACCGGAGTTCCGGCCGAGGTATGCGCAGACTGCAGCAGCTGACAATGGAGGCGTACTTAGCGGACGCCGGCGAGCGACCGCGAACAAAAGCAGCGAAGCGGCGGCGACGGCAGGTGTTTCCGACTGCGACGACCAACCCTTCTGTGTTTTCTCGAGTAGGTTTTCCGGCCGAAGTGCAGAGTGATCAGGGTTGCGTCTTTACCAGCGCTCTCACAACTATCTTACTTGATCAGATGCGGTATTCGCGTTATACACAGTTCCGTGCGGCACCCACACAGCAACAGTGTAGAGGCCTGGCACTCCGTGTTGAAAGGAGCGCTAAGGGCTTTGTGCCATGAAAACAAAACAGATTGGGAGGCTTCTTTGCCAGCTACCATGTTTGCGTTGAGGGCCGTGCCACATGAGGCCACCGGCTGAAGCCAAGCAGAACTAGTGTACGGCCGTTCTATGAGGTCCCCGCTTCAGATGCTCCGCGAGGCATGGGAAGGGCGCGGAGAGGACCCCAGAGTGGTTGAGTATGTGTTGCAGCTACTAAAACGTCTTCAGTCATGTCGCGAGCTAGTGGAGGCTAACATGAAATCAGCTCAGGGCAAGGCGAAACTATATTACGACCGGAACGCCCGAAAAACGAACTTTTGCTGTTGGAGACAAAGTGCTCTTACTGACTGCGTCGCGGTAGAACAAACTAGATGTTTTATGGGAGCGTCCCGCAGAGGTTGTACAGTAGATTTCGGACACTTACTATGTTATTAGAATGCCGGGAAGACGCAAAGAGGCGAGGATCTACCACACCAATTTAATTAAACCGTACAGACAGAGGGAAATCGTTGTGCAGCTCGCTCTAAATGTTCCTGAAGAGATAGAAAATGATTTTTTCCCCAGAAGTACAACTAGATTCCGCACTCGAAAAACTTTGCCAGAAAATTGAATGCGACGCCAAACTGAAAGATAAACAAAAATTTGGAGGACGCTTAAGCTTCGCCTTCAAGAGTAAAACGCGATAGCGTTATTACATCGCAGGGGACGCTTTCCCAGCAGAAGTGCTACGGCGCAGCGATCACGTCAGAGGCGTCCGGCATCAGACGCTGCACCTAGCAATCGCGCTGTGAGCGGAAAGAGGAGCCGCGTCGCCTAAACACCACTGGTCGAGTGACGCACGCTGGATGTTGGAAGGGGAGAGAGCGAGAAAACTTATTAAACGCAAGGGTATTGGGGCATCCTCGCACCGGTACCCGCGCGCCCCGAAGGGGAGAAGCGGGTGAGCGAAGATAGTGATCTAAAGAAAGGAAAGACGCTTGATTTTACAACCCGTGAGGGTGCATGGCGAAACGTCAGGGGCGAGTGGCGTGCCACGTGTCGGGGCAGCGCCGCACATGGAAGTTGCTTTTTATTTATGAAGTGTATGCCGGGATTTATCGCTCACGGCCAACGCCGCCGACCACACCGGCTTTTCTGCGACACGAGCTCCTTAACGCTACCGCGTTAAAATAAGAGCTAGAAACACTTCTGCGAGAGTTCAGAGATTGCTTCGTTGATCGGCCCGGCAGGACGAACTTGGTTGAACATGATATAGAGCTAATTTGCGACAAGCCCATCCGGTGCAGGCCTTACCGGGTTTCACCCCGGCAGAAGGAAATATTGGCAACTGAGATTCAGCGGATGTTAGACATGGGGCTGATTGTACTATCCGAGAGTGAATACACGTCCCCCATCATATTAGTTGAGGCGCCAGGTAAAGACCTTCGTCCATGTATCGACTACATCCGTCTGAATGAGATCACACTTGATCAGAGCTACCCGATTCCAAATCTTGAGGAAAGGGTTGAGGCCATAAGTGGTGCTCATTATATATCCACTCTGGACCTCACTAGGGGGTATTGGCAGGTGCCTCTGACCGAGAAAGCGAGCCGAATCGCCACTTTTATTTCCCCTCTAGGAACGTTTCGTCCTCTCGTCCTTACTTTTGGCCTCAAAAATGCGCCCTTTTGTTTTTCCCGTCTCATGGACCGTGTGCTTCAGGGTATGGGGGACTGTGTTCTTCCATATTTAGGCGACATAGCTGTCTTTTCTAAGAGCTGGGAGGAACACCTCTGTCATTTGAGGGATGTACTGACACGGTTACGAGAGGCAGGCTTGACTGTGAGAGCGGAGAAATGTCAGTTGGGAAAAGCTCAAGTGACTTACTTGGGTCACATTGTCGGACGCGGTTATCGGCACCCGCTAGAACTAAACGTAGCGGCAATATTCGAATTCCCCAGGCCAGTCACCAAGACAGATACTCGGTCATTCCTCGGACTAGCCGGGTACTATCAACATTATATCCGCAATTTTTCCGAAATCGCCAGCCCCCTTACCGACAGTTTGCGAAAAAATGAACCTGTCAAAGTAGAATGGAATTCGGACAAAGAACGCTCTTTTCTGGCCCTGAAAGCGGCCCTGGCCAGTCAGCCTGTTTTGAGAACTCTAGGCTACACGCGCCTGTTTGTGCTGTAATTCGACGCGAGTGACCGCGGTGTGGGGGCCGTCCTCAGCCAACAAGATGACAATGGGGAGGAGCACCCTGTTGTAGTTTTAAGTAGGAAGCTCACCCTACGCGAGCAGGCCTATAGTGCATCATAAAAGGAATGCGCCTGTTTCGTGTGGGCGATTCAGAAGCTGCAGTGTTATTTGGAAGGGTCTCCGTTTCTTGTAGAGACTGACCATTGTCCTTTGACTTGGTTTCGTAATATGTCGGCCAAAAATGACAGGCTGCTTCGTTGGAGTCTAGCCTTGCAGGAGCACGCATTTGACGTGCGTTATAGAAAGGGGCGCGATAATGCTAACGCTGATGGCCTCAGCCGAAGTTTCCCTGGGTAAAGCTCTCTGGTTGGGCTCCCAGATGTTAACTGGCTACGCATATCATATATTTTTCTTTTTTTTGCTTGCGTAGTTTTTTTTTGTTGTTGTTGTTGCTGCTGATGTTCTTACTATCGTTTACCTACCGCTCCACCTTGGTGGCCTTCTATGGCATCTTTCATGTTACGACATTACCTACCGCTCCACCTTGGTGGCCTTCCATGGCATCTTTCATGTTACGACATGGATCAAAATTTTAGCTATCATATTTGCTAAAAAAAAATTGCTTTTTTTCCTTGTTTCTCGAACATGGTCTCTTTTGGAAGAGAACTTAAAATTCTGTGGACGAGTTTTATTTTGTTTTCTTTACATTGAAATGGCAATCATTGTTACGAAGGCAGCCTGGCACTTCTCAGAGTTTGTTTTGCGCTCGCTGCTTGCTCTGTTTTGAGCTTTGAGTGGCTGAGTCTGCTAGCGCTGTTCCACAAGGAAGCAGGAACCAGATGGCCAGGTTTGACATGGCCAGACCGACCAGGCTGAACCGACTCCAGGTCTCTACGGGGTGCAGCGTTGGCTGCTAACACTACGAGACCTCTTCGGGTGGCGGACGGGCTGGTGTAACCGAAGTTCCGGCCGAGGTATGCGCAGACGCCAGCAGCTGACAATGGAGGCGTACTTAACGGACGCCGGCGAGCGACCGCGAACAAAAGCAGCGAAGTGGCGGCGACGGCAGGTGTTTCCGGCTGCGATGACCAACCCTTCCCGTCCCCCCCTTCCTTCAGGATAGAGACCAGCTGCCCTTCGAGCCTTAATCCCCGTGGCACCAAGACGGCGACAACAGGGCACCTATTCTTGTGCTTAATGGGCACGAGGCGCGTCGCCGTCCCGACCTCGGCGGCTGCGTTTCGATGGAGGCGAAACGAAGAGGCGTCGTGTGCTGTGCGATGTCAGCGCACGTTAAAGATCCCCAGGTGGTCGAAATTACTCCGTAGCCCTCCACTACGGCTCCTCTTTCTCTCTTTCCACTTTCACTCCCATCTTCCTCCCTTCTCTTACGGCGCGGTTGCGGTGTCCACAGAACGCAAGTGAGACAGTTAGCGCGCCTTTCCCTTCCTATAAATAAATCAGGCGCGTCGCCGAGCAGCATTGACCCCGCTGTCCGAATTCGAGGCAAGCAGGTGACCCCCTTGGAATTTCGCGGGGTGAATGGCCACCGTCAAACGGCGACTTCTCGGACCATTTTGCCCTGGTACCGAAACACCATCGCCCGCACAAAATCGTCATCGACATCAGAAGATTTGCCCTCGCCACTGGAAGATGTGTAAGGAGGTTCACCCTCGGCAGTGGGCGGCACCTCGAGTGATCCCTTGCCCCGACTGATTGGATAGTATCGATGAACTTTGTTTCTCCAGCTAGGGAACTGGGGATAACAAACCGTATTTAACTGACGGATTTTGTTTGGACAGATAGCTCCGTTTTCTTCTTATGATTTGTACTTTCTTCAGTATGTAGAAAGTGTATGTAAACGTTACATTTTGCCTCTCCTCCCTGGCTGTCTTCAGCCTCGATGCATCGTCGCCTCCTGAGCCCGCTGCGGTGAAGCTCGCCCCCTGAACCCGACACACTTCAGAATTGAGATTTCCTGCTCACCAGCTCTTATTTTTAAATATGCTTTAGAAAGAGAATTTATTTGGTACATACATAAATACAAAATCCCACATTACTTACAGACTCAGAGAGGAAATCAAGAAGAAGAAATGGGCATGGGAAGGACATGTAGTACGAAGGGAGGATAACCGATGGTCGCTTAGGGTAACAAACTGGATTCCGAGGGAAGGAAAGCGTAGCAGGGGGCGGCAGAAAGTTAGGTGGGCGGATGAGGTTAAGAAGTTCGCAGGGGTCAAGTGGATGCAGCTAACATAGAATCGGGTTATTTGGAGAAATATGGGAGAGGCCTTAGCCCTGCACCGGGTATAGTCAGGCTGATGATGATGATGATGATGACTCACAGACCAAACCACTAAAAACACTATAGGGTATATAATAAACTCAAAAACATGATTCTCCAGAGAGGAGAAAATAATATAATGGAGGGGGGGGGGGTGTTCTAATAAAGGACGACAGGCATCTCAAGTCTACTCCACTGTACAGCATAGAAGAGCGTGTGCCAGCGCCGCTGAAACCGCGTCTCGCCGTCCGTTTCTAACTGTCCAGGCAGACACTTCCAAATGACGAGGCGCAGCCTCTGCAAGGCTGGGTACATTGCGCGGGCGAGAGTGCGCACCTGCGACGCTACAACACAAACAGAACCCCAGTGAACACGAGGTGTTCAAAAGGGTTGCGCCGGCGCCTGACGCCGGGGTTCATACGGACGTTAAACACCCTATACGCGAGCCGCCACATTATTCTTGCAACTACACATTCGAAAAAATCTTGCGAGAGGCTCTCCGGAGCACCGCAGCTGGCACACTGGTCATTGCATACAATACCTCATCTGACAAGGCGTTGTCTCGTGGGAAGGACGCCCCAGCGCCTAAGCCCGTCAAAATTTTGCACTTCATTTCATTTGGCAGCCGACAAGCTGCCCACGCTCGCAATTTGGGGACAGCGGTCTCTCGTTGCTCATCAGCTGAAATCCTGCGAACAGCAACTAGTTCGCTGATGCGTATGGCTGGTATGTCGCCTACATTAACATCTGACAGGTCTGCATCGAGAGTCAACTATGTCTCGGCAACTTCGCTGTAAAAAGGCAGAGGTCTGTCCGCCTGTGGACCGAGGTAATGTTCGGGTGTAAGCACACGACGCGCCGTGCTCATCCAGTACAGGAGGAGCGAGCGACCAGGGTAAGACTCGTGAGCTAATAGCCTCTCCACCAGCCTTAACGTGAGTACTCGAGCCACTGTCGGAATGCACGGCAGGCCAAGGCCTCCTCTGCTCCTCGGAAGATGTAGGATGTGACGGGCGACTAGCGCTGTCCTGCCATAAGTTCCTATAAGGGACGCAAGTCTGTTCGTCACACGGCGCGGGATTGTCGCGATACGCGCCACATAAAGGGTGAAAGCGCACGCTCGTGTCTTGACGACACTGAGTTTAGCATTGAGCGTGATGTTAAAACGTCCTGCATCAGAAAGGGCGTGCATTGCTCGCGAGAAAACTACATGCCAGGTGCGGGGAGAAACCTCGCTTGGCGCAAACAGCACGCCAAGTACACGCACTGCGTCCACAAACGGTACGGCGGCGGCTAAAGGGCCCCTGAACTGACCGAAGCGGAGTGCGTTACTTTTCTTCGTGTTGAGCTGCGTTCCAGTTAAAGCAGCGTATTCCGAAACGATGTTCGAAAAAAAACAAACAATGAAACTGTCACTGTCACGCACGAAAAGTAAAATGTCGCGCGCGTATGCAGATACGACAGTTTCCTGTCCTGTGATGGAAAACCTCGAATACGCCTGTCCGCGGCGACCCTACACAGCAGCGGGTCGAGCGAAAATATGATTACCGGCGAGAGCGGGCGCCCCTGACACACTGCCCGCGTAATCGGAAAAATGCCGGCAATCTGGCCATTCAGTACTAGTTCACTGCTAAGGTCTGTGTAAAGGCCGCGTAGGAGCTGAACGAATTCATCTGGAAAACCAAATGAGCGAAGCACAGCAAACGAGTAACATGCATGTTCTACGCAGTCGAAGGCCTTCGCCTGGTCCAAGGAAAGGAAAGCTCCGGTGACCCGTTTGGCACAGGCGTATTCGAAGACGTCTCTCGTAAGTGTCAGCGAAGCGAACACCAATCGTCCAGGTACCGAACAGGATTGGTATGAGCTAACCAAATCCTGCAGGTAGTCGTTAGCGATTCTCAACAGGCAATTCGTAACTTCGATGCAGGTCGTATATACCGACAGGCACACACTATCCTCCGATCTCTCCCCTTACCGTCTACACCTCGTCTTCTCATATGGACCCCAGCTCATGAGGCGCTCAGCGGGAACGCACAGGCGCATGCTCTAGCCCGAGAACTCAGCTACCGGGCGGAGCACCCTCCTCAGCCTGCCGCTTCCTCTGACACTCCCCAAGGCACTCATTCACACCTTGTTACATACACGGACATCTTCCAGCATAATAGGCTCGAACGGTGTCTATACCCCTCTGCACACCGGGAACTATCCCGGCGCGAGGCCGTCCATTGGCGCAAAATACAAACAGGAACCTGTCCCAACCCATGGCTATATAGCAAAATTTCCCAAATCTTATTGCACCTAGCTGCAAACACTGCTCACAACCGGCCACATTCATTCACATAGTGTGGACATGTATACGACACAACGCAGACAATACAGCTACAATGGATGCGTGGGGGTCCCTCCTGCGTACCACCGAGCTCGCCCAACAGCGCCAGCTCATTTTGCGCGCATTGGAGGCCGCAGAGTTCCAAAGGATCCCTGCTGACCTTCTCTAAGCAGTGCAACCAGTCTTTCGGCTGGTTCCCCTTCTTTTGGAGTAAATAAAGAGCTTATCATCATCATCGGTGTTAAGGAGGGCAATCGGTCGCCACGATGAGGGACTCGACGGCGTCATGCCCTTCTTCGGAATTAGAACGATACGGCCATTCAGTCGCACCGCTCTCGAGGAAACAATTTACGAGCCTAAGTACACAAAGAGAAGTTTATTGACTTCCATTCATATAAAACATACATACAGTGCAAAATACATCGTATTTACATTCTAAACCAGCAGCAGGTTTCGCCTGCGCATCTATGATACTTGCATCAAACCAGGATACAACAAAGAAATGCAACATACATTTGCCACAGGAAACAAAATCTTCAAGAGCCATCTCACTACCCTTGTGGGGCTTACATTAAAAAAAAACTGATTTATTTATAGGAAGGGAAAGGCGCGGTAACTGTCTCACTTGTTTTTCTGTGATTACCGCAACCACGCCGTAAGGGAAGGGAGGAAGATGGGAGTGAAAGTGAAAAGAGAGAAAGACGAGCCGTAGTGGAGGGCTACGGAGTAATTTCGACCACCTGGGGATCTTTAACGTACGCTGACATCGCACAGCACACGACGCCTCTTCGTTTCTCCTCCATCGAAACGCAGCCGCCGAGGTCGGGTTCAAACCCGGGTACTCCGGCACAGTAGCCGGGCGTCTTACCACTGCACCACCCCGGCGGGGTGGGGCTTACATTTCTCACAATGGCCCAAGGGTGAATGAGGCGAGGCGGCAGAGGAGGGTGCCTAATATCGAATCATTGGCATCCGCAGCCTGCCCTCTGTTACAAAGAGAGGGCAGGCTGACAACGCCTGCGGAAATCTGCGGGCCGCCCGCAGATTTCTGCCAACGCCGCAGAAATCGCGCCTCTCCGTCTGCTTCTAACTGGCCGGACAAATAAGTCCAAAGCAGGAGGCGCAGGTTCTGCAGCGCCGGGTACATTGCCCTAATGGGCTCTTCGTGCTTCGGCGAGGCAACGCCGTGTCCACATAAAAAAAAAAAAAAAAACATTGTACACCAGAAAACCAATCGTTCAATCAGGCTTCGCGGTTCCCGAACTCCAGGTCCGGCGCGAACACATAGTGATCTATACACCAAGCGCCACATTGTTCGCGTTACCACACATTCAAATAATACATGGCACATAGTCTCGGTAGCCCCACAGTTGGCGCACTGGCTATTGGGCACGAGTCCCCATGACTCCAGTCGCTCTCTTGTTGGGAGGATGCCCCAGCGCCTTCGCCACTCGAAGCCTCTAACTGATTTATTTATAGGAAGGGAAAGGCTCGGTAACTGTCTCACTTGATTTCTGTGGACACCGCAACCGCGCCGTAAAGGAAGGGAGGAAGATGCGAGGCTCTAACGCTCCTAGCGAGCCTAAGCACTGAAGAGAAGTTTATTGCAACTCCAAAAACTGTGAACAGACGCTCATATACGCCCCGCCGGGGTGGTGCAGTGGTAAGACGCCCGACCACTGTGCCGGAGTTCCCGGGTTCGAACCCGACCGCGGCGGCTGCGTTTCGATGGAGGCGAAACGAAGTGGCGTCCGTGTGCTGTGCGATGTCAGCGCACGTTAAAAATCCCCAGGTGGTCGAAATTACTCCGTAGCCCTCCACTACGGCTCCTCTTTCTCTCTTTCCACTCTCATTCCCACCTTCCTCCCTTCCCTTACGGCGCGGTTCGGGTGTCCACAGAGCAAGTGTGACAGTTACTGCGCCTTTCACTTCCTGTGAACCAATTTAACTTTAACGCTCATATACACACTACATACTATACACTCTGTCCAACACTATATCAAACAATGATATACAAGCTGCAGGCCCGTCCTGCATAACGATCATTGCATTAATGCCAAGCTAGAAAGCGCACAACATGTAAGTGCTAAGACTTCAACATCCCTCCCCCCCCCCCCCCCCCAGGGGGGACGTTCAAAAGAAACACCACACGACGCTTTATAACACTCAATACAGCTGTGCTGGCATGGCGAGACCATCCGGACGAACAGAAGCGTGTATGCCAGCGCTGCAGGAACCGCGCCTACCCATCTGTTTCCAGACGCTCGGACAGTTACTTCCAGACGAGCAGACGGAGAGAGCCTAAGTAACGCTGTTTCAATTACTGTTTCAAATGATTGGTTCCCTGCAACCACTGGACGAATTTGTGAACGCCACGCTTATTGAAAACCGGCCAGGAAGCTTAAGCACCGTTTTTCAAGTAATCAGTATGCGAGCAGTCAGAGATTTCTCGCTGGCACTACCGCGTTCTTTTAACGACGCATCCAAAATTAGTTAGTCATTTGCGTTCGCAGCAACGCAACGCGCCCAGTACTAGCATACGTCTACTTCGAAGTCGCGTGCTAATGTCGCAGAAAAAAAATTAAGAACCTCGGTAGAATTCCTGGATGGTATTTTTTTTGTGGCATTAATACACTGGGCTCAATTCACACACTGGCGTAGGTCTCCCCTTACGGGGCTGGGACAGGTAGGTTACCGCCGCTTGCGGCGGGGGCTAGCCTGCAACCGAATTTTGATCTGTTGTAGGCCGTCAATGCACCCGCCACCGCTTCGGTGGTGGACGACGGCTGTTGTTGCGGCGCGCGTCTTTCTCCCCCTCTTCCTTTTCTTTCGTCTCTATTTTCTCTTCTATCTGCACAAGGCAGCGGAGGTGGCTCAGCTACAGAGCCAGTAGCAGGCCCATGCATTTTCGTTTCCTTCTTCCTACAGCCACAACAACAACATAGCAACGGAGGTGGCTCAGCTACAGAGCCAGTAGCAGGCCCATGCATTTTCTTTTCCTTCTTCCTACAGCCACAACAACAACATAGCGGAGGAGCGCTCTAAGGAGAACGGTGGCTGTTAGGTCTGGGACAGTTAGGTCTGGGACAGTTAGGTCTGGGACAGTTAGGTCTGGGACAGTTAGGTCTGGGACAGTTAAGTCAACGCCGCTTTTGGCAGGGGCTAGCCTGCCACTGAGTTTTTTTAATCTGTTGTTGGCCGTCATTGCACCCGCCACACTTCGGTGGTGGACGACCGCTGTTGCGACGCGCGTCTTTCTCTTCATCTTTTTCTTCTGTCCGCACGAGACAGCGGAGGTGGCTCAGCTGCCGGCTGCGTAATTCCGTTTCCTTAACGGTAGGGTCCCGCAACGGCGATTATTCACGGCTGGTTTCATGGCTTTTAAGAATCAAAAACACCACATAATGCAACCTAAAGGGGAACATCCCCCAGGAAAGATCTTGGTAGCTTATTTTAAAGTTGCGATTTTAAAGAATTGCACTTCCAGGATTCAAACAGATGTTTTATTCGCTCAGTGCTCCGGTAAGTAGTGCCGATTCATTGCGCCACTGAAGCAACGAGTACGGAAGGACTTAAATGCGCCGTTCATTCATTAATTCAAAAACCTTTATTATTAGGATGACCTGAGGCCTAGAGGAGAAGGGGGTGGGTTAGGTGAGGTTGAGGACGCCAGACTCCGACATGAAGTCTAGCAGGGCACTAAGCTTGCGCTTGGCGTTGGTATTAGGGGCTGTCCAGTCTTCGTGACTCTGAATGTGGCGAGCAGATGTGTAGCGTGTGCGGAGGCCAGCCGTGCCAGGACTGGTCCAGATCAAGTGCTGCAGGTCAACGGAGTCGGCAGGACCGTTGGGGCAGCTGATCTTGGTTCGGCGCCATTGACTCAGGATGTCCGGTGTGTACGCTGCACCGGCTCGCGCCTTGTGAGATAGAACTTGGGCAAGACGAGAGAGGCCGGAAGGGATCAGAGGAGTAATATCGGGGACAAGGTCCCAAAACAAAGCCCTGCGTTCATGTTTAAGCCGCGTGATGACAGAGTTCGGTATGATGAAGGAGACGGGAGAACAGTAAGGGTGGTCCGAGTTAGACGGGCCCACATCAAGGCTATGCTGGTGGTCTTCCTCTAGCTGCGCGCCAGCGGCCTCGTGGGCCATTCTGTTTCCAGTAGCGGCAGCGCTGTTTGATGCGGTGTTGTACTGAGGTCTTGTAAGCACGGGCTTGTAGGGTCTTTATAGCCTCTTGACTGTCGGTGTAGATGTGAATGAAACGATCTGTTCCTTTGGTGCAGTGTTAAAGGGCCTCGTCGATGGCCGTTAACTCGAGTTCAGTTGCGGACCAGTACCTGCGACCACTGTGGCTAGTAGCGTGCAGCTGTGAACCCTCCCGGTAGTAAGCGGTGGTTGTAAACGTGATGCCGATGCCATCGTCATGATATAGGGCGGCGTCGGTATAAATGCGGAGACCGATGTGCTGGTCTTGTGTATCAATTATGTGGCGTTGTAGGTGATCTCTTCCTGGCCCTTTGGTGTTGGTTGGAAGGGGTTTTGGATCCGTTACCAATGTTTCTGTCCATGGTGGTGTAAGGTGGTCCAATATAGGCAAGTGCAGGTTTGCTTCGCCAAAGATTCGAGTGAGGAGGCGATGCCCATTGGGTGTGTGACGCACGCGAGTTTTATGATTTGCTCAATGCGTAGCAATAAGTACATCCACTGGTGGGAGTTGAGCGAATCTGTGAAGCTCCGCGATGCGTGTGTGTACGGGTAGACCAATTATAACCCTCAAGGCAGAGGTACGAAGTAAGCCAAGTGTCTTGTAATTGGCTGCGGTCAAGTCAATGTAAAGGGCACCGTATCGGAGCTTAGGGAGCAGAATAGCAACTGTGAGGCGACGCGCTACCTCCGTACCTGCGCCCCCACTCTTGCTGCTGAGTCGTTTGATTAAGTGGAGCGTTGGCTTCCATTGACATTTTAGCTGTCGAATGCAATCCTTTGCAGTACCATGTTGATTGATGGGAACGCCAAGTATCCGGAGAGGACCTTCCGGGGGTTGTTCGATGCTTTGACCACCGAAGTGAAGGTTGACGTCCACGCCGCCAGGCGGTAGATGTATGATCAGAAATTTAGTTTTTTCCGGGGATGGACGCATGCCTGTAGAATGAAGTTCAAGGTCGATTGTATCTAGTGCTAGTTGCAGCATCTCCGTCTGTTCTCTAGCCGTATTTCGGTACGTGTTCCAGAGCGTGATGTCGTCCGCGTATATTGTGAACCATAGGCCATCGATTTTGTCTAGTTGCCATGCGATTTTCGCCATGACGATGTTAAATAAGGTGGAGGAAATGACTGAGCCTTGAGGCACACCTGTGCGGTTTGTAAAATGTTGTGCCGTGTGGTTGGTATCGATTTGAATTTCATAGGTTCTGTTACTCGGGAAGGATTTCACAAAGTTGATGACGCGGGCTACAACTCCAGTGTGGATGAGCGCGTCGACAATGGCTTGATGACTGATGGTGTTATTCATTTTTACAATATTTCCGCTATCTGTCTCCAGGTGACGCTGCTCAGAGGACGCTACCGTTGAGAGAACGGAATCACGCTGATCAGCTACAGAGCCATCAGCAGGCCCGTGCATTTTCGTTTTCTTCTTCCTTCAGTCGCAACAACATAGCATCCGCCACCGCTTCGGTAGAGTCTTTCAAAAGAGCCGATCAAAGGATCCGGCTCGCATCTGCTCTAGCGTTTTCTCTCGGCAGCAACAGTTATTAAAGAGACTACATGTACTGTTTCAATTGCATATTTACAAATATAGCAATTGAAACAGTACATGTCTTTCCTCACGGCAGCGTTATTAAAGTAATTATTAAAGTAATTAAGCAGAGTTATTTAAGAGACTAAAGCACTATTTCATTGCTTTTGGTTCTTTTGGAGAGCCGGCGGCTCACTGAGTGGAGGCTCTCCAATTGCTATATTGTAAGTATGCATTGATTTGAATTACTTTACGACATTTGCTTTTCCTCTTGGCGGTGTTAATAAAGGTATTATTAAGCAGTACTACAGTACTGTTTCAGTTGCTATTGGTTCTTTTGGAGAGCCGGCGACTCATTGAGCGGCGGCTCTCCAAGAGCCTCCGCTCATTCTCGCTCTATTGAAAGAGCAGCTCAAACGACAGCCGAAGTCGAGGGGATGCCAAGGGATGTTTGCGACTCTTGTGCAAAAGGGCAGGTGTCACGAAATCGGCGCACATTTTCATCAAGCCGGTACGGCGCGAGGCCCGCACGGCGTTACGTGGAAAGCATGCAGAGAAAAGCCCCCTTCCCCGCGCGGGAGAGCGTGTAGCTTTGTACGCGTTGCCGTCACCCTCTTTCCCATTGCCCGGGGAGGACGGTGGTTCATCGGACTGGAATCAGCCAGAAAATTCCAGCATCTTCTATGGGACCTAGCCAATGACGACGCGCGGCTCGACGGGAGGAGAAGAGGGAGCTATAACCAGCGAAGCTATGTGTGTGTGCGCGCTAGCTTTGGCGCATGTTAACAAACAGACGCGGCGCGCCCTATTTAAAGCGACCGCGGCGCTTGTTGAGTCAGCCAGTTCGTCAAGTGTTTTGCGACGTTCTCGCCTGTGCTTCGGCTGGACTCCCGGGGATCACCCGCTGCTGGCAAGCCCACGGACTTTCAAGGGAGCGGCGCTCGTCTCGTATGGCGGCCACATCGTGACTCTTGAGGCGTCGGACTGCAACAGTGCCCGGTGAACAATTTGGTGTTTGTTTATGTAACTCTCTCGTGTTTGATCTGTTGTAAAGCCTGTGTTATTGAATCATTCTGTAGTTGCATGCTTAGCGTTTGTATTCTGTGAACCTCTCGTCTGTTGTATTTCAAGTGATCTTGTGTATTCATTTGTATCGTCTCTTGCTCTACATAAATTGTGTTTTGTTTGTTACTTCTGACTCCGATCCTTACTCTGGTTTGAACTGGCGACAGCTGGGCACCAAACGGCCACCCCCTTCCGTCACTACTAGGTAGTTGGATTCCGGCTGAGCTTGCCACGCAGGTCGAGGGCATCTCCTTTGCGACCGGAACAGCTACCCCCACTCACTCTAAGGGTGTCTGGGAGTGTGCGCACCGTTAAGGGCGCATCGTTAATAATACCCCCTAATTATTAACGGGTGACAAGTATTCTGGCGTCCGCGACAGGACGTTTGGTGCACTCAAGCTCAGAGGACGGAGAAAGAGTTGGAAGAGTTTACGAAGAGGTCGTAAACAGTGTAGCAGCGGAGCGGTAGCGAGAGGTAGTGCCGCGCGGCGAGGTTCGCTAAGCAGACTTTAGGCTACACCCAGACGGTTCGCGCTTCAGATATGAATCTGAAAGAGTTGGTGGAGACTGGCACCCAGCTGGGGTTGTCCGGTGCCGAACTGCGCAAATGGGTTAGCCAGAGAGAAAAAGAAGAAAGAGAGAGAGAAGAAAAGGAACGAGAGAGAGCAGAAAAAGAACGAGAGAGGGCTAGAAAGGAAGCCGAGGAAGAAAGAGAGAAGGTTCGAAAGGAGCGGGAAGAGGAATTTCAGCGAGAAAAGGCTCCAAAACTCAGGGAACAACAACGGTTTAGCTGAAGTGCATAGCTCCAGTGAAGGACATAGCAGCTTGCGTATAGACGCAAGTAAATTGATTCCGAAATACGACGAGAGAAGAGACGATCTCGACGCGTTCCTCTTGCGTTTCGAAAGGATCGCCGTAAATGCAAATTGGACAGACAGTGAATGTGCTACCATCTTGAGCACTTGCCTCAGCGGCGAAGCATTAAGTGTGTTTGGAAGACTTCCTCCTGAGGATGCAGGCAGCTATAACAAAGTGAAAGCTGCATTACTTAAAAGGTTTAGATTTACGACGGATGGGTTTCGTGAGAAGTTCAGGACTGGGAAACCTATGGACGGTGAAACGGCAACACAGTATGTTGCGCGACTGAGTCATTATTTTGACCGCTGGACTGAACTCTCAAAAATTAAACTAGAGTACGGCGCACTTCGCGAACTCCTAATTAAGGAGCAATTCCTGGGCAGCTGTCACCCTGGTCTGTCGCTTTATTTAAAAGAAAGAAAAGTGAATAACCTGGAAGAAATGATGGAACTTGCAGACCAGTATTTGGAAGCCCAGGGAGGCGAAAAGTTGAGCAAAATTGTAAATTCTGAAACCCCTCAAAAGCCCGAATTCCGGCGGACACAACTTAGCGTAAAGTCAACCCCGAGGTGTTATCTCTGCGGGCAACTAGGCCACATCGCACCTAACTGCCGCAAACTCGTAGCCAACAATCCATCCTCGTGTTGGAAATGCGGACGGAAGGGCCACAAAGCGATGTCGTGTCCCGACGCTGACAAGGCAGCACCGCAGGCGGCATGCGCGAGGACTCCGTCAGAGTCGGAATGTCTCCTGGAGGAAGAAGATGCCGATGGCTTTGTTGAGCTTGAGAACGGCAGGAAAGTCCGCGTGGTGCACGACCTAGAGGAGGAGGAAGCAGAGAAGGTGGTTAATCGGAAGAAGGACAAGAAAATCCGGGTTGTGAACGCCGTAGTACACGCGCAACCTGGAGCTGCGGTGAATCGTATGCCGGTTTCGAGGGGAAAGATAAAAGGAAAATCAGTTTCTGTGCTACGAGATACAGGTAGCAGTGCCGTAATCGTTAGACGCAGTTTGATTCATGAGAATGATCTAACTGGCGAGAAATGCCCTGTGAGGCTAATTGACGGCTCAATCCAATTACTCCCTGAGGCAAAATTAGAAGTGCAGACGCCATACTATTCTGGAAAACTGACAGCCCTGTGCATGGAACGCCCTATCTACGATTTGGTGTTGGGAAATATCAAGGGCGCAACATTTCCCGAGGATCCTGATCAAAGTCCCGCGCCTGTGCGCTGCAAGGAATCTAAAAAGAAAAAGGCAAGGCGAGGAAAGCAAGGCCATGAGAAGCCGGAAGAAAAGCCTCGAGACATGAAGAAACAAAAGGAAGCCTCTCAGGAGGAAACCGAAAAGAAAGGGACGGCTCAGAAAATTAAGTCAGGAATGCCTAGGCCGTCGTTGATGCAGGTAGCCCAAGTGTTTGTCCTACTTATTGGGGCGTTACTTGGGATATTTCACCTTCAGCGGAAGGAATACCGGTGCCTAGGAAGGAACACTATTACAGTGATTCTTTTTGTTGGTCTGTGCGCGTTGGCACAGGTTCCCGTGTATCCGTCGGCGCTACTGGTTGTAGGGGCAATTATCGGCACTCATTTGTTGTGTGATTTGCAAGAGGATAAGTCCTGCCTCAGGGAATTTTCAGTAGCCCGATCGGAGAACATAGAAGCGTCTCAAATGCGAGACTAGAGCGAAGGCAGAATCCCTGGCGGACAGAAGCGTGTCACGCACTGATCGCGGGTTGTAATTACGCATGGAATTTAGGTTTGTGCGCTTCGCATTTGAAAAGCGGTGTGTTGTTGATTCTTATGTGTATCTGACGACAGCGTGGTGCTATGTTTGTGAACATCATGGCATTGATGTGTGAATTTTGTCATGTGTTATTACGGTGCGTGAAATTTGTGCAATGTGTGTGTTGTGGACATTTGCCCCATATATGTGTGAGCGCATGCATGTGCGCGCGATGTTCGTGGTTGTTGTGAATATTGTGGGACAATATTCTTTAAGGGAGGGGCAGTGTCACGAAATCGGCGCACATTTTCATCAAGCCGGTACGGCGCGAGGCCCGCACGGCGTTACGTGGAAAGCATGTAGAGAAAAGCCCCCTTACCCGCGCGGGAGAGCGCGTAGCTTTGTACGCGTTGCCGTCACCCTCTTTCCCATTGCCCGGGGAGGACGGTGGTTCATCGGACTGGAATCAGCCAGAAAATTCCAGCATCTTCTATGGGACCTAGCCAATGACGACGCGCGGCTCGACGGGAGGAGAAGAGGGAGCTATAACCAGCGAAGCTATGTGTGTGTGCGCGCTAGCTTTGGCGCATGTTAACAAACAGACGCGGCGCGCCCTATTTAAAGCGACCGCGGCTCTTGTTGAGTCAGCCAGTTCGTCAAGTGTTTTGCGACGTTCTCGCTTGTGCTTCGGCTGGACTCCCGGGGATCACCCGCTGCTGGCAAGCCCACGGACTTTCAAGGGAGCGGCGCTCGTCTCGTATGGCGGCCACATCGTGACTCTTGAGGCGTCGGACTGCAACAGTGCCCGGTGAACAATTTGGTGTTTGTTTATGTAACTCTCTCGTGTTTGATAAGGGAGTAATTATGCATTGCATCCACCCAAGCGCAGCCATACGGCTACAAAGGAAGGCTATACAGCTTTCTCAGAAACTTCGTAGTTAAAGAAAAATTCGACCTGATCCGGGAATCGAACCCGGCAACACCGCCTTTCCGGGGCAGTCGCTCTACCGACTGAGCTAACCAGGACGGTCAGCAGATCAGATGGTAGGGCGAGAGCGAATTGATCTATAACTCGAAGTGGGAATGGTGTTAGTCAAATATTTAGGGGAATCCCCCAAGGTGGAGTAGATTTGTAATAAGGGAGTAATTATTCATTGCATCCACCCAAGCGCAGCCATACGGCTACAATCTGTTGTAAAGCCTGTGTTATTTAATCATTCTGTAGTTGCATGCTTAGCGTTTGTATTCTGTGAACCTCTCGTCTGTTGTATTTCAAGTGATCTTGTGTATTCATTTGTATCGTCTCTTGCTCTACATAAATTGTGTTTTGTTTGTTACTTCTGACTCCGATCCTTGCTCTGGTTTGAACTGGCGACAGCTGGGCACCAAACGGCCACCCCCTTCCGTCACTACTAGGTAGTTGGATTCCGGCTGAGCTTGCCACGCAGGTCGAGGGCATCTCCTTTGCGACCGGAACAGCTACCCCCACTCACTCTAAGGGTGTCTGGGAGTGTGCGCACCGTTAAGGGCGCATCGTTAATAATACCCCCTAATTATTAACGGGTGACAGCAGGAGACATGGCCTCCAAGATTACCCTTGCTCACGCATTTTCTTTTATGCGTAGGGGAGGGGGTGATCTCGGAGGCCATGCGAGAGGACATATGCTTTCTTGCATCGCTAATAGATTTCGCCTTAGTCGCACCGAAAATATCCGACTCACAATGCGGCTCTTGGAGAGCCGGCGGCTCATTGAGCGGCGGTTCGTTTGGAGAGCCGGCGCAACCTTTAAGGGGATTAATAATGAAAACGCAAATTTGCAGCCGCATGAGGGTCCAGCTACCCTCCTGTTGCAAATGATTTCCTCTCATAGAGAAATCATCGATCCGCGCCGTTGTTGCAAAGCGCAGCAAAGCGGCCGGCTAACTCAGGCGGTTGATCTGCGCAAGAAGAGGAATTTCAGAGAGCACCGCGATGCCTTCTAATCATCTGTCTGAACGATTCGTGAGTACAACCTGAGTGTGGGTGCACGGCAGAGCTGCCGAAAATAGGGTGGTACCAGCACACAGCCGAGGAGGAGGAATCTTGCCGCGCTTCGGATGGTTGGAGTTCCGGCGAGGGCGACGGTGCCTGGGAGTGGAGGCGGGACTGAAATCTCGGCATAGAAGGGCGTGGTAGGGGCGCGAGGTCATCAAGCCGCCTGGCTAAAGCATCCAGTCGCTCTTCTATATGTTCGCAAGGTGGGAGGCTGTGGTAGTAGTGGAAGGCGGAGCGGTAACGGCGCTGACGCTGGCAGGCCTTGAGTAATCCGCAACACGGTCTGCGAGTTCGGCGAGCTTGCCCAGAGTGACATCACGCGCAGCCGTGAGGACGAGGACCATGTTCTGGGTGGTAGTGGTGACAAACATTTATGTATTATTTTGCTCAAGGAGGTGTTTGGACCGAGGCTTTTTGGCCCAGGCCCTCAAAAATCTAGGTGGAGCTCCTATTCCGGAGCCCCAATAGCGTCTAACGCCGCTCGCGCCCTGGCGACCAAGGTCCGGTGGGACTGTAGGTCATGGCAGTTAAGCAGCGCAGCCTCCCAGGCCTCCCTAGAAGGGTGGGTAATGAAAGATTGGGAACAGTGGGGATTGGATGGACTGGCCCAGACCATGTGGAAAACGTCCGAGAAGGTCGCTCCACCCAGACTGCAGCTTCCGTCAAACTCGAATGCTTCAAGACTGCCGGGCACAGGATTGTGTTTGTAAAAAGTTTGAGAAAGATGCTTTCGTCCGCTCTCTGGAGACCTTCCGGAAAGCGGCGGTGGCTGTCCTTACAATATGTAGCAATTTGTTTGAATGTGATAACACATTGGGTGGGCTCGGAGTAGACTTCCCGAGCAAGTTTGAGTGCCCGGGGAGAGAGCGCGTGGGCCACCTGATTTGCTAACTCATTGCCCAGGAGTTCCTGATGGCCGGGAGCCCAGATGAGAGTACAATTTTGAGGATTGCTGGAACAACAGCAATTTTGTAGGATACTCTTGGCAAGAGGGGGTATCCAACTCAGCTCATAATTCCGACAGGCCCCCGTGGAGTCGGTAATGGTGTGTTTTATTTGTGGGAGGGCGAGTGCAATCGCGATTTCCTCCGCGTACGTGTGTTGTGTTGTGGGCCTGGAACGTGAGTCCTGCCACTGTGTTGGTGTTGTGGACCATTGCTGCGGCGAACCACCTGTCACGGTAGGGACCGGCAATGTCCACGTAGTATACATGTTGTCTACCATAATGCCGCTCCAGCGCTTCCGCACGCGCCTCGCGTAAGAGCCAGCGGAATTCGTGTAGGAGGGCGGGATTGCGTGGTCGATGCCGAGTCACCAAAGATGTAGGAACTAAGACGCGGACTAACCGGCTCCGACAGCGTTCGGGTTCGAACTGTTTTTTTTTTTAATTGCGTTGCTCACGCTGAGGCGTCTAATTCCAAACACTTCTTTGTCCAGCACCGTGCCATGGCTTGCGATAAGATCGCGGCGGGAGGGGCGCTACAGGGATAATGGTGCAGCGGCGACAGGCGCGAGGGATGACCAAACACCGCCTTAAATGTCGGCCCTAAACACTATCTTTTTTTGCCTCCCGCTGGGCACTCACTGCAATGTTAATGAATTGAACAGCTTTCCCACGATGGGAAAAACAAGCAAAAATACTCACAGCTTCTATTTTAATAAATAAACGTATGTGCATATATATATATATATATATATATATATATAAATGAAGGGAAAAATGAGGGTGCTCGTTATAGTACATGAAGGAAAGAAGCAAACGGTCGGCGAGGTCAAGGAAAGCATTGGGGATTGTTGTCGTGACGCTGGGGCTACGTCGACCCGGCCTTCACTTGGTAGCGTGCAGAGACTCGGGGTTGAAGAAGGACTGAATCTTCGAAGTTGGTAAAATATATACAAGCAGGTTTAATGGCACTTTGAGAAAACTTATTTACAAGATTATTTACATGAAAAAGAAGGGTACATCAGCAAAATGACAAGCGTTAAGAGTTCATAGCGAGAAGCGACTGGATGAGCCGTTTACCCAGGGCCCAGAGCGACATTTCGTGCTCTGCAGCGTCCTTAAAAACCCCCTATGTCCAGCCCCTCTCTGAAGATGCTGACCAACCAAATCCAGGGCACGCCCCTCAGGTATCGGCATCCAATCGAACACTTCACTGCACTGATGGTCTGAAGCACTGACTGGTCCGGCATTCATTCGTTGGGCGTGATCACTTGTTGGCGGGAAAAGCTTGGGAACGGCGAGGAGAGGAGGTACATTTCTATTCTTCAGCAAAGAAACCACAGGCTGGTTCTGACAAGGGGTTTTACTTCTCAGAAACCCGAGTGCACGTGGCGCCGCATAGGGCTCCCAACATTGTCCCTTTTCGACAATTGCAAATCTTTCCTGCATTCCCGGGAAATCACTTAATGGCCGTATGAGTCATGCTCCTTTCTTGTCCTGCCCGTCAGCGGACATGTCACTCTGTCGTCTCCTTTGGATAGGAGGCATTCATCACTGGAGGATAGCACTTCTCGACTGGAAGGGTGAACAAAAGAAAGAAAGCACTTCCTGCTATTTCCCGCAGGGGGACGTTTCTTTGTGTCTTTCCAGACGTTCTCTTGACAGGGTCAATTTGGCATTTGCAGGTTGTCCACAAAGCAAAACATGCTTACAAAACAGGATTCCTGGAAACAGGCTCACTTAGAGCCATTGGACCATCACCACATATTCACAAAACTTTTCCATGCCCACAGGCGAACAATGGAGCGCGCAAATGCGGATGCTTGGTCGTAACAGCCTCCTCCCCCGCCAGAAGAGTCTCGGAGGGCAGCAGTCCCAGCTGCTGCATGAAGAGACGACTTAATGGCCTGCACGTGAACGCTTGAAGCTCGCTGTTGCTTGTCGCGTTGTCTTGATTGTTGTAGGCCAAATTGCTCGAGCTGTCTGAAACTCAACCACATGTCGAAGCAAGCACTCGGCTCCCGTCTGAAGAGACCAGGTTAAAAGAAAACTGCCATTGTTGTTCGAGAAAAGCCCACTCTCAAGACGTTCAGGACCCACGTATTCCTAGAAAACCAAACGTGCTGCTTTACATAGTCACACATATACAAGCGCACGAAAAAAAAAAAAAACCTGATTATCAATTTGGATACATGGTGAGGAACATCTCGGACCGCTTAGAAAGAGCGGCTAAGCGCGTCCGCATTCCCATTTAACTTCCCCTTTTTGTATCTTATTTCAAAATTGTACTGCTGTAAAATCAAGCTCCACCTAAGAAGGCGACTGTTCTTCGATGTCGCAGTTTGCAGCCAAGCAAGGGGACAATGGTCCGTCTCTACGGTGAATTTGGCCCCTCCAAGATAGCACTGCAATTTTCGAATGGCCCATACAATGCAAGCGCACTCTTTCTCTGACGCGCAATAAGCCCTCTCTCTAGAACTCAGTTTTCTGCTCAAGTAGAGCACGGGGTGCTCATTACCGTCGTCATCTCTCTGGCAGAGAACAGCACCTAACCCTCGATCACTGGCATCACACTGGACCGTGAATTCTCGGCCATAGTCTGGAGCTCGCAATACCGGACGGCTAATCAGCACAGCCTTCAGGTTTACGAAGGAGGCTTCCTTTTGTTCGTCCCAGACTACATTTGTCGGTTCTGTCTTGCGGAGAGCCTCGGTCAGAGGGCTAGCCAAAGCTGAATAGTTAGGGATGTAGTGATTGTAGTATCCCGTCAGACCCAGGAATGCTCGAATTTCCGTCTTCGTGCTCGGCCGCGGGTAGTCTGCTACCGCAGAAATCTTAATCTCGCTGGGTTTCCTGAAACCTTGACCTACATTGTGACCCAAGTAGTCCACGGTCGCCCTTGCCAGGCAACATTTCTCGGCCTTTACGGTTAGTCCAGCTTGACGCAAAAGGCTCAGTACAGCTCTTAGATGTACCATATGGTCCGCCCATGAGTCGGAAAAAACCGCAATGTCGTCTAAATAAGGCACCGCGAATGTTTCACACCCCTTTAAAACCCTATCCATGAGTCGGGAAAAACAAAATGGAGCATTTTTGAGCCCGAAACTCATCATTGTTGGCTGGTAGCTGCCCGTCGGAGTGACGAAAGCCGCGTATCTGCTGGCGCGTTCAGTGAGCGGTACTTGCCAGTATCCTCGAGTAAGGTCCAGCGTAGTCACATATGCCGCTCTACTGACCTGTTCTACTCTCTCCTCAATATTCGGAATAGGATACACTTGATCCCTGGTGAGAGAATTTAGCTTTCGGTAGTCTACCACAGGCCTAGGGTCTTTACCTGGAGCTTCTACTAAGATCATAGGCGAAGCATAATCGCTTTCCGAGGGTTTTATTACTCCCAATTCCAGCATGCGAGTTACTTCCCTATCCAGAATTTCTCTTTGCCTTGGAGAAAATCGGTAGCACCTTGATCGCACTGGCACGTCTGAAGTCAGCTCAATATCGTGCTCAGTCAAATCAGTTCTGCCTGGCCTGTCCACGAAGCAGGCCTCAAACTCTGTTATTATCTCGCCCAGATTGGACAGCTGGGATTTCTTTAGTTCTCCTCTCTGCTCCGTCTTTTTGAGAAGCTCCTGAGCGTTGCTTCCCTTTCCGCTGAGGCAAATCAAGTTGTCCCCCATCTCCTCGGGAAGGTTTAACGTTAGATTTACCACGGCTTCCCTCTGCTCATAGGGCTTCATAAGATTGCAATGATAAATGCGCACTGCTTTACGCCTATCGGGGATTTTCACTGCGTAGTCAGAAAGCTTTGCAACGACTTCAGCAGGTCCTTCCCACTGTACTTCGAGCTTATTCTTGGGATCATTGGCTTGCTCCATAGTTAAGTCCTCTCGGGTTCCACTTAAAAGTCTCGTGAGATTACTAGACACTGGCGGCAAGAGGTTATTCTCAAGAACGTCCTCATTCCGCGTCTCATCAAATTCACTTTCAAGTTGACTTATTTGAGATGCCTCGCTCTCAAAGTTTTCTGACCCGCTATCTTCCACATAGACCGCTGTTTTAACTGCCGTTTCTTCCGCTGTGGATTTTTCTGGAATGAGCAGTGTAGCTAGTTCTCGCGCCTTTGAACGTGTTAAGGCTGACACAACTCTGTCTCCGAAAAGGATGCCCCTCTTTCGCAGTAGCATGTCCGATTTGTTGGAGAACAAATACGGATAGCACTTAGGAAGCTTTCCTGAAACGGCAGCCTCGGTTGTTAATTCGCCGAAAGGGCCCTCGATGACCACGTTCGCGATCGGCAAGCACACACTCTGTTCCTCAACTACCTGTCGGATCCATGCACACTGTCCTGTATAGTCGGAAGGCGATACATACGCCGGATGGACAACATCCATCGTTGCGGCCGAATCGCGCAGTACCTTGCAAGGCTTCCCGTTGACTACTAGGTCATGCAGGTAGGGTTCTAAAAGCTGCATATTTTCATCGCAGTCCCTGACATACGAGAAAGCAATCTTTTCTTTCCGGCAGTTGACGGCAATGTGACCCTGCTCATTACACCTAAAGCATGTGAGCGGCTTCCTAGCCTCAAGCTTATTCTTTGTGTTCTGCACGTTGGTCACTTCCCCACTTTTCTCACTGCCGTCCTTTCTAGGGAATTTGCCTGAGGAAACCTTCATTTCTTCGTTTCCAACTCTAGCAAAGTGCCTTTCCTGACGGTTTTTCACACTGAACTTGGGATTGCGGGGCCTATCCACTGCTGGGTTGCTGAATTGTCGGCGCGAAGCATACTCCTCAATAAGTTCGGCAGCTTCAGTTGCCGACTTAATTTCGCCTCGGTCCTGTAACCAATTTCTTTCTTTTTCTGGGAGGCAGTTATAAAACTGCTCCAAAAGAATTCGCTCGACTACAGCGTTCCTATCACTGTAGGAATCAGTGCTCTTTAGCCACTCGCCCAAATTAACTCTTAAATTGTACAGGAATTCAGGGTAACTCTCGTCCCTGGACTTAGTAGCGTTCCGAAAACGTTGTCTGAACGCCTCGGCGCTAAGCCTATACTTTCTCAGAAGGCAAGCTTTGACCTTCTCGTAGTTGTCCGCGTCCTCCTTGCTTAGCCGCGCGACAACCTCCGCTGCCTCGCAGGGCAGAACCGTCAATAATCTCTGAGACCAAGTGTCTCGCTGGAAGGACAGTTTTTCGCAGGTTCGCTCAAAGTTAGCCAGATACAGACCGATATCCCCTGATATCACATATGGCTGCATGTACTTTGACATCTTGAAATCTGCCTCCTTGTTGAGACGAGGTACCGCTAGCTGGGGACAATCGCCCGACCTCTTGCTCAACTCTAGTTCTAATTTCCGGAGCTCAATTTCTAGCTCCAGCTTTTTTGCTTCTCTTTCAATTTCACGCTCTTTCTGCTGTCTGAGCTGTTCCTTTTTTTGACCGATGAGGTTCCATGCTTCACTGAGCTCCTCATCATCGGTTCCCAGATCAGTGATTGCCTTTATAATCAAGGGTTTTCGTGCCAAACCACTTGTATCAATTCCCAATTCCTCACACAATAGCAACAGGTCCGGTTTCTGCAGCTTTTGTAGGTCCATGATCGCTCCGAGTGTCGGCTACTTCCAAAACAACTGTGCAAACTACCAAACCTAAAGGCGTTTCCACACTCTCTTTACCAGTTCTAAAATCTAACCCTGTTCTAGAACCTGGTCCACATCAGAAGAAAAGCCAAGCACTCACCCACACATGCGATCGATGTTCCGAGCTGCTTTCTTGTTGGCCGATTGTTGCTCCTGCTTGTTGCTTGAGATGCCACCTCCGATCAGAAGATGTTGTGGCTTGTAGCTTCAGATCCACCTCCAATCACCAGATGTTGTGGCTTGCAGATTCAGATCCCACCGCTGCCACCAGTTGTCGTGACGCTGGGGCTACGTCGACCCGGCCTTCACTTGGTAGCGTGCAGAGACTCGGGGTTGAAGAAGGACTGAATCTTCGAAGTTGGTAAAATATATACAAGCAGGTTTAATGGCACTTTGAGAAAACTTATTTACAAGATTATTTACATGAAAAAGAAGGGTACATCAGCAAAATGACAAGCGTTAAGAGTTCATAGCGAGAAGCGACTGGATGAGCCGTTTACCCAGGGCCCAGAGCGACATTTCGTGCTCTGCAGCGTCCTTAAAAACCCCCTATGTCCAGCCCCTCTCTGAAGATGCTGACCAACCAAATCCAGGGCACGCCCCTCAGGTATCGGCATCCAATCGAACACTTCACTGCACTGATGGTCTGAAGCACTGACTGGTCCGGCATTCATTCGTTGGGCGTGATCACTTGTTGGCGGGAAAAGCTTGGGAACGGCGAGGAGAGGAGGTACATTTCTATTCTTCAGCAAAGAAACCACAGGCTGGTTCTGACAAGGGGTTTTACTTCTCAGAAACCCGAGTGCACGTGGCGCCGCATAGGGCTCCCAACATTGTCCCTTTTCGACAATTGCAAATCTTTCCTGCATTCCCGGGAAATCACTTAATGGCCGTATGAGTCATGCTCCTTTCTTGTCCTGCCCGTCAGCGGACATGTCACTCTGTCGTCTCCTTTGGATAGGAGGCATTCATCACTGGAGGATAGCACTTCTCGACTGGAAGGGTGAACAAAAGAAAGAAAGCACTTCCTGCTATTTCCCGCAGGGGGACGTTTCTTTGTGTCTTTCCAGACGTTCTCTTGACAGGGTCAATTTGGCATTTGCAGGTTGTCCACAAAGCAAAACATGCTTACAAAACAGGATTCCTGGAAACAGGCTCACTTAGAGCCATTGGACCATCACCACATATTCACAAAACTTTTCCATGCCCACAGGCGAACAATGGAGCGCGCAAATGCGGATGCTTGGTCGTAACAATTGTACTTTGTCTTTTTTTATTTTTACTTCAGTAATCACATAAATTAATGTAATCTGTTTAGGGGAAAGGTAAATAAAGACAAAGTAGTAGTAAAAACAATGTGCCGATGATGGGAACCGAGCCCACGACCTCCGAATATCGCGTCCGGTGCTCTTCCAACTGAGCTACATCGGCCGCTGTCCCACCTGCATGCTACTTTCTTGGATATTAATGTTGTCTGTATACGAACCTTGAGAGTATTCACCAGCGCAACCCGTATCACCATCAGCATGGAACAGGATGGGTTTGGCTGTGAGGAGGCGGCGCAAGGTGTTGTAAGCGTCGTCACATGCTGGTGACCACATCGAAAAATCTGATTTATTGCCGAGTAGCTCAGTCAGCGGGGCGACTATGAAAGAAAAGTTCCGTATAAAACGCCGAAAGTATGAGCGTAGGCCCAAAAAACTCCCTAGTTGCTTGATGGTAGTAGGTTTCGGAAAGGCAGTCACAACTCGATGTTTGGCGAAATCAGGACTCCTTGAACACAACGTGGTCTAAAATGGTCAGCTCAAAAGTAGCCAAACGCCCCGCCGGGGTGGCGCAGTGGTTACGGCACTCAACCACTGTTCCCAAGGACGCGGGATCGAATCCCGGCCTCGGCGGCTGCTTTTCGATGGAGGCGAAAAGCAATGTGCCCGTGTGCTGTGCGATGTCAGTGCACGTTAAAGAACCCCAGGTGGTCAAAATTTCTGGAGTCCTCCACTACGGCATCTCTCATAGCCTGAGTCGCTTTGGGACGTTAAAGGGCCACTGTCCAGGGAAGGCCCTTTTAAGCAAAGGAGCCCAGTGTTTCGATCAGGTACCGGAGATAGTCTGTGCAAAATGCTACAGTGGCACGCGCGCCGCAAAGCATCGAAAATACAATTCAAAGCTCTCTCATGCTCTCCTTCGGGAAGCCAGATTCCCCGTTTCCTGCGCTGGCCCGACGAGCCACAGTAATGACGTACGTACCGCGAACGACGTCCATTGGTCCGTCTGGCTGACTGATGGGAGAAGGATGGGCGTCTACCGCTCGCTGCGGGCTTTTCCCTCGCCACGGCCAGACTGAATCCAGCGGCGCGCGCTCCCTCGGCCGTTTTTTTTTTTTTTTGCGCTCGCGGAGTGCCACGCCCCACCTCCCGCCAAACGCGGAGGAGGAAGGGGAATTTGTCTTGCGGAGGCTAGACGACCTCGGGCAGGAGAGTGAAAAACCTTTGCGAGGGAACGGAAGGAGAGAAGTATGACAGAATCGGGTGATTGCGGTGGCTGTAACTGTGTTATTAGCTACTCTTTTCAAAAACATTTTGCGGCCTTGCGTTCTAGGGGCGAAGTCTCACAGTCACTGGGGAAGAAAATATTTTCTACCGGAGGGTGGACAGTGGGCCTCTAAAGCCAACCAATCAACCAACCAACCAACCAAACCAACCAAACCAAACCAATCAAACCAACCAACCAACCAACCAACCAACCAACCAACCAACCAACCAACCAACCAACCAACCAACCAAACCAAACCAAACTAAACCAACCGACCGACCGACCGACCGACCGACCGACCGACCGACCGACCGACCAACCAACAAGCCAAGAGCTGCTTCAGGGGAGAGTGGTAGGTCGCAAAGTCCGGCGAGAGCACCACGATGTCGTGAAGGTAACAGAGGCACGTCTTCCACTTCAGGCCATACAGAATCGTATTCGTCATATGTTTGAATTCAGCAGTGGCATTGCGGAGACCGAAAGGCATGGCGGTAAATTCAAAGAGGCCATCGGGGGTGACAAATGCGGTTTTAGGGCGATCCTCCGCAGCCACGGGCACCTGCCAGTAACCGGATCATACATCAAGTGAAGAAAAGAGCTCAGCACCTTGTGAACAGTCTAATGTATAATCTATACGCGGAAGAGGGTAGATGTCTTTCCTTGTAATTTTATTTAGGCGACGGTAGTCAACGCAAAAGAGAATAGAGCCGTCTTTCTTCCTCATCAGGAAAACAGGGGAAGATCAGGGACTGTTAGAAGGCTCAATCACGCCATTCTGAAACACAGTGTGAACTTGGGCTTCAATAACTCGGCTCTCGGTCGAAGACACTCGATAGGGGCGCTGACACAGAGGAGCATGTGAACCGGTGTCAATGTGCGGCTCAAAGCAGGCTGGTGAGAGTAGAAGGAAGAACGGAACTGATGAAGCTGTGCGAGAAGTTCAGCGCGTTGAGGCCCAGGAAGACTGGCATTTATAGAGCGAAGGAAAACGTCGGCAGAAGACTGGTACAGCATAAGAACAGACGGTGTGATTGCAGTCAAGTCAGCGGCCTGCGAAGCGGGTGTTGCGTCATCGGTGAGAATAGAATCAAGGAGCTAGATGGTGCCGAGGCATTCACCGCGACGCAAGGATACGGGAAATCAAAACGGATTAGAAATCCAGAGCGCGGTGAGGCCAGCTGATATAGAAAGTGCAGCGTAGGGCAGAGGAAGATGTTTGCGGTTTAGAAAGATAGGTGATGTGGTGAAAAGTACATCAGTATACTGCGGAAAAACGCAATAGCGGTGGGCACAAGAACGAAAGGGCACGCAGGGAGATAAGTATCTTGGGCAACGACGACTTTGGAAAAATGAACGTCCGGCGACGGTTGGTCTAGCGCAAGAAACTCCAGTTCGGCACGAGCACAGTTGATCACCGCATTATAACGCGACCAAAAATCCCAACCCAAGATGAGATCATGAGGGCAGGAAGGCAAAACGACGAACTCTATAGAGCACACAACTTCTTGAATGATGATCGAGCTGTGCACACCGCTATAGGCTCTACAGGCTGGGAAATTGCCGTGCATAGCGAGAATCCTGAAATAGGTGCCGTCACTTTGCGTTTTAACGGCAAAGACTTGCAGCCATAGCAGAAACAGCAGCGCCGGTGTCGACCAGAGCCAGTACTACAATCCCCTCAACAGAAACTTCAAGCAGATTTGCGGGATATACGTGAGGCCTTGTACAGTTCGCTCGTTGCGCAGTTCTCGCCTCAGGAACTGTGGCATTCAGTTTTCCTCTCGAGCTAGATTGGGACGCCATCGCAGAGGAGATAGCGAGCGGCGACGCGGCGAAGTTGAGCGGCGAGGAGAATAGGTGGCACGGTCATTTGCGACGGAACTTGCAGATGGATCGGCGGCTGTGTACTGATTTCGGGGCGGCTGCCAGGAAGCTGACATTCGACACGGCAAAAAATCTTCGTGAGCACGATTTCGGCGGTGCCTGACAATATGGCCAGGAAATCCAGATATGCAACAGATGGGTCGGTTATCACTTGTTCGCCAAAGATTGCGGACGTGCGGACGAGGTGGACCCAATGGCTGTGGAGCATGAAGAAATTCCTGAGCAGGCACTGGAGGCGTAGCGTACACGAAAGGGTAGCTAGGTGGCCTTGGTCGGGAAGCGACGGCAGCGTACGTCAGTGTTGCGACAGGAACGGTGGCGTATGCCATTGGTGAAGTGGCAGGGTTGTCGGCATACGAGAGGGGCTCAACGGCTGGTGCGGTCTGAGGCATGTGCGCTGGAGGAGGGACAGAGGGAAGAGACTCCGCCCCGCGGTCGGCGATGACCTGTCGAAGGGGCACCAAACTGCGGGACAGCTCGTCGTTTATAGGCAGTAATGATATTTGGCGGGCAACTTCCTCCCGGATGAAGTCATTGAGCTGCTGGAACAGCGAGAAGGTCTAAGATGTAGAGGAGAAGCCAGAAAGAGATTCCACAGGCACGGAAGGCTTTCGAGGGAGGAGGCGCTGCTTGTGCAACTCATTGTAGCTCTGGCAAAGGCTGACAACTTAGGCAACACTAGTCAAATCCCGGGATGTTAAAATTTGAAAGGCGTCATATTTGATGCCCTTCAGGATGTGCTTTATCTTTTGTGCCTCGGACATCTAGGCGTTTACTCGACTGCTCAAGTAGAGCACATCTTCAAAATAACTCGTAAATGTCTCGCCTAGACGCTGTGGTCGATCGTGCAGGCGTTGTTCAGCGCGGAGCTTGCGTACAACAGGATGACCAAACACGATGGTAAGGTTCGTATTGAACGAGTCCCAGTTCGTGATATCGGCCTCATGGTCACGATACCACAGGTTGGCAACTCCGGTTAAATGAAATATAACGTTCGTAAACTTTGTGGTGTCATCCCACTTATTGTATGAACTCACTCGCTCGTATGAAGTAAGCTAGTCGTCACAGTCGGTGTTGTCAGTCCCACTGAAGAGCGCAGGGTCTCGCTGGCGTAAGGAACCAGGGCAGATGACCGGCGGGGTCATCTGGGAGGTTGTTGGATGTTCATCTTCGGACATGCGAATTGCCAGCAGCGTGCGGGTACGAAGCTCCAGCGTGAGGCAAAGGTATCAAGCCGCACCTCCACCAAATGTAGGAGGTTTAATTTGCACGTCGAGGACGACGTACGTCGAGGTCGGCGAGGAAGTGGGGCGATTCGGGCCAGCACGATGATCTGAGCAGTAACAGTTCTACAGAGTGCTTCTTCTTAGTCAGCGTCCAGTGAAGGGGTCCACCTTCTTCACAAGTGACATTTTGTGTTGATTGTTTTTTTTTTAATATAGCTGGAAAATAATCTTTCTTTATTGATTTGCATTTAACCATTTCGACAGTGAGGAATACGCGCGCGCGACGCCGCCCTAGCTTCATACCACAATTTCCTCAATCGTCTTTCGCTTTCTTTCCTTATATTCCGTTTATCCCCCTCTGCAAGTGTACTGTAGCCTGGGAATCGTTAAACGGACTGCTACGCCGTTTTTTTCTTTCTACGTGTGTTATTTCTCAGATATATTGCGTTTCGCAAGTACCTTTCGCACGCCAGCGTATGAAAATTTAACCGACTCCAGCGCGTGTCTTCCACTTTGTCGGTTGTGTGCGCGTGTTTATATCGACACACACACACACACACACACACACACACACACACACACACACACACACACACACACACACACACACACACACACACACACACACACACACACACACACACACACACACACACACACACACACACACACACACACACACACACACACACACACACACGCGCGCGCGCACACACACATACACACGCGCACACACACACAGTCTCTCTCTCCCTGTCTCTGCGCTGCTTTCCGCGCTCTACACAACTCAAGCCGACACAGGGGGTTAGAAACTTAAGCAGACTTTGTTACCTGACGATAGCTGGTCATAACGCAGCTTTTCGAAAAAAAAGTGGCGGGGGGGGGGGGGGGGGGGGGCTGCACAGTCACTTGGCCATGCCGGTTGCGCAGGCGCATTTTTGTCAGTGCTGAAGCTACTTTGGAAATTGGTCGGTTCCTTCTGTTTACGACGAGGTCCTTAAATATTTTTTAAACGTTTAAAATCCGCTGCATTCAAAAGCAGGTGATAAGTGAACGTGAGAGGTTATCGGCGGTAATGAGGAGCCACTTTCCGCGCCCATTCTGCGCCAACCACTGTGCATATTATATTGCCATTCTTGATCTTCAGCTGAAACTCGCGCAGCCTCTCCGTACACAGCTGCTGTCGAATGTCCGACCGCAAGGATGTCATAACACACTGGTAGTGCAACGCCGCGATATACTATTTCACTCGCCCTCACTGCAACCCGAGGCTTCTGAATAGCGGAATGCATAGCAGAGGCTCGGTTTCTGCAGGAGCATCGTCGTTTTTCATACTTGGCTGTAATAAGTCATAGGTCGGCGGACTCATTCATGAGTCGACTCACTCGAGCTCACTCAGGCTCACACTCAGATCATATCTGAGTCGTGAGTGAGTCCAGACACATTCAGATCATGATCTGAGTCATGAGTGAGTCCGGACTCAGATTCAGATCGTGATCTCAGTCATGAGTGAGTCCGGACTCATACTCAGATCATGACCTGAGTCGTGAGTGAGCCCGGACTCACACTCAGATCGGGATCTGAGTCGTGAGTCCGGACTCACACTCAAATTATGATCTGAGTTTGAGTGAGTCCGGACTCTCGTTCAGATCATGATATGAGTCGCGAGTCCGGACTCACATTTAGGTCATGATCTGAGTCGTGAGTGAGTCCGGACTCGCATTCAGATTATGATCTGAGTCTTGCCCAGTCCAATCTAGATAGTTCCTATGAAATCAAATGAATTCTTGCTCAGAGGTTGAAGAATCTGATCTGAAATGATCGAGTGAGTAATGGGCACAAGTCGCCAATTAGATCCTAGCGGACTCGAATTGCCCGTGTAATTTTAATTATGAATAAGCCTCTTGGTGAACTGATGATGTAAATCAATTTCGTTGTTTTTTGTTACGCAGTTATTTTGACTGTGGCGATTAATGCAGGTTAATCGAACACTTGTTCTCGTTGGCGTGTTGTATTCTGGTGGCTATATGGTTCTTTCTTTGCTGTTTATTTACTTCGGAATATCTCGCAAATGATTTCACGGGTTAGCTGCTCATTGGTGCACAGCGATGCGAACGAGCCAGGCTAGCCGTGCATAGCTAATAATATCAGGCTAAGTTCGAAGAGACCATTGTGTAAACACATTTTTAACGTTCTTTCTTATTGCGAAAGAAGTCACAGGCTCACCACTACAGACCAAGAATCTTGTCCGATATTTCTTTTTGTGTGCCATTGCTCTAATTGGGTAGGCTGTTTGAGGTCACAAATACGTGGCTACGTATGTGGGTAATTTAAATGCATTCCGGTACAGCTGAAATTTTGCTTCGGTCGATTTGATCCAAAACCTCTCCAACATAATCCACCTACGGCGACCACGATGGTGACCTCCAGGGTCGCCTTATATTTTGCCCATCCACCGCCGAAATTTGATCTCGACCGATTTGGGCAAAAATCTGTCCAATTTAATATGACTATGACGAACAAGATGCTGACCTCCAAATATGAACGGCGCCACCCTCAAATTTGGTCCCCTCACCCCAGAAGATTGACCTGAGCCGATTTCGGACCAAAATGAACGGACAACATAATTCGATTACAGCGAACACGATGGTGGCCTTCAAAGTTTGGTTTGGGTCACACAGTTTACCAACCCTTGAAATTTGATTTTGGCCAATTTACATCAAAAGCGATCAGTTCCTAATTGCATTGACCATCCTCGACACTATGGTTACCTATAAAATTGGGCAAGACCAATTCCAGAATTTGGCCCAGGCCGCCTTCGAAGTTTCACCTTTATAACTGGTATCCAACCATTATTGACTGCGTCCGACAAGACGGCAACCACCAAATCGGCCATAGCCATATAAAAAATTAGGCCCTTGCTATACCTAAAAAGACCAAGAGATAATCCCTACCATATTTTTTCCTTTTCCTGTAACCTTTTAACTCATTCATTAGTGAAAACAGTCTAATCATGTAATGTTACACATTTTTTTCTATTTGTTTCCCTGCTTTTCTCTGTACTGCCTACCGCATACTTATATAAGCTTTAGGACCGTCACTCGTTGCTTGTCGAGAGTGGAAATGAGTGAGTCTACGATGAGTGAGTCCCGATGAGTCGAAATGAGTGAGCTCAAATGGGTCGTGAGTTGAAATGCGTGAGTCCAGATGAGTCTGAGTTCAGATGAATCTGAGTTCAGATGAATCGTGAGTCGAAATGGGTGAGCGCAGATGAGTCGCGAGTCAAAAATGAGTGAGTCGAGCTGAGTGAGTTCAGATGAGTCGTGAGTTGAAATGAGTGAGTACATCATGAGTCTGAGTTCAGATGAGTTGTGAGTCGAAGTGAGTGAGTGAAGGTGAGTCGTGAGTCAAAAATGAGTGAGTCGAGATGAGTGAGTGAGCCCAGATTAGTTGTGAGGGAGTGAGCCCGAGTGAATCGTCATCATGCGTGAGTTTCAGTTCATGAGTCTGCGTGAGCCCGAGTGAGTTGCCAGCTTGCGTGAGTTTGAGTTCATGAGTGTGAGTCCGGGCCTTGTGAGTCCGAGTGAGCCCGCAGATGGACCAAATTTTTAATAGTGAGCCTGAGTGAGCACAGCGGATTTTGCAGACCTATGTAATAAGTAGCAGATGACAGCGCTTTTTTCTATCACTTTGTTTCTCTTTTTCTTCACAATGCGTAACCCGATGTGTGCTTACGTAGCAGCACCGTCCTACTGCTCAGGTCACGCGTAAGGCACAATTTGATCAAAATGGCGAATGGTTAAAAATAGGGCCCCTGCACTGGAGAGATGCAAGAGCATGACCGTTGTTGCGACACTGTACGCGTCGTCATTTTTTCATTTCTTAAATTTTTATTTTTGTTGTGTTTATAAATCCTTTTTATTATTTTAATTTTTACTGCTTTATTTTTTTAATTTCCTCAATGGACTTCAGCTTCCTTAATCCAGATGAGAAGAATCCGTAGATGAGAACGTCAGTAAGCAGGCCTGCTTGGAGTACAGGAGTGCAGTTATTTCACTCCTGTACTGAATGACGAATTATTCGAGTCCGAAAAGTAGTAAAAACATGCAGCGAGTTGTTAATGGCACTGGCAGAAGGCCTAATGTAAACGCGGCGTAATTTTGTGCCAGGCTTTTCTTCTTCCGTGTTACCCCACAAGTCCTTCGACATAGAGTGGTACGTGGCGGCTATAACTGAGGCTACAACAGGTATTCAAGGTATGGGTATGGGTGCCGTACCGTAGCTTCGGCAGTTGTAGCCGGAAATGATGCTGATAACGCACTTATACTCGAAAAAGTAATATTGATAAGCATCGAACAGAGGGAGACACACCAGGGTATCCACGATGTCAGCGAAAGAATGTCGCTTTGAGGTGCGTTTATGGTACATTTGAGCGGCGTAATATGGAAATCATAACATTCTTAATTGGAATGGCGGTGACTCTGACGTGAAATATTTGCAACTTTGTGCAGAATCACCACTAAAATATTTACCCCTATGAATGCGCACACATGAGCAGAAATTAAAGCTCTTTGTAAATTCGGCATTCACCAAAAAGACTCACCTTTATCCATGATGGTTTGAATTGATATCAGTGTTTCACGCGATAACACAGCAGTTCAGGGCCTTCCTGTCTACCCTTCTTATTTTAATTCAGAGCCTCAGATCGACTACTTGTGTACACAGCTGTGATGTGAGCAACAGCTTAACCACACACGCGGCGTACTATCTTAAGTTAGTGAGTTGCGGCGCTCACGTTTCTTATCACGTTCCCCTGAGCAGATACCGGGTAAAGCTTCTGCTACATAAACTGGTCTAGCAGACTGTGCACTGTTAGAACAGCGTGAATTGTCGCAGCCGAAAGGTCAAGTCTTCCTGTTTCACTCGGCGAAATGAAGCCTACCTCGGCAATGTTGTTGGTCGTGCTGCTGCTGTGTGCAGCGTCTGCCCCCACCATGGGTTGGTGCCCGAGCAACGAGGGCGTCTTCAGCGACTGCTCCTTCTCGGAGTGCACGCCAGAGGAGTGCGCTCAGGCCGGCCTCGAGTGCTGCCCGAAGCCCTGCGGTGGTAGCTGGTGTGTCGAAGGTGAGTGAACAGTTCGCGCTGCAACTTTGCCTTATTAACAGGGAGGTTACGCTCATCACTAAATTTCAAATTCGAATAGCTTCTTTATGCCGTTCTGAATTGGGTGCTGCATTTCTATTTAACAGATTTACGCGCATTGAATTGTGCCTATGTTTTCATGAAATGGTATAGAGCGTAATTGTGACGTCACTTGCCCGGTGTGCCTCATCAGGCAGCCATGCCGCCCAACACTATGGCCGTCACATTGCATCGCGGCCAGTCGAGAAAGATAATCCTATTCCCCAGCAGCTCCGGTAATGAACCGCGTTTGATGGTATGGAAGGAGATGACTTTCGGTCGGCTACCATCGGTAGCCTATTAGATTTATCTCAGTTCATTTTTGCGCTCTCACATTGGCTAAGCAGGCCGTGAGTCGTCGCTATCACCGTTCCTTCTAGAATAGCCGTGTTATCACGGTGTCATCCACGTACAGTCAAGCGCGATTTGAAGGTTATCGCGCGAGCGTCGACCGGGAGCATGAACAGCGCCATGGCCCAGAATTCTCTGCCGAGGCGAGGGAGGTATTAGGCCAGCTTCCCTCACCCTTTTTGCTGTTCCTTCAGCAGCCGTCACTCCCTGCAGGGACGTCACTTTCTTTTTTTTTTTGTTTTGATTCTGCGAGCAGGCAGTGACCGTTGTGCGCAGGACGTATTCTCCGGTATTATCTGAAATTGGACTCTTTATCGCAACAAATAGAAAGCTTAAAATAGAGAGAAAGGGCGGTGAGTTTGTCGTGGGGGTGATGGTTGTTGTATGGAACAGCGAACGAGGGAGAGAAGAGTGCGAAATGATAACTTTTCTTGTTCCAAACCCGGCCGCCAGGTGCCTGGAGTGTAGGCTGGTCGACGCTCGCGCGATAACATTTACACCGCGCTCGACTGTACGCATGCACGTCCGGAGATCAATGGGGAATCTAGTATGGTCGCCTCCCGGTTCCCGTCCTGCTTCTCTCCAGTGTTACTTGGTATCGCATACTCGCGTACAGACTTGCTACCTGTTCGTGAGTCCTTTAAATTTTTTTGTCTTCATTCATGACTTGCTCCTGGATTTCGCTTTACTCTGCACTTCTGTATCAGCTCTCGCATTTCAATGTAGCATGACCGCACTACTTTTTTGTTTGCAGGAGTTTACAACTAGCGTGCACCGGCATCGTGGCACTAGCATCCCTCATGAGTGGCTACGCCAGCTACCATGTTTGGTGCCATTCCGCTGCATAGAGAAATAAAGCCTTCCTCGTTCAGTGCACCTTGATTTTTCTGCCAGGCTCATGCCATCCTTGTTTTTCGCTTTATCACTTTGGTCCACAAAGTGAGAAGACTCTTTGTTGCGTTAGCTTATAGGCTTGCACGTTTGAGCGGTCATAGCCATTGCAGGTTTCCACACATGCACACGATCGGTGACGGAAGTTCACGGAAAGCTCTTTTTAGAAAATCTGCACGGTAGCGCTTCATCGCGATGCAACTGCCAGTTAATGCCACTTGCTGACGGAGCATTGTGGTTACCACAAAATTTCACGGTATTCGAAGTAGTACATATATGTCCCTCGCCTTCAGTGCTTCTTTTGCGTCGCCGGCACGTGTGTGCTTGAATGCATGCCAGGTTAACTGAGCGGACAGTGCGAACAAAAATAAGGCGCGGAGGATGGGTGCAGGCCGTGAAGCGCATTCGAATCTCGTTGGGTTTTGCGATGACGGACCTAAGCGGTGGCTGCGGCGCATGCTTTCGTGCGCTGGTCGTGGCCAGACTGGGCATAATCTAGCAAAAATGCTTTACCAGCCGATAATAAAGTTTGACTAACAGGCGCATATAACTAAGTCAAGAGGTACCGCTTCGTTCAAAACTTTGTCTGCTCCTCTAATGTCGCAAGGTATGCTCTCGCATCAACGTATGCTTGTTTGGGATTTCCTCTTTGTTTCTGGATGAAAAGAGCGACGGGCAATAACTCGGCCATCAGCAACAAAATGCTAATCCCCCTTCCCCCCTTACGCCGCGCACACGTGGAAGGAAACGTTATATAAGTGCCGTTTTATATGAGGGCGGGATTGTTGCTAAACAAGCTAACTCTGATAACGTAAGTATAATATGCTTGTGAATGTATACTTAAATAATAGGCAGGAGCCCATCGATTTCGGCCTCCTCGACAATCTCTAGACGAAACCCAAAACAAGTCTCTTGATCACTACGTTCACATGTTATAGTGAAGGCTTGGCACAGAAAATTGCTAGGCAGGTGGGTAGATGGGTAGGTAGGTGGGACGTACGGCACGTCTTCGAGCAAGTGCGGCCCGATCGACCGAAAGAACTGGTTGGTCAATGCACGCGTAGCCGGCGCGCAGACATTAACAAATCTGGTCCTTCGACCATCGAGAAATTTCTATCACCTCTCGGGCATCCACCCCGAAGGTGCAATGCGCGCTGGGTCTGAAGGCTGGATTGAGAAAGACTACCCCCGCACCGCCATTAACTGCGCGCGTCCATCAGGCAAACGAATGCATCTACACTGAACCAAGTGCGAAAGGAGATAACATCTGTAGGAAGTCTAAAATTGCTTTTTTGCAAACAATAAGGATTTATTGTGTACGTACATACATACATGCAGAAACGCACATTCCTAGCAGACCAATAGCACTATACAAAACACTATAGGCACTTATGCAAAATAAGCTCACATACATGATTCCTCAGATAGGGGAAAACAATAGAATGGGGGGGGGGGGGGGGTTCTAATCAAGGACGTCAGGCATCTCAAGTCTGCTCCCCCGTACAACATTGAAGCGCGTGTGCCAGCGCCGCAGAAACCGCGTCTCGCCATTCGTTTCTAACTGGCCAGTGTTACGTTTCTCCACCGAGATGTGGGACAGCTGACGCGGCCACCGCATAGCAACAGGCAGAACCGCGAGCGGATCGGCCATTTCGACGCCGTTCATCGGCCGCGCAACGCTTCCTCCCGTCGACAAGTCTCAGCGTGTTCCTGCCACGCGCCAAATGTGTGTGCGTGCGTGTGTGTGCAAAAGCTGGCCAAGCCTGGAGCTCGAGGGAAAGTGCGTCGCCCTCTCCTGTCAGCAGGAGGTGGAGGAGATGAGGTCGGAACACCTGCGATTGAGTCATTCGTCGTGAACCAACATGTTTGGCTCTCCCTTTCCTGTGAGGGTTTACCCTTTCCCTGTGAACTGGAAAAACTATAAAAAGCAGCGGCCGACTCCGCTGAGATAGAGACTACATTGACGCGCCGTTGAGACGACGCTAGACACCAGCTGTGTGAGAGTGTCTGTATTCTCTCCGGGTCAGCTTCTCTGCCCGTATCTTCCCGATGTTGTAGTAAAGGTTGTTTCGTTAAAAAAACGCCTCGTCTTTGCTGGAACCGTTGATGCCGTCCGCCGTCCACGGAGCCGCCAGGCCAACGCTACCGAGGGGCCGCGCGCCGAACGTAATAACTGCTGGCAGCGGTACGCAACCCCGGCACTCGCGACCCAAACCTAACACCAGACAGACACTTCCAGATGACGAGGCGCAGGTTCTGCAAGGCTGGGTACATTGCGCGGGCTGGAGTGCGGCGCGCCTCAGCGAGGCACCTGCGACGCCACAACACAAACAGAACCACCTTGAACACAAGATGTTTTAAAGGGTTGCGCCTGACGCTGAGGTTGATGCGGACGTTACACATCCTATATGCGAGCCGCCACATTGTTCCCGCAACTACACACTCAAAAAAAAAAAAAAAAAAAACATGCGAGAGGCTCTCGGGATCGAGCACCACAGTTGGCACACTGATTATTCGGTGCGACACCCCATCTGGCAAGACGCTGTCTCGTGGGGAGGACGCACCAGCGCCTAAGCCAGTCAAAATCTCGCACTTCATTTGGCAGCCGACAAGCTTCCCACGCTCGCCATTGGGACAGTGGTTTCTCGTTGCTCATCAGCTGAAAGCCCCCGAAGATCAACTAGTTCGCTGATGCGTATGGCTGCAGTAGGTCGTCTACGTTAGCATCTGACAGGTCGGCATCGAGAGTCGACTTTTTCTCGGCAACCTCCTGGTAAAAAGGCAGAGGTCTGTCCGCCTGTGGACCGAGGGAATGTGTGGGTGTAAACACACGATGCGCCGTGTTCATCCAGTACAGGATGAGCGAGCAACCAGGGTAAGACTCGTGAGCTAATAGCCTCTCCACCAGCCTTAAAGCGAGTACTCGAGCCACCACCGGCATGCACGCAGGCCAAGGCCTCCCCTGCTCGTCGGAAGGTGTAGGATGTGGCGGGCGACTAGCGCTGTCCTGCCGTCCCAAACAAAAGTCCCTGTAAGGGACGCGAGGCGGTTCGCCACGCGGCGCGGGATTGTCGCGATACGCGCCACATAAAGGGTGAAAGCGCACGCTCGTGTCTTGACGACGCTGACATTAGCATTCGGCAAAAGGTTGAAACGCGCTGCATCAGAAAGGGCGTGTGTTGCCCGCGAGAGAATTTCGTCCCAGATGCGGGGAGAGACCCCGCTTGGCTCAAACAGCAAGCCAAGTATACACGTAAGGCGTCCACAAACGGTACGGCGGCACTGAAGAGAAGTTTATTGCAACTCCAAAAACGGAAGATACATACTCATATTCACACTATATCAAAAAATGATATTCAAACTGCAGGTCCGCCTGAACGACCATTGCACTAATGCCAAGCTACATAGCACACACCATGCACGAGTTAACGAAAGATGGGAATGCTAAATAACCCGGTATGATTTGAAGCCGTCTGATCGAATTTTGCTGAGAAACAGGCTTTGCTCTACCAAGTTGTTTTATACTGAAGGCAATAATGCTGCACACATAGAAGTCCAGCAGCATTGAGCAGACGTTGATATTTCTCACATTGCTTTATGCGTAATTCTGTAATTCTGCGTAGAGAAATTATTGCTTATATTTGCTAAAAATATTATGCGAACCCCCTATAAAGTGTCTATATCGAGATACCAGTTTGGTTTGGGAGGTTTACGAAGGAAGCTTTCGTCACTGCAAAACAAGTTTACAGGATTGACCAAACGACGAAAACGCAGGTGCTTCTAATTCTTAGGGGAGAAGCGGCATTCATCACATTTCAAAATCTTGTGTTTCCAAAGCCTAAAGCAGCAACCAATGAAGAGACTGTCAAGACTCTGATTGTACAACGCTCCCAATTAAGCGCTCGACTATAGTAGAAAGATAAAATATTCCGGGGGCACATTGGACAACTAAAGTGCGATGAGGCGAAAGCGTATATTACGCGGTGGTCAGAAGCCCATTACGGTACCTCTTTATCTCTTTTAAAGCGAACGTATTTCCAGGCTGATAGAACGAAATTCCGTGCGCGATAGGTATGCGCGAAATTTGTGCGCGAGACCTGTGCGCGAGATTCCACGAGATGCGTTCTTTTCTAGTTTTCCTCCCATTTGGAATTCCACACTTGAACGCGCGCCAAGGAACGCCCCGATCTGAAAATCTGACATCTAACAAGGAGAAATTAGAAAGACTCATTAGAAACAACTACAAGGCTGGGCTAGGTCTACCCAAAAAGACTTCAACCGAAAAACGTCTCTCACTTGGCATACACAACACTATAGAGGAGCTGATCACAGCACATAAGACAGCGCAGCTACAAATACTAACGAACTCTAGAGCAGGCAGACAAATTCTCAACGGCACGGGAATTAATTCCGAACCACTAGCCAACCACCCAGGTCCACTACCAAGAGGAGTGCGCGACGAAATCATCTTCAAACCTTTGCCCAAAAACATGCATCCCTCCTCCCATGAAGGCAGGAGTTGTTGTTGTTGTTGTGGCTGTAGGAAGAAGGAAAAGAAAATGCACTGGCCTGCTACTGGCTCTGCAGCTGAGCTGCCTCCGCTGCCTCGTGCGGACAGAAGAGAAAATAGAGAAGAAAAAAAAGAGGAGGGAGAGAAAGACGCGCGCTGCAACAACGGCCGTCGTCCACCATCACCGAAGCGGCGGCGGGTGCAATGACGGCCTACAATAGATAAACATTCGGTGGCTGGCTAGCCCCCGCCGCGAGCGGCGTTGGCCTACCGTCCCAACCCCATAGGGCCAGGAAAGCTAGAGCTAGGGTCCTGAACAGAAAATAGCGAAATCGCGATGGTGGGTGAGGGGGGGGGGGGGGGGGGTATACCGCTTCGGTCGAAGTCTGCGACTCGGACCAAGCGGAAGAAGCCGCAATCGCTGTAGCCATCGCTACAACAGGTGCGGACTGTCAGTTTCAGAAACTGCCATACGTAACTTCTCACGTGGCAGAATATCAAATACTACCAGAAACATCCTCGCGGATATCAGACTCGACAGAGAGGTAGAACTCGATTGGACACCCGCCCACTCAGAGAACCGAGGCAATGAGGCTGCTCATCACACGCTCGAGGTTTTGTCGGCCGAGCGGTGAGACCCAATGCCGACGAACTTGAAATGGAAGGATTGCTCACACACAGCAACCTTAAACAACATTTCAAACTTTCTAGGAGAGCATACCCACCAGAACACAAATCACTAACAAGACAACAAGAAATCGTTTGGCGGAAACTACAAACGAACTCCTTCCCCAACCTTGCGGTTTACTCACACATATTTCCGGACAGCATAAGCTCATCATCCACTAAGTGCGGAGAGAAAGCCGACCTTAATCATATCCTGTGGGATTGCTCAGAGGACCCGCCTCCCAAGGCTCTCATAGAAGCTCCCTCACTTGAATTCAAAGCGGAAGTACTGCGTAAAACAAGCCCCGATATACGATTGGACTCCGTAAACCGCGCTCAAAAAGTCTCCGAAATTCACCAGCTAACGGCCACTTGGCTCCTCCACTAAGACCTAGTAAAACTTCTCTCGTCAAAAAAGCTTTTTTTTTTTTCTCTCTCTCTCTCTCGGCCGGATCCTGTAAACCAACTATCATTCTATGTAGCACTGCAACGAACTCCGATGAGAGACACGGTGATAGGCAAATGATCGGAGAGAAATGGTAGGCTTTCGCCATTCTGCTCTGAAGTGACATCTAAGAGACCCTCTAATTTTTCACTGTATTCTTCCTGCCTTCCCTTAGGGTGTGGGTCAGGTGTCCGCGGAGAATTGCGAGGAATACTGCGCATTTTCATTCCTGTAAACCAATTTGAAGCGCCACTGATTCCAGCGGAGTGCCCGGGTTCGATCCCGACCGCCGGCGGCTGGGGTTTCGATGGAGTTGTTGTTCTGGCTGTAGGAAGAAGGAAAAGAAAATTTGGAGGACGTTTAAGCTTCGCCTTCAAGAGTGGAACGCGATAGCGTTATTGCACCTCGTTCGCATCGCCCACTCATTCGCTCGGTATGCTCTTGAGTCACACAAAGACAGTTTTCATACTCAACATTTCTAAGTGCACTCGGTGTCTCGGAGGGAGAAAGCCGGGCAGCGACGCGCCATGAAGGCGGACGCGATCATGGGGCTGACGCCTTGATGGGATCGTCCTCTATCTCGCTTGGGAGCCCCACGCAGAAGCATGATTCCTCGGAAGCAGCTCGGCACACATCGCAGGGGACGCTTTCCCAGCAGAAGCGCTACGGCGCAGCGATCACGTCAGAGGTGTCCGGCATCAGACGCTGCACCTAGCAATCGCGCTGTGAGCGGAAAGAGGAGCCGCGTCGCCTAAACTGATTTCTTTATAGGAAGGGAAAGGCGCGGTAACTGTCTCACTTGTTTGCTGTGGACACCGCAACCGCACCGTAAGGGAAGGGAGGAAGGTGAGAGTGAAAGTGGAAAGAGAGAAAGAGGAGCCGTAGTGGAGGGCTACGGAGTAATTTCGACCACCTGGGGATCTTTAACGTGCGCTGACATCGCAAAGCACACGGACGCCTCTTCGTTTCACCTCCATCGAAACGCAGCCGCCGAGGTCGGGTTTGAACCCGGGTACTCCGGCACAGTAGTCGGGCGTCTTACCACTGCACCAACCCGGCGGGGCTCGCCTAAACACCACTGTTCGAGTGACGCACGCTGGATGTTGGAAGGGGAGAGAGCGAGAAAACTTATTAAACGCAAGGGTATATATACCTCGCACCGGTACCCGCGCGGCCCAAAGGGGAGAAGCGGGTGAGCGAAGATAGTGATCTAAAGAAAGGAAAGACGCTTGATTCTACAACCCGTGAGGGTGCACTACGGTGTCTAGATGGGTAGGTGTGCCGACCGGCGGGGGTAACGCGTGCCTTTTCTTCATGACGCCGCAGTGGCGCCACCAGCGAAAGCCCGGTTCATGACCGTTTCCTCCGGCCGTCGCCACGCATGACAGAAAGCGACTCGCTTCACTTTTTTCCAAGTGCAAATGAGTTTATTGCAAACAAGCTGTCTTACGGGAATAGGGAAGGGATGTAAACATATTACAAAGGCAGGGGAGCCGAGCTTAAGGCTGTTTTTTTACGTACAGCGTGTTTGCTGCGTTCCCGATTTTTCAGGCAAGCAACTCCAAACACTGTTATGTCAATTCCTCGTTCTTAATTTTTTTTCATTAAATGTTCCACGCCATCACAAGGCAACGCGAATATATATTAACACAGTGCTCAGCTGTGATTTATGCGTGTGCATGGGCGTAAGCAGACCTTGCGAATAAATAAAATAAAACGAGTGCATAAGAGCTTGTATTGCAAAACGGTATCTTCTAGCTGAACTTTTGAAAGTGCAATAAATGACATGCACACATTAGTGTTTTTCAGTCAGTGAAGTAACACACCCCAAAATGAATATGCCTATGCGTTCAAAGCACGCGTCTCAATTTCAGGTGTTTTCTTTTTTTTTTTTTTTTTCACGCGTTTTCACGGGCCAGGTTCTTGCTCTTGACCAAGAAGTGGAGGCGCATGATAGAGTAATACTTGACGACGCTGTTAGTGATCTCAATCTTATGCTCCTCACAACCGATCATAGGCGGAGGTTTGAGCTGCAGAAAAGAGGCGAAGTCTGCGAGACTTTCTAACTTGTCCTGCTTTCCCAGAAATTCCAAAAATACGCCACATGGAACGATTCCAGCTAGCAGCGTCTGTTGTTATGAAATCCACAAAAAGTTAGGAGTTTTCTGCCATTATCACACCCTCCACAGTAATTTTTGCTAGCACATCAGCTTTCACGTACCCCTTCGAGGCGAAAACGCCAAGCACCTGGTGCCACTTTCCCGTGAATGGTTGGAAGAGAACAACTAGGGCGTGATCCGCCAATTCTGAGCTGGAGCTAGATGAAAATTTTTCGAGGTCCACCAAACCGTTCACTTTCCCGTAGTGACTGACCGTCAGGTTCTCGGAAAGTTTAATTTCATCCATCATAATGCCGCCATGACGTTGCTGCTCCGTCATGCATCTGCATTTTTCCTTCAATGCAGCAAACACCCGTTTGTTGAAGCCGAATCCGCTTCGAAATCCGCGCAGGTACCGTTGGAGACACGTTCTGCCGGGCAGCAGCATGATCTTCTCCTTGCGCAGGTGCTCATAAAGCCGTTGCTCCTCATCCGCATTATCAAGCATTCGAGCAGCCACTCGCGCTGGTACTTAAAACCCTTCGTGCTTTTCCGCTTTGAAGCATTTAAACAGGCCATGACTTGTGACTGTTGTCTTACTGGCAAATTTTCTATTCTTGACATGAGCGCGCAGCTTTCTAGTTTTGAGTTCTTCCTCCTCATCTCTTCCAGTTTTGTCTCAAGAGTAAACATATTTCGCTTCAGTCTCTTGAACTTTGCGGTTACAAGCTTTCTCTTCTTTTCGCGCTCCCTAGCTCGACCTCCGGTCCTTTGTTCTTTTGTACGACAGCTGATTTAGGAGCAACTTTTTTGCGTATCGGCAATGCAAACAGGACTCTCCTTGACTTGTGGCGATGCCGACGCATTTGGAGCTGAATGTTGTGTTTCCGTGGATTCTTATATTCTTGGATTTCGCGAGGACGGTGTCAAGTTGGTCATTGCATTTTATGCCCTGACATGGAATCATGGCATCCACGTCAGCCAAAGGTCCCCAACCTGTTCACGAGTTTCCAAATCCAGCTTCTGTGTTACGGCGCCTTGCACGGACACGGTGGCTCGCAGTTTTGACGCACAGTGCTCCAGGAGTATTACTTTCACCAGAACGATGCTCTGTCCGCTTTTTCTGCAAGTCGAGAACGCAGAGGCGCCAGAATCTTCAATAGAGTGATGTGTCCAGCCGCTGTGGGATACCGTGCAGGTGGTGAAGTCAATGTCAACCGCACGAGGTGACACTTCGGTTACAGACGTATGATACCTTCACTGGAGCTTGAAGGTACTGGATCGTCCGGCACTGTCTCAAGGTGGTGGCTGTCATTTCTAGCAGCCTTGGTTGGGCGGCAGCCTGTGGAATTCTTTCGTTTCGCGGTCACCTTTCTTGACAGGTAAGCAGGAGCATCGGGCAGGGCAGAAGGCACGGCATCTTTCATCAATCGTGGGTGAGAACGTGGGAGGCTAACAACGTTGCCTTCTATCATATATTTGTAATCCCGTTCGATACACTCTTGGTCAAAATGCCGCTCACACACAACGGAGTGTGGCTGCAACCTCTTGTCGGCACGATGAAGAGCAAGCTCCCACCTTTTGAACAGTTCTGGATCCCGCGGCGCCGAAAACAGCGAGACTTTCAGTCCTTTTCTCGATGACTTGTAGCCGGATTTGCAGAAGGGTGCGAAACAAGTTGTGTCCTTTTTGGTCTTCATTCCGATCACTTCTCACAAAAAGCGCAGCGCCTGCTCCGCAACGGCGCTTGCATGTGGACGATGACAGATAGCAAACAGACGAGAAAACAGGTAGCTAGTGTCGTCTGTTTATTGTTTCAATGCCAGACCGCAAAAGTCTCAGTTTCAGCTACTATTTTGACTGATAACGCAAGTAATAAGCAATGTTTTTAAACAAAAAAGAGGTTAACAAAACGCGCGATGCGATTGCGACAAGTAGCAGACGATCCGCCGGTGAGCACCGGGCGGAGAACAGCAGCGCCAGTTTCGTCATCATGAAGCGGAGGCACGCGGAACTACGCTTTGTGCCCTGCCGGTCGGCACACCTACCCATCTAGCCACCGTAGGTGCACGGCGAAACGTCAGGGGCGAGTGGCGCACTACGTGTCGGGCAGCGCCGCACATTGCGAGGGGTTCTTCTGTGTTTGCCGCAAGATGGCTCTGCATGTGCGCAGAGCGCAGAAGAAATGTAGCGGAAACGTACTTCGCTACTCGTGTAACTGCGACTTCTGTAAGTAGCATGCTCATAATTACCGTTATACACCGCAGTATAACGTTCTACGGCACGTTTCTAAGGCAACACCGCATTCACTAGAAGCGCTTTTGTACCGCTTTCAAGCATCGAACTCGTGGCTGACTGGTAGCGTCTCCATCTCACACTCCGGAGACCCTGGTTCGATTCCCACCCAGCCCATCTTGGAAGCTGTTTTTTATTTATGAAGTGCATGCCGGGATTTATCGCTCACGGCCAACGCCGCCGACGCCGACGACACCGGCTTTTCTGCGACACGAGCTCCTTAACGCTATCGCGTTAAAATGCACGGGCCTGCTACTGGCTCTGTAGCTGAGCCACCTCCGCGGCCTCGTGCAGACAGAAGAGAAAATAGAGAAGAAAGAAAACGAAGAAGGGAAAGAAAGACGCGCGTCGCAATAACAGCCGTCGTCCACCACCGAAGCGGTGGCGGGTGCAATAACGGCCTACAAGAGATAAAATTTCGGTGGCAGGCTAGCCTCCCCCCCCCCCCCCCCCCGCAAGCGGCGTTGACCTACCGTCCCAGCCGCGTAGGGCCAGGAACAGCCACCCTTCACAGGTTAAAGATCCCCGGGTGGTCGAGATTACTATGTAGCCCTCCACTATGGCTCTTCTTCCTCTCTTCCCCTACGGAGCAGTTCAGGTGTCCGCAGAGCAAGTGCGACCGATACGGCGCCTTTCCTTTACTATGAGCCAATTACACAATTACTGCGTCTTCTGTATACGGTGTTTGGTGCGGCGTTCGAGGAAGCGTAAAAATAAGCATAAACGATGTTTAAAAATTCGGGTAACTCGACTTTGCGATCTAGCGGAATTCATTGTTATCCCTAGCTCTATTCATGATGTCATGTTAGGAATAGAGTTTTTGAAGCTGTGCGGAGCGACGGTCGACTGCGCAAGTGGCGAAGTTTATTTTGAGCGTATGAATGTGCCCAGCCTCATGGAAAGTGCGTGTGACGTCAGAACGATGCTTTGTGTATCTCAAGATACCATCGTTCCATCACGGGCTGCGGTGTGTGTTCCGGTGTTCGCTGTCCTTGGCAAAGGTTAAATGTTTGAAGCGCTAGTGGAACTAGTGCTTTCGACCTGCTTTAAGTGCAGTGTTATAGAGCCGCATTGTCTGGTATCTGTGGTTAACGGCAGCGCTTGGTTGTGAACAGTTAATTCTTCATCTCAACCGGCCATTTTACCAAGTGGCTTAAAACTTGCTTTATGTGAACCCGATGCGACTCCAGCTGTGGCGTCGGTCACGGCTGCCCTGGCTGAACCCGTTCCAGGGTCCAGCGCTGAACGTACAATTCTTGGAATGGTCAACAAAACGCTGAACACCACTCAACGCCGCTCACTTGCGGACATTCTGTTACAGTACTCGGCTGTCTTCGACTTCTCTCAGCCCTATGGACCACCATCTATTCCCATGTCCCGTATACGTGGGATGGCCCTAATTTTACGTCACAAAATTAGCAACTATAGTTAAGTTGCTGATCTTGGGTTCGTGCTGAGGCGAGGAACAAACGAGTCAACATCCACAACTAGCCGTTTAATTAAATCATTTATTCCTAAATGTGGCTGCCTGAAGGGAGTAGACGGTCCGCTCACCATCACAGGAGTGTCGGCGTTGTCTCGTGGCCAGTGGCGCTCGCTCAGGTGTTGGGAGTCGGGGAGGCGGCTGCAGGCTAGAGATGATGAAGTCGTTCTCAATGTGGAAGTGAGCGCTGGTTCTGTACGTCGGGGCCCGAGGGAGATCCAAGGCTCTCGGTCGCAGCAGGCAGGGGTGGCCATCGGTTGCCGGAGTAAAGCTATATCGTCCTTCAACGGCTTCAACAAACCACTTCGCTAGCCTTCCGCTGTCTTTATCGTTGAGACCAGAACCTTTTTGGGGTCTGCCGGATCATTTCCCCAAGTCCTCTCCGTCGCGCAGTTTTGTTGGAAAGCCCATGCTGCAGTAAACTGCGGCCAATCATTTTGGCTCTAACCCCGTCGCCCAGCCGCAACATTGGGTCAAACCTGTGACTCACGTGGGGTTCCTGCCTCAAGATCGCTGGTTTAAATGCGGGCAGTTGCACCGTCTTTCCAAACTTCGCTGTAGGCCCGTCGTGGGTAACGTATTTAGGAACCTGCAGCTCGTAACGATCTGGGAAGGTGAGAGGTTTCTTGGAGTTGTCAACTATGGTGAAATTACCAAAGCTAGCCAGCCATGCATCGGCATGATGTCTGCCGTTGCTGGTCACGCCATGTTACGGCTGCGAACAGGTGTCGTCCTACGAGCGCAGTCATTCATCACTAGTTGGAATCTTCTCTTCACGCCAGTCCAATTTACTTTCGCCGAGTTTAGGCGCGTGCGTGCATCGTCTCGCGGCTGCGACCAGGTGTCCTTCTACAAGCGCGCCGAGGTAGCGAGGATTCTTTTGAGGACCAAGGTCTGGCTCTTCAAAACTGTACTTTCGGGAGTCGACGACGGGTCGCCGCCTTGAAGGGGGGTGCAGGTGCAATAGGCCATCTGTCCGGTGCGTACACAACACGCTACACTATCGACACCGGTTTGTCTCGTCCGATTCGTCAAGCGCCTTACTGCGTGTCACCGTCGGAGCGCAAAGTAATCCACCAGCAAATCACAAAGTCACACAGATGCTTGAGAAGGAAGCCATTCAGAAGTCATCCAGCTGCTGGGCTGCTCCTGTGATTCTTGTCCATAAGAAAGACGGGACGTGGCTATTTTGCGTGGACTACCACCGCTTCAATGTCATCACTAAAAGGATGTATACCCTTTGCCTCGCATTAATGACGCCATAGACTGCCTCTCTGGCGCTTCTTTTTATGCGTAGATCTACAATCAGGTTTCTGGCAAATATCAGTGCATCCGGCAGACAAAGAAAAACTGCATTTATTACACTGGAGGGACTTTTTGAATTTAATGTGATGCCGTTCGGACTTTGCAATACGCGGGCGGCGTTTGAGAAATTTATGGACACGGTATTGCGCGGCTCGAAATGGCACATATGTCTGTGCTATAATAATGACGTCGTAAGTTTTGGTAAATCGTTCGAAAAGCATAATGACCGCTTAGCGCGCGTATTAGACTGTTTGCATAACGCCGGATTAGTCCTCAATTCCAAGAAGTGCCGCTTTTGCTAGCGTCGAGCATTGGTGCTCGGTCATCTCGTTGATGAGGAGGGCGTGAGACCAGACCCTCAGAAAAAGGCAGCTGTGGAGTCATTTCAAGCATCACCGACAATTAAAGAGGTCCGCAGTTTTTTGGGGGTTATTTTCCTACTTCTGGCGTTTTATTCACCGCTCTGCCGATATATTCTACCCGCTGACGTGCCTTCAGGAGCTTTATTTGAATGGACTGCCGACTGCGATGACCTCATTCCTCCACCTGAAGTTTATACTGACCTCACATCCTGTTCTCCGGCATTTCGACTTCTCCGCACCAGCAAAAGTTCATACTGATGCTAGTGGTGTTGGCATCAGTGCTGTTATGGTTCAGCGCATACATAATCAGGAGTACGTTGCTGCATATGCGAGCCGCTTCCTCAGCAAGCCAGAGCGCAACTACACCATCAGCGAACAAGAATGCCTTGCTATTATCTTCGCTGTGCATAGGTTCTGATCATACTTGTATGGTCGCCCTTTCACGATTGTCCTCTTTGGTCAGGCCTATTTGTAGCTGGTATGGTATCCAGACAGCTGTTGCTGCTCCAGTAGCGTGGTTCCTATGTGTTTTCTCTGCGTGAGGCCTCCACGTTCTAGCGGATCGGGGCAGCTAGTGGACACCCTGCGGGCGCTGAAGCTGCTTCCACATTACCGTGCTCTCATATCTTGAGAACATCTTAATATCTTCACAACATATCTTCAGAAACCAAAGGAGAACCCATCGCGGCAAGAACGCGATGCTGACGCACGGCTTCACGACCGAACCATGCCGCAAGTCGGACACGTACGGGGCGATCAGCGCCAAAATTTCGGAGCTCGGACAATTGTAGCTTCCGGTGTGGCCAAGCAGGGCACTTCGTCCGTCATAGGAGCCTTACTCACGCCCGTGTACGGCAAGCCAAGGTGATCGACCTTCGACTCTGTGGGGTTGTAATAGGGGGATAAGTACGTTTTCCCTGCTTAGTCGCGGCTGACAGTCCCAGCAGCGTGCGCTACCGAGCGCACGCTGACCACTGCGGGCCGTGCTCTTGGGAACAAAGGAACAACACGTGCTGACAACAAACAGGCGTTTATTGCTGCAGTAACAACAATGCCAGCTAGCAATAAAACACACTAATTTATTTATTTATTTAGAACATACTGCAGGCCTACAGTAGGCCCAAGCAGGAGGGGCGAATACATAATATATGCAAAAAGAACAGGATTAGCAAAATTGAAAAATGTTAAATACGAGTTGTAACACAAAATACAACAATAAATACAAGGCTCAGATGCAAAATACAAAAAGTAAACGGAGAAATAAATGGCTCTCAAATTAAATGCTGTGAAGAAAACATTGAGTCAAAAGAATCAGCTCTGGTTAAAAGATCTGGCGGACACCTGTTCCACTCCTCAATGGTGCGTGGAAAAAATGAGTATTTAAAGGCGTTAATCCTAGCACTGTAAGGGGTTAATGATTGTGCATGATGATTTCGTGTTTGGCGCGTAGTGTTAGGTTTAAGGAAGGGGTCTGCATTCATAGACAGTTTATGGTTTTTTAGTAAGAAAAGTAGTTTCAGTCTTTGAATTTTCCGGCGCAGATGTAATGTTTCAATACCGTGAGTTCTCATGAGGGTCGTTGGTGAGTCAGTTACACGATACTTTGAAAAAATAAAACGGACGGCTTTGCGCTGAATCATTTCAAGGGCCTCGATGTTACGTTTAGTGTAGGGATCCCAGACGGTGCACGCATATTCTAGTGAAGGCCTTATTATTGAAAAGTAGGTTAATTTTTTTAAGTTCAGGTGGGGCAAGTTTTAGTTTATGTCTAGGAAAGCAGAGTTTTCGAAAGGCTGAGGAGCATACGTTTGATGCATGTTTATTCCAGCTAAGGTTTTTCGTTATTGTAACTCCTAGACACTTGTACTCGCTGACTTCGGTCAGAAGGTGAGATGAAATATTGTAAGGAAATGAGAAGGAAGCCTTTTTGTTAGTTATCTTCATGTATACTGTTTTCTCTAAATTTAGCTTCATGTCCCATTTATTACACCATGTATGTATGTTCTGAAGATTGGTGTTTAGTAAAACTTGATCATCTTGGCAAGTAATTTGGTGAAGTAAAACGCAGTCATCTGCAAATAATCTAATTTGAAGAGGGGTAGTTATAACGTTAGTAATGTCATTGATATATATCAAAAAGAGGAGAGGTCCGAGGACGCTTCCCTGTGGGACGCCTGAAGTGACCGGCAGGTGGTTTGAATAGCAATCATCAATACAAACAAATTGTGTGCGGTGAGAAGGGTATGAGGAAATCCAACGAATTATGAAATTAGGAAGACCAATAAGTTCAGGTTTGTAAATTAGTTTGGCATGAGAAATAACATCAAAGGCTTTGCTGAAGTCTAAAAAAATAACATCCATTTGACCAGCGCTATTTAGTACACTTGCAAAAGTATGAATAACAGAAGTTAGCTAAGTGACAGTGGAAAAGCCTTTTCGAAACCCGTGCTGATGGGGGGTAAGCTCCTTGTTATCGTTTAGAAATGTAGTTATGTAGTTAGCTATAATATGCTCAGCAAGTTTGCAAATGTGGAAGTTATTGATATGGGACGATAATTAGCAATCAAGGCAGGATCACCCTTTTTCAGCACGGGCACAATCCGCGCTTTCCTCCAGTCGGAAGGAATGTTTCCTGTTTCAAATGATTTGCGGAAAATAACAACCAGGAACACTGTGATGGCTTCTGCATAACTGCGCAAAAAAATATTTGGTATCCCGTCAGGTCCAGCGGACGCTTTAGTTTTGAGGTTGAGTAGCATGGAGAATACGCCAGATGAAGAAACAATGTCGGGGGTCGAGTTGGGAGACATGGTACTGGGGTGAACAAATAAACCATGATGGGAAAACACATTCTGAAAATACTTATTGAATGCCTCAGAGATTTGAAATTTATCAGCGAGCTGCACACCTTGACATGAAATGCGCGTAACTGTTTTTTTCTTTTTCGATAAAAATTCCAGAACTTATGTGGTGAGTCACGAAGGAAATTTGGCAGGCTATACTGAAAGTAAATTTGTTTAGCCTGCCGCAAAGCGCTTGTGAAGTTAGCCTGATGTATTTTAACTATGTTTCGACAGGCACCCCCACGCTTCAGTCGTTTGATTTTTCTTTTCAAATGTATTATTTCTCGCGTTATCCAAGGAGTTTTCTTACACGTTTTCTTTGTTCTATTAGGAATGTAGTTATCAATGCAGTACGTACAGATTTCTTTAAATTTATTCCAGAGTTCATCAACATTAGTTCCTCGAAACATGTCAAGGCGTAAGCTGAAGTAATCTAACACACTTTCATCATTAGCTCTGGAGAAGTTTTTCACGGAAATAATTTTTGCTGGTTCACTATCGACATTTTGTTGAATGGGACAAGTAAAAACCACCATGCAGTGATCAGATAACCCAGTTTCAACTGAAACAGTAAAACGTTCTGTTACTTGGCTGAGAAAGACGAGGTCGAGAATAGATGCAGCTTCACCGTGTATGCGCGTTGGGTGCTTAACTCCCTGTTAGAAATTATGAATCATCATAATATCACACATGTATGAAGCATTTATGTCATTGTTTGTACTAGGGAAGGGACTATTCCAGTCAATATTTGGGAGATTAAAATCACCGACAAGGTATATTTTATCACGGCGAAATTTAGACATGTGATCGGCCAGATCACATAAATATTGAGGTGGTGAATCAGGTGGTCTGTATACAGCAAAAAGCACAAACGATCTACCCCCCGTAAGACAGTTTTAAAGTCACACTTTCATGGTTAGCTATTTGCTGCAACGTGTGTGCCTCTGTGTTTTGATTCACCAGGACCGCAACTCCCCCTCCACGTGTTGCTCTATCACGGCGAAAAACTTGATAAGAGCGGGGGAAAACAGTTTCATCATCAATATCATCTCGCAGCCAAGTCTCGGTTATAACTACGGCGTGTGGATTGTGAATCAAGAAGATAGCCTCCAAAGCCTCCGATTTATTTACAACACTACGTGCATTAATATTAAGTAAGCGAAATTCCTTAACACGAGGTTGTGAAAGTCAGTCCTTGCTTTGATAACTGTTTTTATCACCGAGTTGAACTCTGCTGTTATCGCTGTCATCCCAGGTGTAAAGCATTTTTTCGATTCGCAGCTTGTCATTTATCAAGGTAACTTTTTTCCCTTCATCCCTTTCTGTTTTTGCGCTGTCCCACAGTAATTTACGCTTCCTAAGTGTGTTTCGTGAATAATCGTTCTGTATTGAAATATTACTGCCTTTTAGTTTATTGCAGTTTTTTAAAGAGTTCTTGCTTTTCGTTATAGTCCTGGAAGAACACAATTACAGGGCGGTTTGTTGCCTTTTTGCCCAGCCTGTGTATTCTGCCCACAGAACTGCAAGATACTTTAAGCTTTTCTGCAAAAACATCCGTTAGAACCTTCTTTTTCAAGTCAGCCTCAGATTCCCCGGGTTTCTCTTTTACTCCAAAAACAATAAGGTTTGAGCGGCGGCTCCTGTCTTCTAAATCAGGTATTTTCGCCTGGAGTTCATATATTGTTTGTTCTAGAGTGTCAATCCTGTTTGTCTGCTTCTCCAAGGCTGTAAACCTTAGTCTCATATCATTCATGAGTTTTTCCATATTGCTCTGTTGCTCTCTCAAAGCAGTCACTTCAGTGGCTAGGCCTTTTTGCCCTTCAAGTAATTCTTTCAGCATTTCATTAGTATCCGGACCGGGATTAGTTTCAACGTCTCCACATAGGAGCAGTTTGCACATACAAAAAGCATTGTAGGCAATTTCAACGAACTGCTGTGGGCACGGCGGGACCAGAAGACAGCGGCAATCACTTTTAACAGAACAGTAATCGGTACAACCTGCACAAGGCAGAAGAGAAGCTTGTGAGACCACATGCCTACGCTGGTTCCGCCGCGCCCACTGAAGACAAATTCCTGTTGACGTTCTGTTAAAGGCGATTCGGACAAGGTCACGTGGTGGCTAGGTGGCGTTCCAGGCTTGATGTCACGCGGGAATGGACAATCAAAACGAAGAGGCTCCAAAGGTGATGGTGCAGTCAGAAAACACGCGTCGATTGCTGATCCATTTACTGCAGTCGTTGATGCGGCAGAACTGGGTAAAAAAACCTGCACAAGGCAGAAGAGAAGCTTGTGAGACCACATGCCTACGCTGGTTCCGCCGCGCCCACTGAAGACAAATTCCTGTTGACGTTCTTTTAAAGGCGATTCGGACAAGGTCACGTGGTGGCTAGGTGGCGTTCCAGGCTTGATGTCACGCGGGAATGGACAATCAAAAAGAAGAGGCTCCAAAGGTGACGGTGCAGCCAGAAAACACGTGTCGATTGCTGATCCATTTACTGCAGTCGTTGATGCGGCAGAACTGGGTAAAAAAACCTGCACAAGGCAGAAGAGCAGTGAAGAATACAGGTCGTCTGACTCACCAGCAAGGCTGCGGGCGAATGTTCGCCCACGCTAGGGCAGGGGATAAACTCCGAGGCCGGACAAGACGGGCAAGCGGGATAAGTCCCGCGAGGCTTTGCCGTTGTCAGATGGGGAAGGGGATTGGCACCCGGAGGTGCCGTGCCCCAGAGTCACACATAACTCATCAGCCCATCATCATCCATTCAACACCTCCGGCAAAGTCCCCCCCAGGGCCAAGTGGGGTCTGGGAGAGTTTTTTAGTTCGAGGTGAGGGTCCTACCCGGACAAGGGGGCCGCCGCGTGATGCCCTCACAGGAGTGAGTGTCATCAAACGCAAAGACGGCCTGCAGCGCCATCGTGGCATCGAGCCAACGAGGCGAACCTTCATGACAGCACAAGTGTCACTAAGGACAACCAATCCCTGTGAGAAAATCATAATGACACAGAGAGTGTTCCACCCTTAACCGAAAAAATCACAGACGGTCCGCACCAAACCTTCGAGAACCTCTGCTCGCCAAGAATGCGACGTTCCCGCTGCAGGCAGAACCAGACCTCTTTCCGTACTTTTGCAATTACTTCATGGAGGCCTGGAACTCTGCTGTTGTATGCGGCGGCGCAGCGTGCCAGCCATACTTGGTACGCGCACTCCACGAGCAAGAGGACGAACTGGTTAACGGCCACGCCTGGCAACGGGTTCAGGTATTGCACGGTCTGGTACGGTATACCCGGAAGCTGGAAGAGGTTAGCTACACGACGGAGAAGCGCTTCAGGAAGGAGACACTGCGAGAATATGTGCACAGTGTCCTCTCTACCACCACAAGTCGGACAAGTTGGTCGCAGGCTGGTCCGTGTAAACGCCGGCGCCTTAATGGGGAGGACTCCCCTGGCGAAGCGGTACATAAAGGACGCTCTGCTTGCCACCTCGCCAGTGACTGCGGAGTGCCGCGAGGAGACGTCCGCTCGCGTCCAGGTCCCGATGCCGAAGAGAATTCGCTTTGTCCATGTGCGCGGCGGCAAGATCAGGAGTGGCGCTTGTGCTGCCGCGACGCTGGCGCCATCTCTCGATAGTTAATGTTAACCACCAATGTTGGCGCCATTCCGCGATAGCTAAAGTAACTACCGCGGGGAAAGCCGACATTAAAAGGGACGATGGGAGATCGTTCCCCACATCCCCCAACCTTAAATTGACCCACGCGCCTGTAAGTACATGCTATGGAGATGTCTTCATGAACTTGCACTTAAGGCAGGAACTTCCGACAGAGGAAGCACCGACGGCGTCCTCGCAGACTTCCGTGGTGCGCCGACGGTAGCGTGAAGGTCTCCGCAGGATGGCTGGCTTGTCACGTGGGCTGCAGTGTCTGCAGTTCGGTACGCAGCGGGGCCCGGTCGAAAACTGTGGCCGGGAGTCCACAGAGGTGGCACCGCTGTCTGGAATGCAGATGCAGACGACGCCAGAAAGTGTACCGAGCCAGATGCTGGTACGGCGCAACACCAGGAATCGCCGGGAGTGGACCACGTGTCCACAGGGCCCGCAAGTCCGGCTGTAAGCTGCAGGCCAGGATAGCCGCAGCCAGATGTGACCGCTGAGTGTTCTCGCCACGGGTGGATGTGCCGAACAGGATGCAGGCAGCTCCGTCGCAGCAGGCGGCAGCGAGACGATGTGCAGAGACCAGTAAGTCTGGGTGGCTCTGGTGAACCTGCATAACTTCCAGAACGCTCTCCACATGCCTTTAAAAAAAGTCATGGGAGGGAGCACCGGCGTCCACATAGGCCTCGTGGCTCCATACAAAACTCGCTAGCAAAACATGTCATGCAACTGTAAAATGCAAAGTTCAAGTGAACAAAGCCCTTTCTTGAGTTGAACGAGACTGCTCAGTTCGTGCGAGGATACCAAAAAAAAAAAAAAACAAGTGGCCAGCAATGTACTCCCGCTTTACAACACCACGGTCCTGGCGGTCGTTTCTTCACCTCGTCGGTGACTTCGGAGTGCCGCGAGTAGACGTCCGCTCGCGTCCAGGTCCCGATGCCGAAGAGAGTTCGCTTTGTCCGTGTGCGTGGTGGCAAGATCAGGGGTGGCGCTTGGGCTGCCGCAACGCTGGCGCCATCTCTCGATAGTTAATGTTAACCACCAATGTTGGCGATATTCCTCTATAGCAAAAGTAACTACTGCGGGGGAAGCCGACTTTAAAGGGGACGATGGGAGATCGTTCCCCACAACTCCACGAGGCGTGTGAAGAGAACCCCGGTTTACTAGCGGCTTTGGCTTGTCGCGTGGGAATTTCTGTAGACTCGCCAGCGCCGATCATTGCGCTAACAATAGCTCGAAAGAAATTCACCGCGTTACCAGGTACGGGGGCAAGCGCTTTTTTGTTCGACGACGAGCAGCAAAATGCGGTTGAGAGCGCGGTACCAGATTTCACCTCGCGAGCGGCACAGCGCAATCAGGCGGTATAGCTAGAAAAGCCGTTCGTTGGGAAAACCGCGTGCGGCGACGACGCCTCCTTCATCTTCCCCGTTTATCCGCTCCTTTAATTCTTGAAGGAGAGTTTCTAGCCAAAACAAGCATTGCGATAGACATAAGCAGCGGTGGCTATAGGCGCATTTAAGCTCTTCGCGAAAGCGCTCGCAGCATCGCAGTCAATTGAGGCTTTGAACGCGGCGCGAACGGGGGGAGACAGCGAACAATCGCCCACGCTTCGCACGCTGACCCAAACACAAGAAGAGCGGGCAATCCCTGCTGAGAGAGAGCGCAGAGAGAAGGAAACCGCGGAGGAAAATTGTTTTTCGGTTGAAAGTACCATCTTCTCACCACTTCCCAAACCTTCCCTTATCCTCTACCTCCTGGTCGCCAAGAGAGCCGCCGCAGCTACAGGCTGACATAGGACGTGACCAGCATCCCCTTCCTCTTCCCTACATCAACGCGTCCACTAGCACGGCAGTGCACCCCTTGTTGTCAGAAGCAAGCAGCGTGTCGGAGAGAGAGAAGGCACGGTTGTCATCGCTGCTGTACGAAGAGCCCTGGAAGGCTGGTTTCAATTGCACCCTCCCACCTCAAACGAACAACCCGAATTGTCAGATCCTCACACCTTTTTGGCATCACGTGATATTGTACGTCACACTACCTACCGACGAATCAGTGTTCGGCCAGGTCACCTGCCAATTAAAACTTGTAAGATCCATACGTGAGTTTCTCGGTCACTACGCCAATAAAGCCGACGCTGGAGTTTCTGCAGAACGGCGACTTTCTTGCGATTGATGCAAAATAATGAAACCCTTGAGCACACCACCACACCACCACCTTCATGAAGGCTGGAATAAATGAGCACGCACAACGAAAACTGCACTGACGCTTATGCAGTGCGAGCGCGTTCTGCCCTGCGCAATATTGAGCCACTTCACTCCATCTGTGTAGCATATGTGGCTGTCCCTGAACTGTTTTCATTATGTTTATTTGATGTCTCAAATTGTTTAGTTGAGAAGGGAGAAAAGAAGCAACATTTTAATTGCCGACATCTCCAGTGTTAAGCCCAAAATTTTTGTCGATGACTCGTCTATCGAGGGAAATGCCTATCATTCGTCCGCTTTACGTCATTTCAGGCGTTTCATGGTCCCTTTCAAATCCGGGAGTGACTCAAGCTGTGTGGAATGTCATAGCGCATTTCTACGGAATTTCGACTTTTTCAGATTCTCTAACATTGTCTTGCCCGGCACTTATATGTGCCTTGACGGCGCCGCTTTGTGCACCGCACTCAACAAATGATACAGCTCGGCAATTAAAATCGTCTTGTTTCTGCAACTTACCGTGTATCCAATGCTGTGAGCTAAGCGTACGTAAGATTATTGCTTACGCCCAGCTAAAGGTGCCTCATTCCCGAAACCTGTATAGTCGTGACTTCCATCTGCCTGTCTATCCCTGCGTGAAAAAGATGCTCCATCTGAAACGTCAGAGGCTTCGGTTGGATGGTGACGAAGTGTAAAGAAGCTAATCCTCTCCCCACTCTCAAAGGAGAGAAGCAAGGTGAATACATCGCAGGAGGCGAATGGTGGGAGACGCCTCTGACACTGGATTCGATAGAAAAAGTTGAGCGGCAGGCGGCATACACGAAGTTGTATCTTAGACAAGAATGCCTGTAGCCGCTTTTGCCGCCTTTCTTCTCAGGCACTGCGTAGAATTATCTTTCTTGAAAGTTGAAAGAAAAATCCAGCATGTAAAACGTGAGAACAGAGCTGCTGCTTTATTCCGTCATATTAAAGCCGTAAAACTGCCATAGCTAGCAAGGATTAAAAGCAAGAAAAGCACGATTTCCTCAAAAGACGCTTTTCATTTGGCGCTGTGTGTGTGTGTGTGTGTGTGTGTGTGTGTGTGTGTGTGTGTGTGTGTGTGTGTGTGTGTGTGTGTGTGTGTGTGTGTGTGTGTGTGTGCGTGCGTGCGTGCGTGCGTGCGTGTGCGTGTGCGTGTGCGTGTGAGTGCGTGCGTGCGTGCGTGTGTGTGTGTGTGTGTGTGTGTGTGTGTGTGTGTGTGTGTGTGTGTGTGTGTGTGTGTGTGTGTGTGTGTGTGTGTGTGTGTGTGTGTGTGTGTGTGTGTGTGTGTGTGTGTGTGTGTGTGTGTGTGTGTGTGTGTGTGTGTGTGTGTGTGTGTGTGTGTGTGTGTGTGTGTGTGTGTGTGTGTGTTTTAATATGCCTTGAGACAAATTAACTGCACAAAAAAAGCTTTAGTCCTGCTGCGAGTATGCTTTGAGCAGCTTAAGGCATATCCGCCACGTCCACCACGCGCAAATATCGTCGCAGTATTCTCCAGCAGTAATTAGGAAGAGTGGCGAGGCATGCACGGCACTTGGGGCTCCCATTGCACACAACACTCTCCCTGACCACGCCGACAGCACTCATGAAGACGTTGACGTCATTCAGGTTGGCGAGCTTGTTTTTTATCATTTTCTTAGCTGCTTCTTCGGTGACCTGTGCCATTTTCTGAACTTTGGTGACGAGCATAGGACTCGAGCTGAGCAATTCGAGCCCCTCTGCTCCCCTTTTATCGAAGGCGCCGCCGGCAGCACATCGCGCGCCGTGAACCAGGAGCGTATTGTTGCGTGCCACAACTTCATGGATGCGCTTCCATTGCGAGTATTCCCTTATCCGTGGATATGGGATTATGTCCACCGACAAGATAATGTAGTTGCTTTTAATGTTTTGCGCGAGGGCAGGAATTAATGCCGGGGGCGTATATTTCATGTTTCCCGCGTAAGTGAATGCAATAATATTCCTGTTCGAGCAGACAGAGTCCACGAGACCCAATACGGCAGGATTCTCCTCACTCCAATACTCGACGTTTAGAGTTGTAATGCTGGCATTGTGGGATAGAGCGTCCAGCAGTATCCTTGCTTCATTGCAGTCGACGAAGAAGCTCATTGTGAGGACAATTAGGAGGTTCGCGTTCCGCAGGCACCGCCCGAGTACCTCGGCTGACCAAGCGTCAATTTTGCGTCGCTCCAGTTTCACGGTCAGGGAGGTTAAAACGCTGAGCGTTGAGAGCTGCGTGAACTGACCGCACATTTGACCGGGCTGTGCTATCACGTCGACCACCACACGGTCAAGTGGACGGCTCAGCCGATCTGAAAATAAAGCAATTCCGAAACTCCATTTCTTTAATAAGGCTCTGCCGATCCTCACTCGACTACCAACGCCAGTTTCCCTGACAAGCTGGCAGAACTCATTGAAGTAGGGGTGCTCCAAGCTGTTTACATATACCTCTTCGATACTGTTGTTCACCACCAGATCATCGAAAAACTCTCGCTGATCACCAGGTGGGTACGAAGGCACTGGGAAAGTGAGCTTTCGCAGCGATGTCACCTTGCGCAGCATATGCACGAAGGGCTGCATATGCCAGGAAGCACGTGTAGGCTGTGCGAGCACCGGTACGCACGCGAACAGAGCCAGCTGCTCCAGTGACTTAGCGCAGGTGAGGGACGTCACCAGGACCCAGGCTTCACCGACAGCGAAATGAAAATAGCACAGTTCTAAACTCCTTAACCCTGTTGCGTTTCTCAGTGCTCGTGCGACCTCAGCGACACGCAAGGTAGGATGGTTGAGCGAGCCGGCCAGCCGCAGCGACTTCAGCGAGCAAATTTGTTGCAGGACTTGGGAGAATAGTTCGCATTCGTTTGCCTGCAGGCTTCTCACATCCAAGCTCAGGTCACAGAGGTGCGCATTTGAAGCTCGAAGTTGCTCGACGCACTTCAGGCATGCTGAATCACCGAAGAATTGCCGGACTTCAAGCCGCTTCAACTTGACATAGCTAGCTATCAGGTCACACAGTGTGGTGATGCTTAAATACTTTTCGGAGACACTCACATTTCCAAATGCAAACTCCTCGATGTGGCGCAGGTCACGCATTGCATCCAGCAGCCTTGGGAAGTTGCCGAAATCTAGAAATCCGAAGTCCCACTGTATGCTCCTCAGACGGTTGCACTGGTGCAGGGCATCGCAGAAAAGAGGGATGCTCTCGAGGTGCCAGAACACTTCCCAATCATCCACTTGGAGAGCGACCACGCAGGTGTGTCTGCTGAGCAACCAATGGAAGAGGAGCACGGCGCGCTTCAGGCGCCATTCCCGCTGGTTGCACTGAATGTCGAGCATGCGCATACACCGCATGAGGAGCTCCCCAGCAGTGTCCCTTTCAGTAAGATGCGCGTTAATATAGCCGAAAAGGCGATTCCACTGTTTCAGCTGCCGCGGCAACTCGCAGGTATTGCGGCTGCTGTCTGGAGCACATGGTGTCTTCAAGTCGGCTCCGCTGTGCGACAGTATGCACCTGGCGTTTTTCAGCAAGAAATACGCTTCCTTGACGTCGAACACCTTCGGACACAGCCTTGCCACACGTGCAGCGTGCGTCCAAAGCGCATCATCCAGGACAGCCACCGGCTGCGAGAAAAGAAGGTGTTGCGTTTTAATTGGGCTTCCAGGCATCAAGAGTTGTTCTTTCGTTTCTCATCTGATTATAGAACACGTCAGCACAGAAAGATAACCAAACTTCACTCTGCTGACATACGATCTCTTTCAATTTATGACACAAGCGAAGTAGTAATTATTTTTTGTGGTCTTCACAAACTAGCAGGCCAACCATTCAAAGGGCTCCAAAGAGGTCTGTTCTTAGAACAGAGGAGCTGCTCGAAATTCCCCTTTTACATTTTTGAACCAGCGCTTACATCGTGAATTTGGAATATGATAAAAGAAGCAGCAGTCGGTAATGAACATTAATATAGCCGAGGAGCATCCAAACAGACATAAGAACCGCAATAATATAACATAAACGCTATTATAGTATGTGTACTGAAATCTAGTACTTTAATTTTGGGAGGTTAAACAAATACATTGTACCTATGTCCATGACGTTCCGCTCTTGCAGCAAAATTGCAAATGCTCTTATAGAATGGCCTACGCTACGAGGCTAACCTACTTCGCATTGGAGCCGCTGCTGAGGTGCATTGTAAGCCTCCGCTGATCATCAACCATTAAATGATGTTTTTTTTTTTTAGGTTTCAAGTACAATCACAGTAGAAATATTGCTCAATATATTTAATGTAATTGCACTGTCAAAATATATATTTTCTGGACTGTGTCATTACTTAATACACCTTTCCACCTTGGGTGAGGGGTGTTAGTGAAATCTGAAATCACCTCTGCAGTATCTAAGGGATGTTAGGACCAAAAACATGCCTTTCAATGTTGCAGGCCAAGTACATGCTTTAGCTCTAGCCACTCCGTGCTAATGGTTGTTTAGCGAATAATATAGCTGCAGATATCACGGCATAAGATGCAATCTTCAGCCAAATTTTCTCTCTCTCTAAGAAGTGGCGCGTCCACTTACACATATAGTATAGGACAAAACTGGCACAAAGGTCATTTGACTGGTGGATAGAAGAAAGAAAAGAAGCAATATCGTATGAAAGAATTCAGCCATTGCTCCAACAACATATCAGAAAAATGTATCGGCAGCGCACCTAAAGCGCATTATCGAAAAAAGCTGACATGTATTCAGAGTCCTTGGATCATATGCGATTTAATTTGTGCACGCATAGGATTTTCTGCCTATGTTCAGTTCAACAATACATTTCCTTCACGACATCACATTGTACTATGTACTATTCGCAACAAGTGAATCAGGTTCGAAAATCTAAAAATGGTAGAGGTGACATTAAGAGATAGGAAGCGTGCCAGAGTGGGTTAGAAAGATAACTCAAGTTACTGATATTCTAGTGGAAATCAAGAAGAAATAAGCATGGGCAGGACATGTAGTACGAAGAGAGGATAACCGATGGTCGCATAGGGTAACAAACTGGATTCCAAGGGAAGGAAAGCGTAGCAGGGGGCGGCAGAAAATTAGGTGGCCGGATGAGGTTAAGAAGTTCGCAGGCATCAAGTGGATGCAGATAGCACAGAACCGGGTTAATTGGAGATATATGGGAGACGCCTTTGCCCTGTAGTGATAATCAGGCTGATGATGATGATAATAATAATGATGATGATGAATCAGGATCAGCGTCGTAGAAATCGCGCAGCAAAATGAGAACTCTGTCTGGGTAATTTCAGCCGAAGGTATGAAGACTGTCATCTACAGGTGTTAACCGACCTTCTTTGTATATTTTATCTCGAGAAGCTATCGTATTTGGGTTTTCATGCTCGGGATTTTTGTGCCTTTGCTCACATTTTTTTTTTTTGCTGATTATAGAGCATAGGATGCAGCGCAAGGACAATGGACATGTAGTAAGTAGCTCGTCAGTAATTCGCGTGTGTCCCCTAATACTGATATCTTGCCCCTGCGCTGCACCCCCTTTTAATGCGAAAGCACCCACATACGACTGGGAGAGCAGAGTAAGAACCTCGTTTTTGTCTTAATCCTCATTGGTCCGGCCAATCGCGACGTTACACTACCCGTGTCATGGCGCGGGTAATTCAGACAGTGTGCTTTCACACAATACCATACGTCTGTCCAGGTTAAACGTAGGATAATTTTAGGGAGAAACATTGCTCGACGCTGTCAAACCCGAACGAGAAAATTGTGCCTTCCATATGCCGAGCTTGGACGAAAACATTCAGGGGCACTCTGGCTCACTAAAGTGCTCCAAGGCCTTCCGCGCCGCGCTGCTTAGGCATTTACAGCGAGACCAATTGAGATTGACTAGAATTTTGACAGATACTGCGCATTTTCTTTGCTGTCAAACAATTTTAAAAGCCCTTGATGCCTGCTGTACTGCGTCTATTTCTATATATGCTCTGTGATGCGGCGTTTGAGTTCTTGTTGTGGCTGTAGGAAGAAGGAAAACAAAAAAAAAATTACGAGGGATCTTAGCGACTAAAGTAGTGAAAGACAAAAGCCTGAGAAGTCTCATCTTGTCTAGCGTTCCTGCCATCTGCAATCCCACACTTCAACGCGCGATAAGGAACGGCACGCGACAGGAGCGATGGCGTACCATCCAAACGCACACTTGTCAGATAGTGTGTGACAGATAGTGCGCCTTTCCTCCAGAAGTCTCATCTTGTCTAGCGTTCCTGCCATCTGCAATCCCACACTGAACGCACTCCAAGGAACGCCACGCAACAGCCGCCGCAAAAGCGGGACACACTTTGTTCACGACAGTATGAGCCATTAATGGCTTTCGCCTTAAAATGCACGGGCCTGCTACTGGCTCTGTAGCTGAGCCACCTCCGCTGTTGTGGCTGCAGGAAGAAAGAAAAGAAAATGCACGGGCCTGCTACTGGCTCTGTAGCTGAGCCACCTCCACTGTCTCGTGCGGACAGAAGATTGGTTGGTTGGTTCATAGGAAGGGAAAGGCGCAGTATCTGTCACACTTGCTCTGTGGACACCTGAACCGCGCCGTAAGGGAAGGGATGAAGGTGGGAGTGAAGGTGGATAGAGAGAAAGGGGGGCCGTAGTGGAGGGCTACGGAGTAATTTCGACCACCTGGGGATCTTTAACGTGCGCTGACATCGCACAGCACACGGACGCCACTTCGTTTCGCCTCCATCGAAACGCAGCCGCCGAGGCCGGGATTCGATCCCGGGAACTCCGGCACAGTAGTCGGGCGTCTTACCACTGCACCACCCCGGCGGGGCAGCGGACAGAAGAAAGCATATATGAACGGATTAATAGTGCAAATATTTCTTCTACGCGGAAGATAATCGGTTAGAATGTAAGCAATGCTACATGTGGAATCCAAAGCAATGGCCTCTGGAATTTTTTTTTTTTTTAATGAACCGACCGCACAACAATTCACTAATGCGACGTCCGTAACAGAAGTGGTTTAATTTATCGCGTAGACCGGAAATCTGGTAGCTGAGTTCCAATCCTCCACGCCGCTTGCGATGGGCGCTAGCCAGCCACCGAATATTTATCTGTTGTAGGCCGTCATTGCACCCGCCACCACTTAGGTGGTGGACGACGTTTGTTTCGGTGCGCGTCTTTCTCTCCCTCTTCTTTTTCTTTCTCTCTAATTTCTGCGGACAGAAGAAATTAGAGAGAAAGAAAAAGAAGAGGGAGAGAAAGACGCGCACCGAAACAAACGTCGTCCACCACCTAAGTGGTGGCGGGTGCAATGACGGCCTACAACAGATAAATATTCGGTGGCTGGCTAGCGCCCATCGCAAGCGGCGTGGAGGATTGGAACTCAGCTACCAGATTTCCGGTCTACGCGATAAATTAAACCACTTCTGTTACGGACGTCGCATTAGTGAATTGTTGTGCGGTCGGTTCATTAAAAAAATTCCAGAGGCCATTGCTTTGGATTCCACATGTAGCATTGCTTACATTCTAACCGATTATCTTCCGCGTAGAAGAAATATTTGCACTATTAATCCGTTCATATATGCTTTCGTCGGTGTCCGGAACTGTCGACTTCATATGTGTTTGCTGGGTATCCCATTCTAGCCACGCGGGTATTGATGATTAGCCGCATTCTAAGTGCATTTGACCGCCAATATCATCTCCGAACTCATCGAACCATGTTTTTGGCTTCGCCATGCCGACGTCTACCATAAATACCACAACGAAAACCCAACGTTTCCTGTGTACACGATCAATCGCTATGCCTTTGAAAACATCTGGAAAGGTACGGTTGGGAAGCGCAGATACAAAAGCCTTCGATCTAATCTATTGCTACGTCTTTTATATATTTGTATTTAAGTGGAATGTGGTTCGATCACTTACTGTTTGAGTAGTCGACATGCTCCTTAGACGACCGCTTCTTGTGCTCGGCGGCGGCGCCCACCGCTGATTGTCCATCGGAGAGCTGCTATTCGCTCGGCGTTGTGAAAAGCCAAACCGCGCCCGAAGTTCCCCCCTTTTATCCCTGTTACCCACAGGAAAAGAGGCTATGTCAGCTGCTACAAAGCTGCCCTGATTTGCAACCGTGGGTCACGAATCTCTCAAGTGCATCAGTATCAATGGGCGCTGACTAACTGAAGCCTGACGGAAAGGGTAAGAGAAATAAACTGCGTATTCGTAAACAGACGCGCTGGCTTGAGAACGGCCGTGTTCATCTGCGGACGCTAATTTTAGCTTACTAGCGTCTCCGCGTCTTCATAAACAGACGCGCGGACTCCCGTGACGTCATTGTAGCTTCAGTGGCATGTCACGCACAACGCAACGTCGGAGAGGGAGAAAGGGAGAGAGAGAAGGCCTACGGCGAATCATGACACAGCGTCGGTGAAATCCGAGCTCTGGTTGGGTGGAGGAGGGGGTGAAGGGTGGCAGTTCCGGGCCCTACGGGGCCGGGACGGTAGGTCAACGCCGCTTGCGGCGGGGGCTAGCCAGCCACCGAATTTTATCTATTGTAGGCCGTCATTGCACCCACCACTGCTTCGGTGGTGGACGATGGCTGTGTTGCGCGCGCGCGTCTTTCTCTCCCTCTTCTTTTTCCTTGCTTTTCTATTTTCTCTTCTGTCCGCACGAGGCACCGGAGGTGCTGGAGTACCCGGGCTCGAACCCGACCTCGGCGGCTGCGTTTCGATGGAGGCGAAACGCAGAGGCATCCGTGTGCTGTGCGATGTCAGCGCACGTTAAAGATCCCCAGGTGGTCGAAATTACTCCGAAGCCCTCCAGGCTTCTTTTTCTCTCTTTCCACTTTCACTCCCACCTTCCTCCCTTCCCTTACGGCGCGGTTGAGGTGTCCGCAGAAAACAAGTGAGGCCGTTACCGCGCCTTTCCCTTCCTATAAATCAATCAGGCAGGCACCGGAGGTGGCTCAGCTACACAGCCAGTAGCAGGCCCGTGGGTTTTCTTTTCCTGCTACCTACAGCCACAACAACGGCAGCTCTGGTTGGATTGCGTTGCGAGGTGGTGAAGGGTGGCTTTTCCTGGCCCTGATGGGGCTGGGACAGGTAGGTCCCCGCCGCTTGGGGCAGGGGCTAGACTGCTACCGAATTTTTATCTGTTGTAGGTCGTCATTGCACCTTTCGTCATTGTTGTAGGTGGTGGACGATAATAATAATAATAATAATAATAATAATAATAATAATAATAATAATAATAATAATAATAATAATAATAATAATAATAATAATAATAATTGGTTCACAGGAAGGGAAAAGCACAGTATCTGTCGCCCTTGTGTCTGTGGACACCTGAACCGCGCCGTAAGGGAAGAGAGGAAGATGGAAAGGGAGAAAGAGGAGCCATAGTGGAGGGCTACGGAGTAATTTCGACCACCTGGGGATCTTTAACGTACGCTGACATCGTACAGCACACGGACGCCTCTTCGCTTCGCCTCCATCGAAACGCAGCCGCCGAGGTCGGGTTCGAGCCCGGGAATTCCGGACAGTAGTCGGGCGTCTTACCACTGTACCACCCCGGCGGGGCGATAGGTGGTGGACGACGGCTGCTGTTGCGGCGCTCGTCTTTCTCTCCCTCTTTTTTTCTTTCTTGTATATTTTTTCTTCTGTCCGCACGAGGCAGCGGAAGTGGCTCAGCTACAGAGCCAGTAGCAGGCCCGTGAATTTTCTTTTCTTTCTTCCTACAGCCATAACTGCGTTGCAAACGGCGTCTTCAAGTGTCCGACAAATGAACGGCGCGCAGTCTGAAGCCCTCCACTGCGGCACTTGTTTCTCTATTTTCACTGCTACCTACCTCCTTTTCCTTACGACTCGGTTGAGATGTCCGCGAAAAATTGTGACAGATACTGTGCCTTTTCTTTTCTTTAAAGCGATTTGAAACGGCGCTGATACCTGCTGCACTCAGCCTGCTTCTACATGCTGTGCGGTGGGGCGTTCGAGGAAGGGCCAAATGAATGGCGCCGCACGGACACCTGGATCGAACGCTCGGCGGGCTTAACCTAGGCTGTAGTGAAGTAGAATATATAACCTATAGGCGTAAGGCTTGCGCGTCAGGTTCCATGACGTTTGTTACGTCACGACGCGAAGCCAATTGCTTTCCGCCTGTCTGGACGCGGCGCCATTGCCGTAGCGTGGGCTATGTAACGTTCCACTTGTAGCACACCTCCCGATTAGGATCGCATTCGTGGTCATCCGCAATATTTGACGCTGTGAGGTTTGTAAAGAATGAATATCTCGTGCAGCTTTGGATGCCAACTGGTTTGTTTTTACTTCAACTAACTAGTGGAGAAAGCAATCAGACGACTTTGCATCACACGCATTTCTGCGTCATATGAATGCAGTGTATCACGACTGGGGTGGACGTATTGTGGAGTAATTTTCTTTCGTTGTACAGTATAACCCTTTAGTAATGTGTTCCTTGCGACCGGCTAATGGTAATTACTTTTTTGTGTGCATGCTTACCTGTTTGTTTGTTTGTTTTTTTGTTAATGGTACATAAATTAGTGCTTCCTGTTTCCGAACTGTAAATATTGACTAGATGATTTCGAATCACCACACCACTATAGCTTTTTTTCGCTTGATTGTATTGATATTGGTTGCGTATCACTAATATATTTTATAGTTTTCGCGTGATTAGAATATGTATTTGCAGGCAGGAAAGGCACGAGCGTTGAGGATATGACTGCAGCAGAAAAATATTTGTTCGCCGCAGCTTTCGAAGGTCTCTAATTAATGCTGAAGGCTACGCGCCATACTGATTATTTATAAAACAAGCAAACATGGTTAAAAGCTGACCCAAACAATGTTTATTCAGGGTTAACTTACTTAGTGCCAATATAAAGCAATCGATACAATTTCAATTCTACAGAAGGCAGGGTATAGAAGTGCGAGAGGAATTTAAAAACACATTAGGATTGCTTGACCATAAAGGTACGCGCGATATTACAGATTCTTGGAGAGCCCGAGCAAGTTCTGAAGCATCCTGTCGGGACCTCTTGATATCTGGCGCTACTCTTGAGCTTTGTTCTTCTTCTAAAGTAATGAAGGGCACCAAGGGAACACGCCAGGCACACCATTCATCCATCATAACACTCATTTTATGCCCCGAGGCAATAAACATCGCAAAAGCAAGAAGACGTGGCACAAACAATGACACCTCAAGTACATTTCCGGTCTCCCATTTGGTGTATGAAGTTCTCTCCAAGCATGAAGGGCTAATGTAAGGCCCAAGGGCTTATGTAATGCCCTCGGGCCTTTAAGGGAAAAAATAAATGAAAAAGAAAATACCTATATGAATGTAAAATATGCCTGTGAGTGACGGAGTATCAGTGAGAGAAAGTTGCTGTCGTAGAGCGTTCAATTTTCAAGCAATTTAAATAAATTGGTTCACAGGAAGGGAAAGGCGCAGTAACTGTCACACTTGCTCTGTGGACACCCGAACCGCGCCGTAAGGGAAGGGAGGAAGGTGGGAATGAAAGTGGAAAGAGAGAAAGAGGAGCCGTAGTGGAGGGCTACGGAGTAATTTCGACCACCTGGGGATCTTTAACGTGCGCTGACATCGCACAGCACACGGGCGCCACTTCGTTTCGCCTCCATCGAAACGCAGCCGCCGAGGCCGGGATTCGATCCCGGGAACTTCGGCACAGTAGTCGGGCGTCTTACCACTGCACCACCCCGGCGGGGCAAAATCAAACATTTCGTGCATTACGGTAACGGTCCTTATTGTTAAGAAAAAATTAAGAAAACACTAAAGCTCCGGCGTTAAGGACATGAAGCTGTAGTGTTTGACACACACGGACGATAATTTTTACTTTTTTTAATTTTTTTTATCGTCATATTCTTTTCATATTTCTCATCTTTTATAGCTTCCCGGGAGATAACGTCAGCGGCAAGCTCAGACGCCGTTTCTTGAAATTAATGCGCTCCAGTGGCGTTCGGCGAAACGCGCTGTTCCAACGCCTCCTTGGAAGGCGTTGGTAGTCTGCGTTCGATCCAACGCCGTGGAACTCCACCGTTAAGGGTAAGACGCAAAAGCGCTTCATAAATATGGACTATGTTTTTGAATCTTTTTAAAACGATTTCCTATATTTTGAAATAATTTCAACTTTTTATACACCGATACTTAGCATAAGCAAGTATTGGCTTTTCATTCGGAGCAATTCTGAACAATTTTGAGCGCCTTTTCTTAAAATATTTTTTATTTCTTTGATTCATCAATTAGTAAATTTGTGTAAAATATATACGAATGGGAGAAAAATAAGCGCGAACATATTCAGGCAAAGACATTAAATGGGCCAATAAAAGATATAGCTCCAACCACACGCACGACATTCGGGAGAACCCCGCCGGGGTGGCAAGTGGTTAAGGGCGCTCGACTACTGTTCCCAAGGCTGCGAGATTGAATCCCGGCCTCTGCGGCAGCTTTTCGATGGAGGCGAAAAGCAAGGGGCCCGTGTGTTGTGCGATGTCAGCACACGTTAAAGAACCCCAGGTGGTCGAAATTTCCGGAGCCCTCCACTATGGCGTCTCATAGCCTGAGTCGCTCTGGGACGACCCCACAAACCAAACCAAGCCATCATATGCGCTCCATGGAGTCTCCGCTAACAAAAGCACCCATCCTGACCGAAAGAGTTTCCAAATACATGTGACGCAATCTGGTGACAACAAAGCAACTTCATTGACTATCCCCGCGCTTCCCTGGTTTTTGCACTCTGCTTAGCGATCAACGCTAAGCCGATCCAGCGGGCCGGCAGGATATCGGTGGCCAACGCGGTCATGTACTGTGAGCCCGCAGTTACAAATTTATACCACTCTGATTGGCAAGGACCCGGACGACTAGCGACAGCTGCTCTAGTAGGCTTTCAGGATGGCGGCGACATGAAGAGCACTGGGCTGAGGAAGACTCAGGAAAGTAGCAAGAAGAAAAGGCATGGACCTCCTATTGGCCCTGTAGCTGAGCCACCTCCACTGCCTCGTGCACACAGAGAATAGAGAAGAAAGAAAAAGAAGGAGAAGAAGAAGAGATAAAGATGCGCGTCGAAATAGTTGTCAGCCACTGAAGCGGTGGTGAGTGCAATGACGGCCAACAACAGGTACAACCGCCGTTTGCCGCGTGAGCTTACATTCCCAGCCCCGTAAGGCCAGGAACCTCAGGAAGATAAGTGAACTACTCAAGAAATGTTTTTATTGCGAAAGCAATACTACTTTCACTTTCAAGCCTTTGCGGTGCGACGGCGGTGCACATGAAATGACCTTTCGCATGACCTCTGTGTGACGACATCACGCCTCAAAGCTGGGCGACCAACTCGCGCCGTCCGTGAGAGACGGCGGTGCGCATGAACGGCGGCCTAACTCCCGCTCTCTCCGCCAGGAGCGCCACAGGTGTTATGACGTCACGCCTCAAAGCTGGGCGACCAACTCGCGCCGTCCGTGAGAGACGGCGGTGCGCATGAATGGCGGCCTAACTCCCGCTCTCTCCGCCAGGAGCGCCACATGTGTTATGACGTCACGCCTCAAAGCTGGGCGACCAACTCGCGCCGTCCATGAGAGACGGCGCTGCGCATGAACGGCGGCCTAACTCCCGCTCCCTCCGCCAGCAGCGCCACAGGTGTTGTGACGTTATACAGCTGTATAAAGCGTATAAAGCGGCGACCGACTCGCGCCGTCCGTGAGAGACGGCGGTGCGCATGACTACGATGCCGCCTAAAGCTAAGGATGCTTTCGCAACCTACCGGGCTTAACCAAGCTAAGCCTCTGCCAACTTTTTGTAGCGAGAGCTACACTGACCACAGTCTCGCCGTGCCTGTCTGAAGAAGAAGAAGAAAAAGAAGGGAAAGAAGAACACATAACTCGGTAGTTGGTAGAGGCGAACGACAACAGCGAGTTGCTAGAACAGAAGGTTCGTTCTGATGATCAACGACGAAAGGCAAGGGGTGCTCATACGTGAAGTAATTCCCCTGTGGCATAAATAAAGCTGAAGCCATTCTATGCGCAAAAGCCATTTCTTTACTTTCAAGCGAAACATAAGCGTAGCCATGCAGATTGCTCTCTCGTAACTCCAGGTTTAACCACAAACTAAACAACAGCTAATTTTTTCTTCTCGTACTCCTCCTCCTTCTGCAAGGGCTTCTTTGCCGTATGTAATCGCACACTTTGCAATGTTGTCAACATAAAGAAATCGCGACCTTTTACTCTTGTGTCTAGCATGTTTCCAACCGTAACCAATATAAAAAATGATGACAACGCAGTCGCATTTTTGCGGGAAACGAAGACGGTAATATTTTTTTTTCACTGGCATACACTATATTAACTACCGAAGCTGATTTAAAGCGGCCGTGATAAGGCTCCCGTTCAATGAAGAACGCAGCTTCACCGTGCACGCTGTAAATGTGCAGAAGAAAATACGAATTGGTAGAAAAGGTTCGACAATACATACAAAGCAGAACAATTGAAAATGTTTAAAACCTTACAGAAATTGTGATTACAAGCGCGCAACATGACTGATGTGTCGTTAGGATGTATATGTATGAAAGTAAATTAATTGCGGTGAAAAGCAAATTTGAACTGAGGTGAGATGGCAAACGTACTCTGGATTTTTGGACTCCGAGTACGACAGGCTACCCCTATAGAGCTCATTCACGTGACGTCATTGCAGCCTTACTGGCAACCATGGCACGCACAATGCAACATTGGAGAGGGAGAAAGAAAAGAGAGAGAGAGGGCCTAATGCGAATCATGACACGGCGGCTGTGAAATCCGAGCATGGTTGCACGGCGTTGGAAACAGCGTCTCAAGTGTCCGACAAATGAGCGTCGCGAGCGTCGCGCAGTAGGGAGAAGGCCGATATACCCGCCTCGAACCTCGAACCGCCCAACGTTATGGCGTCTCCACAGTACAGGGTTGCCACAACTGCCACCTGCTAAACTTGATACTGAATAGGGTCTATAGGCAACGCAGGCATGTTTGTACGACCGGGTTGCAGCGGCCTTAGATCTACGTGGTGTGGTCTTCACGTAATGTGGCTTATGACTGCATGGTAACCAGTACACGGAAATGGCAGAGGCACTAAATGGCAAACTTTGTGTCTGTGAGGGGTGACTGTAGATTTCGGATACGCAAGAGGAGCCGCCTTTTTTATGTTCCAAAATTGAAATCGTACAAAAATTTGCAGCTGGCCCCTTCCTGGTGGCCTACTTTTAAAAAAGATGAAAAGTAGGGCGCCCGTGTGCTGCGCGATGTCAGTGCAAATTAAAGAACCTCAGGTGGTGAATATCTCTGAAGACGTGCACTCCGGCCTCCTTCATAGCACGAGTCACTCTGGGACGTGAATGATTGTAAAAGTAATTTTGCAGTTTGATAAACCAGAAGGAGAGACATTTTTCTGGCTCTATAATGTGAAGGAAAACGAAGTTGCAATTTAATTTTTCGAAAAAAAAAAGCAGGAAATAACACTGCTCAACAATCCGAAGAAATACGCAGGGCTACCACCCTGGACCGCGCGAACCACAGCCAGGAGGAGAAGATAAATAGGAAACGAATCGAGCAGTTGTATTTTTACGCGCCCATAAGAAGTATCATTCCCTCACTCTTTTATTGGGAAGCAAAAAAAAAAAGGGAAAGAGGGATTTTTAGATAGGTTGGAAAAGCCACACCTTTTATAAGCAAAACCCATTCCGTGCAGCCCAGCAGTAACAGATGACCAGGCATTTTATTGTGTTCGCCAGAAGCATTACTGACGAACGATACGGCAGTCGAAGAACAGTATATATCATATACTCGCAATTCAGAGGCTCAAAAGCACATAACAGTGAAGACGCACTAGTGCGCATGTCACATGAACAACATCTAATGACGTAACTCACAATTCAGCGCCGCAATAAGCACTCAAAATCTGCATAAGGCAAAATGCGGAAAATAGTCAAGCATTGACTTTAGCGACGAAAAGAAAAAGAATTGCAGAGATTCAACTCACTTGCCCGCAAACGCACGGATAAGTTTCTAAACCCTCCTTAAAATGGGCTAGTGTCTGTTATCAGCCAAAAATACTGGGCTCCCAAGCAACACCGTAGCTGTGAGATATTCAAAGGAAATTCACGAGTGTCATTATCACCAGACTAGGTCATGTGACAAGGGGCCATGTTAAACACAAAGATGCAAGCATACATAAAAACAACAAGATTAAAACTCTAATTAACGGAGGACTTAGAAACTATTTTTTGGAATTGAAAGACACGAAAGTTATATGTCCGACACATTCTAACCGCTACGTTTAGGAATGCAACACAATACTAAAGCTACAAACATCAAAAAGAAATAAAGCTACAAATATATAAAAAAAGAAATAAAGGGTGAAATTCATGACCGAACGTTTGTGCTGCCAAATTTCATTGCCTGGCCACAGTTCTTGCAGCGTGAATGTCACAGCGGTTCAGCGGACGCATGGTTGCTCCCTTAGGACATGAAAACGCATTCGCGAACTGGATCATATTCATCAAAGGTTGATTGCAGCGAAGACTTAAGGGCAAGTACCCAGTTCCCTCGGCATAAGTCTCAGGGTCTGCGCCGCAGAAGGGGAAACAACTCGCGACGAAAAAGCTTTGGTCTAACGACAAGCCAGAAAGGCCAACCTGTTGGCTGGCGTCAACAAGCGCGGAGTAAGCCAAGTAGGCCACTGCTGTACCAGCGTTGTCAGCCAATGACTCCGTAATGGTCCGCTCGCCGACAAATGCTTTGATGGTCAACACGTTGGCCTGCCGAATAAGGCAGTCTATCTTCGCCCGGAATTTCTCTTTGAACTGCGGCGTATAGAAGACGTCTGGCTCTCGAGCGTAGTTTACGTCGATATATTTCGGGTCGAAGGCGTGGGCTAGCTCGTGGCCAATCACTTTGCCCAGGCTTCCGTAGTTGAAGGCGTCGGGGGCCGAGGCGTCCAGAAAAGGCGGCAAGATGATCGATCCTGGCACGAAGATAATGTGATACGTTGGCAGATAGAAGGCGTTCGCCGATATATCTCTGAGCTCCCAATCGTCCCGGCTCACGGACCGGTACTCTGGGTGGCCGGGTGGATAGACCAGGCGCATCTTGCGCTCGGCCACAGCCCTGAAAGAGACGAGAAGCCACTGCAAGAAGCTTTTCTTGTAGACCCTCGGGACATGCTTGTAGTAAGCGTCCAGTTCTGGCCCCCCAAGCAGCTTCTTCGGTGCTCCAACAATGGCGTGGATGGATCTGAGGCGGCGCACTGCTCCATGGGCCGAAGTTTCATCTAGCCATGAAAAGTTGTAGGAGAACTCAATGGCGCGCCGCACGTCATTCGTTAGATTGCGGGTATAAGAAATAGCGAGGTCTGTGAGGACCCCAGAGAGCTGCAGGTTTAGGAGGCCGTAGGGGAGAACATTGTTGATGTAGCTCAGGCAGTGTTTCAAGGCCAAAGTGAAAACATAAGCCCAATCGGTTTGTCCTCCTGGAAAGTCACAACTGGATAGTCGACTCGAGGCGCCGTACGAGAGGTAGCGTATTATCTTCCAACCGATGAAGTTCTTTAAATTCATCGTCCTGTCCGCGTAAGATGAGAGGATATCAACGACCGAGGGTATGGCGAAATCGTCGTACAAGAGGAATACACTGTCGGAATCCACAGCGGCGTCTTTAGGTACGTTCTCGTTGATTGCACGCACCCACCATTCAGACAATACTAACGACGAGTTGTACAGTGCGTCCAGATCACCGAACTTGAAGTATTTGGGACTGTAATCGTATGCCGTGTTCAAAATTCTGCTCGTAAAGTAGTCTAGCTCTAAGTTTATAATCTGTATGGCGAGCCCCTTTACGTCGACACTGCTGTTGTAGGCACGGATGCAGGCCTGCAATTCCTCTGGCTCCAACATGGGTTGCATTACCAACTCAGGGTATCTGATGTCAAACACATTCCTGTCTTCGGTCCTCAAATACGTGAAAAGCCTAAGTTTGAAGAAAACGCCGATGACGTCTTTTAACGTGAAGGCAACGAGTTGACGAAAAACGTCCCTTACTGGCACGTTCTCTGTCGCCGGCCATGTAAGACCACGGCGATTGAGGACGTCACTGATGACATCGATATTTTCAACGTCTTCACTTCGCCATACGCTCATGCATGAAGCTAGGGCCTGACCGGCTTTGTTCGCGGCAGTGCTTGAGTCCTGTAAGTCGTCGACAGCTCGGAAAAGAGTGAAGCGAAGCCTGTCGTTAAGAACAGAGAAATAGTGTCTCCGTCCAGGATACTGCTCAGCCCAACGGCCGCACACGTACTCGTACATGTTCTCACAGGGATCAGCGCCAGGATTCATGCTCGCCTTCAACTCTCGCGACAGGTGGAAACATTTCACCGGGTGCTCACAGTACGGGAAGCTTGAGTCTGCGACGGCTGTTATCAGCACAAGCAGCCAGCAGTACATCGTAGCCAAAGCAAATACCTTCGCATAGTATTTGCACACCGGCACAATGCGTCTACCCCGAGATATTCGCTTGCCCATCGCTGACAATCCCACAGGCGTGTTGGCGGGCACGGGAAGTTGCTTCATGCTCAGGTACTCGTTCTCTAAATCATGTTCCAATAAGAGCTTCTCCTGGTCATCGAAGCCGCTGAGAAAAGAAGCACGGGTCGGTGATTGTAGGAACCCCGAGTAGGTTCTTTTTGCAGGAGGATCCCTCGTCGACGTCGGGGAGAGGAGTTCGGTTATTACGCCTGCGCTCTTCTTCTGATACTTGTCGTGTGGTGGTATCTTGCCCGGCTGAGGTCCCTGGCTCATCGTCGTTGGTTGGGACAGCATGACTGATCGAGGGCCTGGCAGGGCTGTAGACCGCTGCCGCCTCTTCGGACGAAGGAGGGGTGCCCACTCTTTCGAGGAAAGGGATGAAATTGATGCGGAAAAAGGCTCTTCTGTCGCCTGCAACGCCGTGTAAGGGCGAAGGCGCGGTGGCTTCAAGAAGGAAGCGATAGAACGCGCTCTTCCACGATCGCTCTGAGCCTTTGACTTCCTAGAGCGCGGTGGTTGCTTTTCCATAGCAGCGTCTTTGGTGCGTTGGAGTCAACACTCACCGCCCTCGCAACTGCAGTCGCTGAATCGGGTCAGTCGCTGATGTCCTTCGGAACTGCACCGCCCTCTTAGACGCTCCAAGTGGGCAGTTTTTCGAGATTTCTCGGAGGAACGAAGCGAATGCCGTGCGGTCAAATATCAGTCTTTCTTCTTCTTGTGCATCCTTCTTCTTCATTCTTTGCCATTTCTGGAATCTGTACTCGCGCTGCTGAATCGCATTGCGCAATATAAAAAAAATGATGTAGGTACTTAACGCAAAAAAAAGTCAAGGAAGAAACATAACAAAATTTACTAAAGTGAATATAAATCTTGACGGAAATTTTTTCCACCCGCAAAACCGATAACGCATTTGTGGGACACTAACGGTTCCTTTTGCTAGATGATTCGGCGTGCTATATAGCGCTCTTTTGTAGAATAAGTATAGGCAGGCTCCAATAGCACATCCAGTCAGCGAACTTTGCTTTATTCGAGTAATCATCAAGCTTGCTTGTATTCAGTTTCCTGTCAATATTGAATGCGTTTACTCTTCCCTTTTCAATTATGATGCTGTCGATACACCTGGTGCTGCATGTGGGGCTTTACCGCTTCTTTATGATCCGCGAGCTATTAAGTTGGTCCTCGTTCTAGGGCCCACATTTGAAAACGCAGTTACCTGTCTCTCACCTGAGGCGAGAGTGGCTAGAAAGCCAGCAGTGGGCAGTCGGGTGCCCTCCCTGGGTTGTAATTAGGCTGTCACCTACGAGCATGTGCTAAAAGATTCGAAGCACGGAAAGCTTAAAGCAAGACTGCTTACCGCGGCCGCTTCCTCTTCCTGTCAAGAATGAGGTGGGTACGTAAAGGCATTCAATACCTCTCGTCCAGCGTGCCTACAATGGCACTGGATACTTCGAATGTATCAGCCGGAGAAGTACAAGTCCTTCGCTGAGATCAAAGCGGCATATACTGTCGCGACGTGGATGGCAGCAGTCAGACGACAGGTTGAACAGGCTGAAAAGAGCCTACTGGAGCAAGGCTCAAAGTCCACCTTCGGCTGCTACCGACTGATCAAGCGGAATATCAGGGCAGTCGGTTCTAATGACAACAACGTTTTGTAGCCTCCTGTTTGAGACGAGGGTTGCAGCGCTGCTCATCCTTGAATATTGTAGCCACTTCGACGACATCATGGTCTGCATATTGCGCAGATTATGCTGTGCGGAACCGAGCCGCAAGAACAACTCGTACTTCGCTGCATTGGCCTCCGTGTCGCTCTGGTGGAGGACGCAACGCTACCAGAGGCGATCAACTTCGCAACAACAAAGAAGAGTATGTGGACAGCGAAATCACGACGTCCGCGTGCATGGCCGTATTCAGCAAGAGCCCAACGCGCAGTAGTCCACCACTCAGTCTGTCGTTGTTGGGTAGTAACACAGCAACGACTGACTGAGTGGTAGACCACTGCGCGCCGAGCCTGACGAATAGGAGTCGAAACATTGACACAGTACTGGCTGGATATCCCTTTCCTTCTCTCTATCATTCTGCTCCCTGTCTGCTTTTAAGGTGGCGGTCCCCCTCCAGCGGTGAAGAGGCGACATTTTTGGCGATATTCATACGCCTACTGCGCCTCACTAGTTTAGTTTATAAATGTGACTTCAATATATTTGTAAAGTCTATTTCCTCTCCTTTCTAATGGTGCATTTGGTTTATAAATAGCTGCAACGATCTTTAAGCTGTAAAGGAAAACACAAAGGTAAGAAACGGCTTTTCAGCTCTACTTGTCTCGGGAAAAGCAAAATTGCGCAAAATATTTTGCACCTAGAAAAAATCCGTTCGAGATGTTTTGAGATTAGATGTTAATGAACAAAGTTAAGCATTTTTATTACTGTGTATCGCATAGTTTATTAGCCACGCGCCTGTGAAAAGGGTATAAAACAGGTAATTATATACACAATAACTTTCAAGATACACATTCTGCTACGGTGATTTTTTGCGCAGTTGGAGGTCGTACATAGTTCACTTTTTCCTGAAAATATCATCTGTCTGCTTCATTTAGTGTAAAAGTTATTTGCGACCAAACTTTGCGTTTTTTTGTAAAATTGCTAAAAGTAAATGCTAAACTGTTCAAGTAATAAGCTTTTATCTGTGCTGTAATTTCGCATGGAAAAACTTTAAACCTCGCTATCAGAGGATAAGCATCGGTTTTGTTCTACGACTCTCGAGGAATGTGCACTGTCAGGATGATTTCAGCTAATTTTTTCGTGGTTCACTTAAAGCGCGCGAGCTCTTCATGAAATATTTTAAGCATGATTGAAATGCTCCATGGCTTGTATGTTTCTGGCGAAGGTTCGGGCTTTCGTTCCTTTATTCAGCCGGTAGCAATTATCAACTACAAAGTGTACAAACAGCAAATAATAGTGGAATAACAGAGCCACGTGTGATAAATGTAGTAGGTAGCGCCATCTATGAAATTTCATGTGCACTAAAATGTCGCAGTTCAGAAAAATTACGAGGATGGCGCCATAAACACCCTGAATCGAGGGGTATTTACGAGAAGGTATTTTGCTTCTACAACGTTTTCCCTCTGCCCTTTCCTTTCCATCGGGCGAGAGAGGTAAACACTGGCGAGTCGGGTTGAGTGGTCGGGTCGAACTGAGGTGCAGGTGCTTCGCGCAAGCGCAGTAGCGCTACTTGAAAATGGTCCCTTGACAAATGTACACTTGCTTGCTTTGAGATTTATTTATCGCCTCGAATTAAGTGTGTCATACTGTTTGTGTGCCGAAACGTTGCCAGCTAAGGCTCTCGCGCTACTTACTCTACTTACTCAGCAAGATATAATCGTGCCGGAGACTGAATTTTTTTTTTCTCGTTTTGTTTTGTAGTCTTGTAGCGCCCCTCGCGCCGCGCGTTTATCACAAACAACGGCACGGCGCTGGACAAAGAAGAATTTGGCATAAGCATCTCAGTGCAAGCAGCGAAAAAAAAAAATACCGTTCGAACCCGAACGCTGTCGGAGCTGGTTATTCCTCGTCTTAGCTCCGCCACAAAGCTATCTTCAGATGTTCGCGGTGTTAGCATATATTGTGAGGGTGTGGAATTTAGAGTTTTTGTTTTTTCAGTGGCAAGAAGAAAAAATATATTCCCTTTTATGCGATAAAACTAATAGTAGGGCACGGAACTATAACACTGCATAAATTAATATAATATAATTTCAAAGAGCGTCTCCCTGGGAGAAATTGCACGAATACTTGTACCCTCTGCCACTTTACTGGTACAGATAAAATGTTTCGACAGTCTGCCAAGTACAACTTGAAAACCTGAACATGCACAAGCATGCCTCTTCAACCTTCCCACTGAAGTTCCTATATAGCACAAGCAGTGCAGGCTCCAAAGAAAAGGAGAAAAAAATGATATAGTGGGCGGCCGAAGATAATCACCAGCGTTTCAGTCATGTTTTTTTTATTCCGAATGTTGTGTTCCGGTGATGATAGTAAAGGTAACGTGCCTTTGTAGCTGCCGGGGATGTTTTCTGTGAATGGGCAAGTAGGAAACAGCCATGTGAAGCTTCTCCAATACAAAAATGTGATGTTGAATCGGGTTTTGCCACTACATTTCCGTCATTCCCCTCACTAAAAATAAAAAAAAAACCGAATGTCTGAACCGAATGTCGAGCTTTAGCTCAAATGAGGGAAACGCACTGTAATCAAGAGTTCGGCGAAATTCAGTCTGATCAGGTAGTAGCATAAAAAAATATACAGGCTCACTGACCAAGTCAAAGTTTCATGAAAACGTACTATCGTTTCGACAGCCCTACAGCTTCGTTGTTCACAATGGAGAAACCAGACAAAAAGCATTCGTTTATATCTTCTTCAAATACTTTGACTTGATCAGTGGCCCTATATATATACATATTTTTTATGAGAGAAAACACTGGATTGGTTTCCCGTCTGATGCTTTTATTTGCGTTTATTTTATTTATTTTATACGTGCATGATGTCCCGTCCTCTTCCCAGCTAATTCCGCTTCGTGAAGGGGGATATACCGCGGATTGTCCGAAGCATTACGGCGTCTAGGGTAAACCGTTGATGCATTCGGCAGGGAAGCTGGTTCGGCGTTCATTTTGCTATAATGCTATACCTGCCTAGCCTCTACCGCGCTTTGCCGCTGTGGCCGGGGGCGTGGAGCGTTCGGTCTGGTTTGCCCGGGCACAATGAAGATGGCGATGTTGCTATGGTGATGGCACTATTTACGATTCTTAGAAAAACGCGCCATTTGCGCAAGTGAGCAACAGAGCTAACGCTCTAAAAGCCCGTCGGCAGGCAGAGCGTTTCCAAAAGAATGGGGCCTTTATCTCGAGTAAGGTAGATACCGTGTCACCCAGGCATCCACTCACCCGCCGTCTCAACGCCCAATTTGTTGACTTTATATTTGAAGCTTGTTTTGAAGCAACTCGACTTCCTGTACTCTGAAAGGTATCCGATCATGTTATCAAAAGTGAAATAGAAGCATGTGAGAATTTCGAAGCATACAAAGAACGTGCTTCCGTTTGACCACATGAAGCAAAACAGCTGTACTGCATTGGTATTGAAAAATTCACAAATTATAGCACATGCCAAATCTGACCGAACGCGATCTGATCGATGTGTCTAATCCTTTGGCATTTGCAGGAAAATATTTGGTAAGCATGGGCGCTTTGCATGGAGTAAAATTTGGGCTCTGATTATTATGTTGCAAATGTGTGAATGTACAAGTGCCACATCACGAAATTATTTACTACCAGCACATGAAGCCGAAAGGCGGGCTCAACACTAAAGTATACTTGTTGAATACGTGTGTGTGCCCTGTGAAATCAGTACAATAAAGTCAGGTTCCGAGCTAATATGTAGTCCATCCAATATATTGGTTCAGAAAGCGCATGCATCATCACGGGAAGCTGCAGCAGGACAGGTCAGCGTCTTCCATAGCATTCTTCGTTTCACATCAGATTTCAGTGTCGAGTGAAATTCTGCAGGAGAAAAATGTTTCTAGGAGATTGATGGTTAAAATTTCATTCTAAGTGCCTGAAAATACTGTTCCTTTAATTGCACACACACACACACACACACACACACACACACACACACACACACACACACACACACACACACACACACACACACACACACACACACACACACACACACACACACACACACACACACACACACACACACACACACACACACACACACACACACACACACACACACACACACACACACACACACACACACACACGCACGCACGCGCGCGAACGTACGCGCGAGCGAATAAATAAAATGAAGACTGTGGAGCATCCGATTGGGAGAAAGAGGCTGCCATAAGCGCCTACAAAACTGTCTCCGTTAGGTCCTTTCTTCTGGCAACCTTCCTTTACAACCCCTTCTTCCCTTCCCCCATTTCCCACATAGCTTAGTGTGAATGCCGAAGAGAACATGAATACATGCCGGCCTCCTGCGCGATACATAGCCTCTTGGTGGATTTCACATCTATTTCGGAATATCGATTCATCTCAAAATGAAAAAAAATTGGCAATCATTCACTTATTTGCACATTGTAACTTACCAGCTCTAATTTCCAAGATTGGACAAGCACGAACAAAAAATAAACAAGGGCGACTGTTGACCCAAGTTCAGCTAATTATAGCTACATTATTATAATTGTAATCATGTTTGATAAAGCAAATTTCTGGTGACCGCAAGAGCTCACAGCTTCCACTACAGTCAAGGAGTGTTCCGATCCCTGCTGTATCTATGGCATCAACAATAGGGAGGTTTAGAATATGGTACCCCTACCGCTTAGGGGGACAGGGTAATAGCGCGGGTGACAGTAGGAGCACAATTCTCTATTATAGTGCGCACGCTCCGCTATTACTCTATCCCACTTACGCATAGGGTCGCCGTATTCTAAAGCTCGCTAATGATCACTCGATTGCACGGCCCAAAAGACGAGGATCAAAAGAACACAAGACAGGCGCCGAATTCAACTAAGGTTCATTGACGAAGTGTGCAGAAATAATGCCATTCGCTTTTCCTTTTCACTCATACTAAGAGTGCACTGTGCAATCATGTTGACACCCTGTTTTATTTGTGTTCAGTCAAGCTAGCCTACTGCAGTCCAGTCCAACCCCCTCATGCTCGGCGGGTAGGAGCAATCGGGTTCGTGGCTCTACAGCGGAAACTATACTTCGTCTCACAAGGTATCTGCAGTACTGCGAAAGGCAGAGGAGCCCTTTCAATTGTGCTCCTAAGTGCCTCTCGCCTGTGCGCCCTATAATAGAGAATTGTGCTCCTACTGTCACCCCCGCCACAGGGGGGGGGGGGGGGGGGGGGGGGGCGAGAGGCGCTTAGAAGCACAATTGCCTATTGTACGCGTGATCCTGGTTGGACCGGCTGGGGTGCCTCTGCCTTTCGCTGTGCTGCAAACATCTCGTGAGAGGAAGTATAGGCAAGAGAGGGAAGGCTCTTGTCCAACTGTCGGGGGCGCGTATTGTTCGAAGTAGTGGTACGGTGGGGTGAAGAGGGGAGTTCAATGGGGCAGCCCATGCTGCGCAGGACGGGGACAAAATCCCCCCCTTCTCTGCCTGGACACTGCTGTGGAGCCGCAAAAACTTTTGAAAGTCCGCGCAGCAACACAAGAAAAGCGTTCAGGCAGCTCAAGTCGAGAGGGCTGGGTGGCTGGGTACTGGACTAGTGGCGTAGCCTGGTGGCAGAATCTGAACTACTTCCAAGATGGCGACCGTAGAACCGCCACCTTAAACGTTTTATGTATTGCCTATTTTTTCAGGCAGCTATAAAAGGTCTGGTCACGACTACACCATCATCATTGCATTGCAGGGAGCCATAATATTCTAATGCACCATACATGGCAGTAATTGAAATACAGTATTGAAAATTTTTTTTTTGCGAAGTTTATTGCCTCAGGGCATAAAATGAATGTTATGATGGATGAAGGGTGTGGTCAAATAAATGAAAAAAGGTTGGCTGATGCAATGAAATCGAGGAGTGAACGATGCTGCGGTCCCAGTGTCCAAACAGCATATGACTGCGGATTATGGGGGGAGAGGCCAGCTGCCACCAGGTGCCGGATCCGCGTTGGCTTCAACGCTGGACAATCCCACAGTAGGTGATGGATGTCAGCTTCTATATTTCTTGACTTGCAGATGGGGCACCCAGGGTGTGGATATAAATACCGAAATTGTGGCCACTTTCGGATCACTGCTGGTGTTAGGGCCACCCCAACTCGAATCCTCCGAAGCGCCACCTCCTCTGCACGGGTTAGACCGCGGGGGAGGCTTACCGTACACGGAGGTATAAGAGCACGTGTACGGCGCCGGAGGTGCTCCTTTCTTGTTAGAAGCAGGGTGGCATTGTCCAATTTTATGAGGATATTATTGAAATTATTCTACTTAATTACTTTTTCCGGCAAGTTGTAACGATTTACTTTTACAGTCTGGTAATTTAGTACTATTGTAATGAGCTACCTTTTGGCAGTATAGTTTTGCAGAAAAAGTAATTAATTCCTTTCGAAATTACGTTTACTAAACGGCACCACTTCTCTTTACATAGACAGCACTGAAGAGTATAGCGCAAAAAGCAGGAAAGACTCGCGGCAAGCCTGGGCCAGCGTAACGGATCGGCAAAAGGAGACCCAACAAAGAAAGAAGACAGGAAGGAAAGAGAAAGGAGACGCAGAGCTCTGCGTCCTAGACCTTCTGTGTCCTCTGTAGCCGGGCCGCTTATTGTAGTTATCCCATGGGCAGTTGCAGTCATTCTCCAAGCAACAGGAGTTAAGGCGTCAAAAAGAGAAGCGTTTAGGGGTAGCTCGGCTGGAAACGCCGATTGGTGGTCACGTCGCGGCCTGGCGTGACGTTTTTTGCGTCGGCTCGATGCTTAACCGGACGTGACGTGGCCAAAAACTGGGTTTGCTTGTTTTTTATCGTCCCTAGACGGTCTAGGGAATCGTTAGGTGCCTCTCCGCTCTGGCAACGCGCGCGATTCCGGCATTCGGTTCGTGGATCTCGCTGCTGCATGGCTGCGGCGCGTTCAGTCACCGAGGTACTCGACGATGGCGGGCCTGCGCGTTTACGTGAATGAGCTTTCGGCACGCCGATCCGTGCTGTACGTTGGGCGGAATGACGTTGATAATGGCGACGACCTGCGGGAGATCGCAAGCACCGTCAAGGTAAGTATAGATTGCCCAAAATTGTCTCGCATTTTGCTTATTTATAAGTGCCGTGTCGCTTATCTCTCTCCACGTGCTTCCAGGACCTCGTGCAGCAACAGCTCGTGGCATGGACGCTCCTCGTGTTCAAAAAAAAAAAATATCGGTCACAGCTATGGAGGCCGTCGGCAACTAACCGGTGCCTGACTGCTATGCTGAGCAGAGGTGGGCATTTGACCTCAAAAACCTCGACCTCACCTCAAACTCAAAAAATATTTGGCGACCTCACTCAACCTCAACCTCATCAATTGAGGTTGAGGTCAGCCAGGCGACCTCACCTCACTTTTCAGGTGACCATTGGCGACCTCACTCAACCTCACCTCAAACTCAAAATGTGAGGTTGAGGTCGGGCGCTCGACCTCAAAAAAAAAAATCATTAAATTAAACCGTAACTTAAAGCAAATATACATTTCTCGGTAATCCTGGGGTATATATAGGCTAGCCAGAATTTTGTCGTATGAAGGCTGTATTTTACTCCTAATTTTATACTACAATTAATATCCTGGATAAAAGCAGAGAAACTCTGGACACTAGATGTCCAACTCTGCACTAAAGTGGCAATCCTCTCCCCCTCCTCGCCAACCCTTTCGTGGTCGGTTTCAATATAAGGCCTACATGGGTACCACGTTACTACGCATAGGCCCATAATGCAATACAAAGAGTTTATCCCATCTGACCCACGTGAATAAGATTCGTATTAGAAATAAAACAAGCCAGTTCGTACTATAAATTGAAAAGACAAATGCTGTTGACCCTAGTGACGACGACAACAATGACGATATGCTCTTTTTCTTTTCTTGCAACATAGCGCTAAACAGACAAGGACACAGCGAGACACACGGAACGGGCGCTTTTTTTTTATCGCCCAAATCTCCCGGTTCCCTCCTTTTGGGGTCTTTCTTAGTTAGCTGACCCTCGGTTTGCTGTGTACGATCCCTGTCATCCACCCTCCTTTCCTCCTCCTCCTCCCTTCCTTTCCGCTCTTGCCCCCCCCCCCCCCCCCCCCCTTCCCTTCTAAAACGACGATACGCCCGCTTTGGTTCTTTTCAACTCCACAGGACTCGTTTAGGCATCCGACCGTATCGGCTGTCGCATAGGTTCCCGGCTTGCGCACCCTTCTTTAACTTGCGTTCGGACTCTTATGCTTTTTTCAAACGATGTCCATATTAACGAGACAAAAATACATGGGCCGAATAGGCTGTGTGCATTCATCCCATCTCCATTGTTCAGAGAGCGAGTTACTATATTAACGAGACATAAATACATTGAAAAATCTTCGCCCCTAGAAAAACTGTCCATAATTCGGGTCCTCCATATTAACGGATGTCATATTAACGGGACACAAATTTTCCATAAAAGCCACTCATGAAACGACTTGTGAAGACTAAATCCCTAACAAAACAAACAAAAGAGGAAAATACAGCAAAACACCAATTAATCACAAAACTGGGCCAACACCGCATAAACCTTCACAAAAATTCCAAGAGGAATGCTGTTTATCTTATGAGGTTCCAACCGGCCAATCCTGGGCGTTAGTTTATTATTCTGTGATAAGAATTGGCGAAATTGCTTCTTCGAACACCACGCTTAAATTAAAAAATTACAAGGGTCGGAACTGCTAGGAAAAAGGGTAAACGTGAACCACTTTGCTGTCGCGAACATCGGCTCGTCCGTCAAATTTCGCCGGAGCAAAATGTCCAACTCCCACCCGCCTAAACACACACACACACACACACACACACACACACACACACACACACACACACACACACACACACACACACACACACACACACACACACACACACACACACACACACACACACACACACACACACACACACACACACACACACACACACACACACACACACACACACACACACACACACACACACACACACACACACACACACACACACACACACACACACACACACACACACACACGTACGCACGCACGCACACACACACACACACACACACACGATATAAATACTTGTACGTCCGAACCGAATACTGGATGCCATTTCGCCAACAATTCTGAAACAAGCTTCTTTGTGGTATTCACTTGTTTTCTTTGAAGACTGAACTAATAAATTGCACGGTGGTGTCTCCGAAGCTGCTTCGCCGCATGCACCGTAGGTGATTCTAGAGAAACCGTTTCCCCGTTTGTGTCGTATAGTTACAGCACATACACGTAAAATAAAGACAACAGAAAGGAGGCGAGCAAGCAGCCCGGAGGGACCGCGCCCCCCGCTGTGCACGCGCTCCTTCCTTCGCCGTCCGTCTAATAATTGAATTACAGTAATGAAATTACTGTAATTTAATTACTTTTCTCGGTAATTTGTAATGTAATGAATTCCTTTTTCGGGTTGGTAATTTAGTGATGTATTGAATTACGTTTTGGCAGTAATTTCGCAGCAAAAGTAATTATTTCCTTTCGAAATTACTTTTACTAAAGTGCGCCACTACTCCTTCAATAGTCAACGAAGTAGAGTGCCGCGAAAGCAAAAACGACGTGCGCAAGCGAAGCCAGCGTAACGGATCGGCAAAGGGGGACAGAATAGAGCAGAACAGTGCGTCTGAGACCTCGTGTGTAGCAGGGGCAACCATTCTCCAGGTAGCAGGATATAAGGCATCAAGGGAATCCCGAAGGGAGAAATGGTGCAAAAAGGCTGGAGCTGAAAACTAGTTGGGAGCGCGGCGCAGCGGCACTCCCTGCTGCGTCGGCTAGTGCACAGTGGTGCCATGGTTACATTCAACATCACGGTGTGAGGGAGGATTGGAGCTGGGGGAGATAGGCGGAAGGGTCCATGGCGTGAGGCACTGTGGCTTGAGCATTACAGAGCAGTGAGCGCAAATGTGCCGACGTCGATTCTTGGGACTGCGGAAGCAATAAATAACCTAGCTTCTTCGGGCCCTTCAAATGGCTGAGACAGCTCCGTGCCAGCAAGACGCTGGGTTCGCCGGGCAATTCACGACTGTTCGACCACGTGCTTGTTTTTTTTTTTTTTTTTGTAATGGCCAGTGCTGTAGGAGAGAGGGAAGGAATAGCTCTCTGGGACAGAATTTGGCGGGAAGACGAAAGAATGTGTGTCCTTCGCGTCCGAAGAACAAGCTTTTGTTTTGTTTATTAGCTTTGATTAGTTTTTGCATGGATGGAAGCTAGAAAGTAATTTAAAAGTAATTTAATTACTCAGTATAAGTAATTGTAATGTAATTTCATTACTTTTTAGGAGCAGTAATGAGTAATGTAATTTAATTACTTTTCTTAGATTTTCAGCAAAGTTTTAGTAATGTAATTTAATTCCTTTTCACAAGTAATTTTGTCATGTATGGTCTGTAGGCATCTGGTTTTGCTCATGCGGTGAATGCCCAACTGTCACCAATACACACCAAACGGCAATGGCGTATGTGTGCCAGCTCCGCTTTCAGAGACTAGATCGCGCTTTCCAATACTTGCAAAAGAAAAAGAAAAAAACTAAATGACCGCGCGGGTAAGTGGAAAGGAGGGTTGGGCTATGGGCCTCTGAAAAAGAGCCTAATGTGAGGGAAGAAGCCTGTTCTCTTTTCGGCAGTGTACGAACTTAATTGACATACAAGAAAATATATATAAATAAATACCATGTTGACGAAAGTAATAACAAATATCGCACACTAAAAACAGAAGAGAACTGCGCTTCCCAGAGCTTATAGAAGGTTTGAGACATCGACTTAATACGGCATTCCTCAGTGCTAGCATGTAATTGGCTTCATATCACGTACATTAAAATTGATTTTTAAAGCAAAAAACAAATATCTGAAAAAATTATTCCGACATCTGGCCACAAAAATGTTTATCCGATTGATTTGTCCATCTCGAGCAGACGGGAGGGAGCACAAAACAGACACGTTCAGTTCGCCACACCAATTCGTCCGTCTAGACACCAAAATGTCGAGCCGGAAACCATCTCAATACTTTCTAGCTCATAAAAACATGTAGCAGAACGCTGTTCTCTCTTTTCTTTTTTTCTGCACCTGAATAAGAGATTTCAAGAAAAACCTGATATTATGAAGTTAAGAATCCCTTACAGTGAATTTTCTTTGTTCTTCTCGAAATTAGGTTCTTTTCGGTGACTTGAAGACGTGGCAAATTGCACCACAGGTGCGCCCCGTCCAAGTCGGTGATCAGAGACGACGAAATATGGATAACGACACTTGAGAGTTACAAAGAGATTAACTGAAGTTTATATACAAAACTTTACAATATTTACAGCAAGGTTAGGCAAAATATACATGGGTCTGGCTAGCTCGGCCTAGCCGAAGATGTACACATCAAGCCATAGCTCAGAGCATCAGACTGGTCTCTCGGGCTTGGTTTTAAGCCCTCCGTGTCCAGCCCACATTTCAGTTGCGTCCAATCGCCACGAACTTCAACATGATTGGTTCGTGGCCACGTGCAACTTCAGCAGTGTGAGTGAAACCCTTTCTCCACAACGAAAGAAAGAAAAACACGAAACACAAAATGTCACATGCTGTCCACATTCCACTGCACACCTTGCCGCGTTCTCGCGTCAAGATCATCAAAGCAAATGAGCAGGGTCTTTAGCGGACCGCCGCCGTCTCTCGCCCCCGCTCTTCCTAGAACTTGTAAAGTTCGTGACCTCCGGCTTAGCGGCGGCGCGCCGAAAAGACGCCCGGTTAACCGGTCCTCCCGCGGACGTCTTCCCCTTTGTTCAACGTTCCCCATCACTCTTCCCCCGGCGCCGAACGTCACCTTTCTGTCTGGACGCGGCGTGTCTATGAACGGACGTTTCAACCGCGACGGCGGTGTCGTGTCTGCTCATATGAAAAGCATACTGCAGGTATGCACAAAGCAGCTTAACTTTCCCCTCTTGGGGCTCGATCGCCTGTCAGCCGCCCGGTGACACTCGTCACTCTAATGGCATTCCCTGCTTTATCCGGTGATCCGCGGCGCCTACTCGTCTGCATGCAGCTAGCACAAATTCATGCTACAAGCAAACCTACCACGAGGTACTGAGTACATAGCCGCTAATCCGGGGGTGCCTAGCGATACCTTACACGCCCCTCCCAAGATTTTACAAGGGGCCCAAATGACACCTTTAAAATTACAACCAACAAAAGGTATCGGCGTACGTCACGACACTCCCCTGAGGGTGGTGAACGTAGCTCTAGAATGTAACCACTGTTACAACTTCACACATGCACTCCAACAAAACCTTGCTGGGTGAGAAACACATGTAGTATGCACACACACAAATGCATGATACTTGTTCGAAGTCCAAGTTCGTGCGCGGCGTTCAGTTCACACTTTCACGCACGTACCCGTACTGCTCGCGAACAGCACAGAGAACTCAAGTGCATGCAATAAAGGGAAACACTGGAAAATTCGGTTGCTTGCATGTCGACATCAAACACTGGCATCATAAGGCATGCAGCCCGTCCGTCACGTGTTCCACACAGCTTCACAGTGTCCCCCACGTCACACCTCACTGAGCCTTGTCAGCATCAGACGTTTCCTCCCTTCCCTGCATCCCGGCGCAATCACCACTGTCTGTCTCCCAGTTTTCGTTTGGTAACCTGGACAGTGCGTCGGCGTTGCCGTGAGCGCTTCCCTTCCGGTGTTCCACCACCACATTATATCTTTGCAGGGCAAGTGCCCAGCATGTCAACTTTACGCCTTGAGGGGTGGTCCGGATGAGAAAAGAGAGGGGGTTATGATCAGACACCACCGTAATCTGGGCACCGAACAGCCAGAGGTCGAACTTTCCCAGCCACCAAATCACTGCGAATTCCTCTATCTATATAAAGTTGACCATCACCTCTGGGTCTCCGTGAATCGACGACTCGCAAAAGCGAACGGTCGCTCCAAACCATGTTCCGCGCATTTAGCGAGACAGGCTTCTGCTGCCACCGCTGAGGCATCTCTGAACAGTCAAAATGGCCTGCACGGTTCTGGCATCCCAAGGGTAACGGCTTCGCAGAGCGCCGTCTTGAGTTTTTGGAACGCGCTTTCGGCTCTCGCAGACCATGATATGGTGTTCGGCATTTTTGTCCCGTCAGCTCCATCAACGGCGTTCCGACCTCTGCACAATTAGGCACGTAGCCCTTGTCGTAGTCGCAGAACCCGAGCACTTTACGAAGCTCCTTTTTCGTTTTCGGCGCCTTCAGTCTCTTAATAGCTGAAAACTTGTCGGGAACGGCAGCATGGGTTCCCGACTCAACCACTTGGTTCAAACAACGGATTAATCCTTTCGCTACCTGGCACTTCTCCGGTTTAACCTTAAAGTTTTCTTTCTGCTGACGCTCGGACCTCGTTTGGCATCCGTGGCAGCTGTTGCAGTACTCACGCACGTCCTTTTCAGTACCCGGCCAATAAAAGTGGTACTTAATCCAAGCTTTTGTTTTTCGGATTCCTAGATGTCCACCCCGGCTAGCTTCATGAGCTAATTTTAGGACTTCTGGACGCCGGGATTTCGGGAGCACCAGCTGCATTACTTGTTCTCCAAGCAACTTTTCCTTATGATAGAGCAAGCCATCTATCTCTGCCATGCCTCCTCTCCCTTCCCGACTGTTGTTCCAAGCTTCTATCAATGTGGGGTCACTCTTTTGCTCTTTCTGGAAAACTGCATACGCGCTGCTCTCTCCGGCTGTACTAAGAGCCGTGTCTTCAATATCTCGAGCACCGCCTTTTGTTTCCTTACTGGTTACCGTCTTTACTTCCTGTGCGATAATGACCCCATAGGCTGCTCTTCCCTGCGCGCCTGGCACCAGTTCTGTCAGGTCAACTTTCATCTGGTCTGTGGCTTCTGCCTTACTCGCTGCTACAAAGCTTTGCTTATCATCTTCGTCTCTAAGGGACTCCCAAGCTTCCTCAGAGAGTAAGCAATCTGTCCCCGACCTAAGTTTGTCTGTCAGGGCGCACACCACAGGTACTGCCTCTTTAATGTCGGCGAAAATGCCCGAGTCGCGGTTTATCGTGAAGGGAACACTAGCAAGTTTGGCCTGCACCTTCTCCCCGAAAGCCGATATCAACTCGATAGCTCCACATGGCTTAACCAACTCTGGCGGTACTATGCTCTCGCGCACTACTGTGATTTCGGTCCCAGTGTCGAGAATTGCGTTAATCCGTCGGTTCTGGCATGCCATAGAAATCGGCTTCAATTCGCTCATTGCGACAACTCCGCCCTGCGTCGCTACGCGTGCCGAGAGTTTTTCCCCATTTGTGTGGGGAGCCTTCTGAACAGCTGGTCCCCCACCGTGTGGGCAGTCAGCCTTTCTATGCCCCATTGAGCCGCACGAGAAGCACCCTTTGTACCTCTGCTTTACGTCTGGCCGCTGCTCGGTTCCTGTCTCTCGCTTAGGGGGGTCCGCGTCTCGCCTTCCTTCTCGCCCGCCAAAGCCTCCCGCGCCTCCCGGTTCACGCTTTTTGACCGCGCTATTCTTTCCTTGGGCCTCTTCAAAATTTTGTAGCAAAGTGGCAAGCTCTGGTGCTTTCTTCCACCTTTCACCTTCTTGCAAGATTACATAGCGAAGGGCGTCTTCCGACAGTGTGTTTTTTAACTGGTCGGCCACTAGCAATTCGGCCAGCTCCTCAAACGTTTTGGCTCCCCTTGCATCTGCATAGAAGTTAAAATAACTCTGCAGGCGGGTTGCGAACGCTTTCCAGCCTTCGTTGGGTAATTTTTGGGACCCCATGAATCGTCTGCGGTACTCTCCTGCAGAAAGTTTAAGCTCTTCCAAAACCACTTTCTTCAGAACCTCATACTCGCGATGCTGTGCCGGTGTCAAGCGCGTTGACAGGAACTGAACTTTTTCCGCAACTAGCGGGAATACAATTTGGCCCCACAAGTCCCTTGGTACCGCGTAAGCCTCTAGCGTATGTTCGACTGACTCGAACCAGACCGGAACTTCTGCCTCTGCCGGGAACTTCGGGATCGCACCGGATAGCCATTTTGAGTAGCGACCGAACTCAGCGCGAGCGTCGCTTCTCTCCACAACAGCGGCGTTCTTCGCCGCGCTTCCTTCGTTACTTGCTTTAAATTTTGCTAGCTCAAGCTCAAGTTCGAGAGCTCGAACTCTCAGTTCCTCCCTTTTCACCTCCATAGCCGTCTGGCTATCGGAAATCTCAGTTACGGATAAACTGTCCTCAGTTACCACCGTCTCATCTGTAGCGCTCATTTTCCCCGCCTTTCGCCTGTCCGGGTTTAAATGTGCGAACCGGGTGTTCATGCACCCCTCGTAATCCTACACAGACAGTAATGCTTACGCCAAAATGAAGGGCAAAGAGGACTCACTCGCTTGTCGGAGCAGAAGTTGGCTTCCGACCTTCGTCGCCTCTCCCTTGTCCTTCCTACTGTCGTTGTCTCCAGCCTCCTCGTAGCCGATGATCAGGATCGCGATGCCTGCAGCCGGTCCTGATGACGCGCCGCTGCAGCTCCCCTTCGGGATCTTTGTTTCAGCAGCCGGTCCTTTTGACGCGCCGCTGCTTGCTCCAGATCAAGCCCTTGGTGCCTGCAACCGGTCCTCTTGACACGCCGCTGTACGCTTCACCTCGGGATCTTGGTTTCAGCAGCCGGTCCTTTTGACGCGCCGCTGCTTGCTCCAGATCAAACCCTTGGTGCCTACAGCCGGTCCTTGTGACGCGCGGCTGCACTCTTCACCTCAGGATCTTGATTTCAGCAGCCGGTCCTTTTGACGCGCCGCTGCTCGCCTCAGCGGTAGCCTCCTGGCTGCCGCTGTCCTTGCTGCTGCTTCTCTTCTCTGCTCTCCTGGAATGCCGCTTCCCTCCTGCGTCTGCGTTGCAGGAACGTCGTCGTCTCTCCCCTGTGCTCCCACAGGGTCCTCGTCGACTGCGCCAGTGAATTTTCTTTGTTCTTCTCGAAATTAGGTTCTTTTCGGTGACTTGAAGACGTGGCAAATTGCACCACAGGTGCGCCCCGTCCAAGTCGGTGATCAGAGACGACGAAATATGGATAACGACACTTGAGAGTTACAAAGAGATTAACTGAAGTTTATATACAAAACTTTACAATATTTACAGCAAGGTTAGGCAAAATATACATGGGTCTGGCTAGCTCGGCCTAGCCGAAGATGTACACATCAAGCCATAGCTCAGAGCATCAGACTGGTCTCTCGGGCTTGGTTTTAAGCCCTCCGTGTCCAGCCCACATTTCAGTTGCGTCCAATCGCCACGAACTTCAACATGATTGGTTCGTGGCCACGTGCAACTTCAGCAGTGTGAGTGAAACCCTTTCTCCACAACGAAAGAAAGAAAAACACGAAACACAAAATGTCACATGCTGTCCACATTCCACTGCACACCTTGCCGCGTTCTCGCGTCAAGATCATCAAAGCAAATGAGCAGGGTCTTTAGCGGACCGCCGCCGTCTCTCGCCCCCGCTCTTCCTAGAACTTGTAAAGTTCGTGACCTCCGGCTTAGCGGCGGCGCGCCGAAAAGACGCCCGGTTAACCGGTCCTCCCGCGGACGTCTTCCCCTTTGTTCAACGTTCCCCATCACTCTTCCCCCGGCGCCGAACGTCACCTTTCTGTCTGGACGCGGCGTGTCTATGAACGGACGTTTCAACCGCGACGGCGGTGTCGTGTCTGCTCATATGAAAAGCATACTGCAGGTATGCACAAAGCAGCTTAACTTTCCCCTCTTGGGGCTCGATCGCCTGTCAGCCGCCCGGTGACACTCGTCACTCTAATGGCATTCCCTGCTTTATCCGGTGATCCGCGGCGCCTACTCGTCTGCATGCAGCTAGCACAAATTCATGCTACAAGCAAACCTACCACGAGGTACTGAGTACATAGCCGCTAATCCGGGGGTGCCTAGCGATACCTTACACTTACTCTCCAGCTCCTTCCTCCTGCATTGCTTGATTTCAATAGAATTTGAGAGAGAAATAAAGGGCCTTAGCGGAGCGAAATCATTTTTTTTTTTCATTGCGCTTGACTGCATATAAGCCCCATATATGCATATATTTTTTTTTGTCTTTTCTATCTCGGCAAATAGTTAACATGCGCAGGCGTTTTCCTGTATACCAGTTGCGTCTTATAAGCTGTGCCGTCCATTTCATCCTGTTGCATGTTTTACCGCTACACTAGCACCGTCATCCCATTGCAGTTGTTCGGGGCCACCTGTGAATCTGTATAAGAAACAAGCAGCACAAGACCAAAGAGAGGTTGTTCTGAAAAATACAAGAATATAAATTTACAGGACCGAAATATAGAACGATGACGTACAATTCGAAAGGGAGGGCTTCAATAAAATGCCCAGATGGTATTGTGCCGGTTTTTCTGGTTTGTTCGTGTTTTTTTTTTATCTGTCAGTATCACGCCCCTAACAATTTCGCTGCACCATTTTCTGTTAAGTTTCCGTGCAATGTACAGCGGGGTCCTTTATCGAATGTAAGGCAGCAGCCGTGACTTTAGCGCCTGGAAACGGGCATGCACAAGACACAGTTCTGCTCCGCGCCGTCTGCGCAAAGACAATTTGCTTCGCTTTTTAGTTTGCTGCTTTCTTTGCGGCTTCCGACAAAAGCATCGCAGGTCAACGTGAGTTATGTGCTTTGCGCGCTCCTGGGTGTTTGAGCCTGCGGCAAGTCAGAGGAAACGGGGGTGGCTGGCGGGGGGCATGAGGAGTTCGTGAAGTAAAAAAAAAAGAATATCTCCTTCCAAGTAGACCAAAGGGAAGCGGTCTCGGGCTGCGGACATTACGGTGGAATGCCGAAAGCTGGGCAGGGGCTGCCGCATCCGGTCGTCCGACTGGGGGGTAACCAAACACCGAGAGTCGGCGGGCACGCCGCGGCAGTACGCTCGAGCTCCGCGTCAAAACGGGCGCTCTTCGAAGAAAGCCGCGGCAACAGCAAAAAGCCTGGACCTCACAATTTCGACCTCACACAATGACGACCTCACTCAACCTCAAACTCACGCGTGAGGTTGAGGTCCAATTTCGTGACCTCACTCAAAAAATTTTGAGCTGTCACCGACCTCACCTCAACCTCACCTCACTCCGTGAGGTTGAGGTCATTTTGAGGTTGAGGTCGACCTCATGAGGTCAAAACCTCATGAGGTTGCCCACCTCTGATGCTGAGGCGCACGTCTGCCGTGCGCATTCTCAACCCTGATTGAGATGCAAGAACGCAATTTCTTTGTCGAAGGTTTTGTAATATGTTGCGCATTCATATCGCTATGTTCATGATGCAACTTTTTTCTACTCTTTTACAGCACCGTTTCCTGTATGCTGCGAAGAGGCCGAGGATTTTCTCTGTACGCAGCAGCTCATGTCAGGGATCGCGGCATCGATCAGCTCTCCAAGATCATCGCCGCAACCCTCGTAAATGTCTACAGTGGAAGCATCGCTACAACATCCAGGGCAGCATAACCAGGCGCTGTGTACGACATAGTGCACCACTGTTGACGGTGCACGGCAAAGGCCACGGACGAGTGCAGGGCGTTGTGTTCGCCATGCCGTCACGTCGCTGCGCATCCAAACGGCTCTTTTCAGGGCCGCCCCAATGTTTCCTGGCACACCTCAGACGCACATCCCGTACTCATCTTCCCTCTCTATGTTGCACGTGGCTTCGTATCAATCGCCGCGGCCACCAAAATAACTTGCGCGCTAGGCCTCTTTTCCAGGTTATACGTAAATACACGCATGCATAATCGTGTCAAATTTGATTTAATAAAGTGCTACAGTGCTTATTACCTGCTTCCCTCACGCATTCTTCCGAGTCTTCGTGCAGCAGCTACAGAACACGTGGCAAGCGTCGTTCTGCTGCCGCGACGGACGCTAACAGGGTTAATAGCTACAGTATTCTCAGTGTGGTGCGGCTTTGTTCAGCGATGTTAATGGGAGTATCAACATTTTATATAACTGCATAATCGTCTTGAATATTGCTGCATAAAGTACTGTACTGCTTAATTCCCACTTACGTGCATTCCACAGCTGCTGCAGCTAGAACGTGGCCAGCGTCGTTCTTTCCAGTGCTGCGGTGACGACAAACTATAGGCCTCGCGATAAGCTACAATATACAGCGCGGCTTTGTGCCGCTGTGTATTTTTTTTATAAATGCATCACATTTCGAAGGTTATAGTCGCCATCCAAGGATCGCTTAACCCGAGAGCACGGGAAAAGGCAGAAGTGTACGCACCTGGATTCGATGGCATGTACAACGCCGTGTTTTTTTTTTTTTTCTTTACGAAAGCATCCGACGCGCTAGGCGTCGTAGACAAGGTTCAAGTGCAGTGTGCCTTTGTATAGTAACCACGTACAGGGTGAGCGGTTGCCATGTTTTCAGTTCACTTTTGTTGGCTGTTTCTTAAATAAAAATTGTCATTGGTCTCTGTGTCTGTCACTGTGTCTAAAGAGCTGTTCTGGCCGAACCACGTACGTAGCGATGGATTGCACCGCGGCAGTATGGCTTTGTTCCAAGTTTAACAAAACAGTTGAGGCCAAATCAAAATCAGAAATGACCATTTCCAACTTGGATATTGGCCCCCAGTCAACAATTTGGAGTTCAATTCAATGGCAGCAGTTCAGCTCTGTGCCAACATTTCGTACAATTAAGGGAGTCGAAATTATGGAAATGGCATGCATTTGTGAACATCAAACATGATTCACATCCAATTAACATGCCATGCGATGCTAATATAACAGCTCAATATTCTATCAGGGAACTCTATGAAATCAGCTAGAGCATAGAGCACACGTTCGTAGAGATATTTTTTTGAATTACCAGCACTCGCAAAGGTATTGGAAATAATTGAATCAAGTCCCATTCAAGGAATCAGATGAACAGTAACAAAAACAAATCATCCTTTAAATATTTTGTTTAGTACCTCAAAGAAGAGTATTAGACACAATTTTGCTGAATTTGTACATAAATGACATAATTCATATTGACAACAGTGTTCAGCTCATCATGTATGCTGATAATAGTGTGTTTATTACTGGCATTTTTTTTCCTTCATTTCTTAAGACTTCAACGTAACAAGCATACCCTACAACTGATAATAAGCTATATTACGAGGGGCATATGTCATATTTTTTCTTTTCTTAAGAAAGGTGCATTTGTAAAGAACTAAGTAGAGGTTTTTGACATGAATTTCTAGATTGGGACCACTCAAATAAAAGGGCATATAAAAACCACAAGAATTGCAAACTTTGAGCATGTAGAAATACTTGGTAACATGCACAGTAACTAAAAAGTTGCAAAGTGGCAGATGCGACCACTCGGTGCCATAACACGGTTATGACACGGTGATTATAACACGGTGCCATTGTGAACAATTTCGTTTACATCAGGCATAGCGCAGTGCCAGCAAAAGCCTTGAGAACTGGCCAATGTGCTGTATTGCAGTTCATATTTTTTATGTTTCCACAGTTTCCACAAACTCTTCATGAGGACTGTTGAAAGCTTTGAACATGCACAAGACAACTGCAATTACATCGGCCACAGTGACAAAGAATAAAGTAAATACGAACCAGCTAGAATGTTAGACTGAGCGTTCACATGCAAATATGGGCGTAGAAATGCCATTTGAGAAGTAAGCATGCTAATAGTGAAAGGACAACTCGAACACACAGAAGAGAGCTGAAGTTACAAAAACAAACAAGCAGTCATAAATGAGGCCTTCAACAACTACGCTGTAAAAGACAAATTTTGCAGAGGGACAAGTGCATAATTAAGCCTGCCGCACAAATGAAATAAGCATACCCCTCGATCAATTATAGAAATCGCTTGTGTACAAAAAGTGGGAAACACTGAAGTCATCTTGCTTTGAGCAACTAATTTCAGATATTATAAATCTTGTTTTGAAAGCTGGTATTGATCTAAAGAGCATAAAGCAAAAAAAAAAAAAAACCTACATGCCAACATTTTCATTTTCCGGTCTTTAAGGCTTCAAAGCTGCTACTCGGTTTGTCAAAATCAATGTTTTTTGCCAGCTCACCTACGAGAGATGATAATGCAAGATCTGAAAGCGTGCACTGACCCATCATAGGTCCTCTTCCTCACAGGACACAACCTCCTCCTCTCACAGGATACAACAGACACTCATATATTAGGAATAGTTGCAGGCTGGGGAGAGGCTCTAGAAAATCTCAATCTGGGGAACTTCAATGCTGCCCAACTGTAGGCCTCTTCGAGTCCAATGCTTGCCACTTTAATTTGAGGTGTCTCCTCAGCCAAGGCATTTTGATGAAATGTGTTCTATCAGACAGCTTGTCGTAGAAGGATGTAAGCTTCGGAATACATACTTTAAGGCTTGAGAGGTCCCTCAGTAGAATAAAGAAATCTCTTCACTTCAAGAGGATGGTCCAGATATGTCCTGCGGCTTCTAAAATCGCTTTTGATTTAATGCAGAGCTCGGCATAAAATCTACCAGTGCAGTCAAGCATCGCCCCTTTTATTTTCTTACTGCAATGAAAACTCCGAACCTCAGACACATTCCCCTACCATACTCTTTTTGAACTTCTGGGGCCTGTCTACTGATATTCTGAGCTCATTTGGTTTTATGAATTTCTTCTCAATAGCCTTGCACACTGTGGCCACACATCATCTTTGAGAAAGAGCTTTAAATCATCCATCTTTGCCACCACTTTGTCAAGATATAGGTGCTTTGTCTGCAAATGAAATTGTGCAGCATTTACTACTTCAGGTACTGCATGCTATAGGTGCAAGCAACACAGAAAAGCAATGGCACAGACTACTGTAGCCTCCATGCAAATAAAAAAGGTACCAATGAGCAGTGATGCCTTGCTAACAGAATACATTTACTCTCAAAGTGGTCTTCAGCAGCGGAGAGATAGTGGGGGTCGTCAGGTTTGATTTCATGAGGGACTGACTTGTATCTCTCATTTTAACAATAACCTTCTCCTACAGCAACAAAAGAGAGAAAGCATTCTCTTGAGGAAAAGAACTTAAGGCATACAGTGTTGCAGCATGTGAATTGCCTCGCATATATTTCTCTAACTGCACTTCCTAAAAAAGCATCCGTGCCTACTCATTTCTCTTTGCATTACCACCCTCTCTCCCCCCCCGCCCCCCCCCCCCCCCCCCATTCCCAGCCGCACTTTCCTGAGCACTGCTCCCGGTGCAGTCCTCACACCCCTATAGGGACAGCAAGGTTTCTAACCCCTCCTTTATGCTAAAAAAATGCCTTTTTATATCCTGAAAAGCAATCCCACAATGTCTGGACAGCCAGAAATTCAGTAAATACTCGTTTTACTCATCTTTGCACCTTAGTAATGTATAAGAAAGCTTTTTTTTTATTTATTTATTTGTTTTTTGTTTTTTTTTGTTTTTTTGCTGTTCACATATTAGTTGCATAAAAGGTGGCATATGGCCAGAAAATTTTGTTAAAAATTGGCTATAGTGCATGCTACCTTTCTCTTTCATAAGTCTTTTGCAAACTGAAGTGGTGGACCACTTTAACTTATTCCTCATTGCATTATGCCATCATTGTGCAATTAAAAAAGTGTCCACTTAGATATATTCACAAGTGCTGTTTGATAAATAATTGTCTTTAAACTCTGAGGTTGTGTGAAAGAGATACTAAATGGAAGTAAAAATAGTGCAGCACATATATAACTTTATATGTGTTTGTAAGTGTAAGGTATAGCCAAATAAAAATGTAAATAATTTCTGGACTGCAAGCAATCAATGTAGCGAATGACAAACATTTACTCAAGGCAATGAAAGTTATTAAAGCATTTCAATGTTTTTATGAACAAAAATAAATGCAGTGTGTGAATATATAACAAACAAATTTGTGATGGCAGTCAGCAGTCTGTTTCAGGCTACAGCTCCAGTTAAAAATCACAATTCACACATATGACGGATGCAAAGCTTGTTGCTGTGAAAGAAATGCAGAAGACGTAAGACGCTGTTTATTACATATTACACATGCGAAGGCATGGCAAGCTGAAATGGTCCATGCGTTGCATTAGAACAAGCACTAAGTCATTAAAAGATGCATGCATCACATGGATCTCAATTTGACAGCAAACATATGCTGACACTTACAAAACATACAATGCCATTACTCTTCATGTGATATACGCTGCAATATTTTCATGTTTTCTAAAGGCTACGCACAGTTCTGTACTACTTAAAAAGTACACATCTTATGTTGCTCCTATAGTTACCCATATATAACATGACCTCTTTAGTAACAATGTACAACATTTCTTCTTGTTAGCCTGAAATCCTGAGGCAGAATGTTCTGAAATCCGATTGTATTAATCGCGACTTTATGATATGCTCCATCAACTTTATTTGAGGTATGAAGGCATTATGCTCCAAGTGCAAGATGGGGATTTGATTTATTAAACTTAATCTAAAACAAGCCCTGATCAATGTGAAATGACTTACATAGTTTTATAATAATCATAGCCCAAATGAGAATAGAATATTCATTAGGCACCTAATTGTTTTTGGCAACAGGGTAACCAAAACAGTAAGAGGTCATCCTTTAATACTACAGCTTATTTAGTTTTTTTTTTCCTAATCAACATATCACTCCCAGCATCACAATGCTGACCTAAAAAATTTGTAGAGTCGAATGACCTAGTACGTATCTCTATTCCCTTTGACCTCAAAGCTTTTTTTTTTTTTTGCCCCCTACAGTCATCGACTAGCTAGCTATTGCAGCTAGGATGTGCTTATAATAGCGCCGGCGCCGCGGTGTTGCCGGCCGGCATCATATGCATTCGCCGGCGCATTAGTTTGGAGTGAGGAAATTAGGCCCTTTTTAGCCAATATGAGCGGTCACCGAGCGCATTTCTGGTTAAAACAATTCATAATGAACTATTTCGCTTAGAAAAAGACCGAATTATATCGGGACGCATGGCAACGGGACGGACGACAATTGCCGACAGCCTGCGCGCCTGAATGACGTCGCACCTAGAAAGCTATTTTGCAAGGAAACGTTTTGCAAATATACGAAATGTGCAGAAGAGCGGAATCACCGCAAACATGGTACGTGTGCAGTTGTCACTGGAAAATTCGCCCGGCCGGCCTACGAACCGGTCAGACTGCGTTGGCGAACCTCGATTGTTTTTGTCGCCGAAAGGTCTCACACAGATCTAGATAAAGGAAAAGCAATTAAACTGTGATTTCCCCCGGCAATTCGTGTGGTGTGACAAGCTGGTTCGGAAACCTCTTCGCGGCTCGAAGCGTGCATATGTTATTTGACGTCGCTGCCGTTTCCACGGTGTCCGCACTGCATGCAAGCTAGGCCTCGTGCCTCTCCGCCGACGGCCATCGGCTGGGCAGCTGCCGTTTGCTTGCGGCGCGCCGCCGACACCGCCGGCCATGCCGCCGGGTCGCGCCTCTGAAAAGCATGGGGAATCAAGGGACAGTCTAGGGAAAACACGTGCGCCCTACATCCGGACATGACATCATAAAATATCACGTGACCCATGACGTTATTTGTGATGTCATATATGACGTCACAAATTTTGGACCAATCAGCGTTTCCAGCCGAGCTACCCCTAAACGCTTGTTCAAAAAGGGGCAGATGGTTCAAGACTGCTGGAGTTTAAAACTATAGTTGGGAGCGCACAGTGCACTGTAAATACAAAATCACCCTATTAGGTGTTTTCGCATATCTATAGCTAACACCCATACACCCTCAAAAAAAAAAGTGGCTTCGAGTGCCAGTACCCCCTCAAAGAGTGCTTCGGTTGTCATAACACTCTTCTATGGGGGCTAATGTACTGGGGTGTTTTATCAGGTTTATAACGCATTGCAGGTTGTTAGCAACAGCCATACACTCTAACACCCTTCGCAAAAAAATTGCCCGTGTATTCCTTCCATATTGTCGCAATATGTAGGTTATACTTCCTATAGCTTGCGGCAATATATTACATTCCTTTATTAGGCATCGCATTGTCCACTATGCATTCTTTAATACTTTTCCTGCGTGCACATTTGCAATTAAGTTCAATAGTATATCAGACAACCATCTGTCACGTCAAACCACCACATGAAGCTACCAGGCTGAAGTTGCATGCCACTATGATATTTTCAATGCCCCGCATCAAATATTTTCTGAAATTCAAATGAGCATGTGATGAAAAAATGTCCCAGCTTCACACAAAATGAAACTGAAAGTCTTTTATTCAGTGTCGGGGACAAAAACGGACAAAAACCAGATCAGAAGAGCCCTGTATACATGGACTCGACAGCACCGGGTCGAGTAAGCGTCGAGTAAGTGAAGTCACAATTACTCGACCCGATTGGTGTCTACACGAACTCGCTTTCTAGCGAGTAAGTATCGCAGCGGCGCGTAGCGTCGAGATTTGTAGTTATTGTGCAAGTTTCTTACTCGTATTTGATTCCGTTGCCTTTTACTATTGAGAGCTTCGATTATTCTTTTTTATCGTTGATGAGGGCTAAAAAGCATTCAACTTCGCTGACGCTCATCGCCGCTCCGGTTGCTTTTTAATCCCAGAGTTCGCCATAACTCGACTCGCTGACTCGACAGCGTCTACATGTTTTTAGACAAGCGGGTCAAGCGAGTTAACCTACCCCCTGCAAGCGAGTTAACGCGACCCGCTCCGCGGCTATTTTACTCGACCCGACTGGGTATACATGAACCCGACAACTGGTTTTTTACTCGACAGGCTTACTCGACCCGACTCTGTCGAGTCCATGTATACAGGGCTAAGGACGTGTCAGGAGACGGCTGTTTTGTTCCCCTGATCGCCGGCCAAGCGGCCACTCGCGGGTGTGTGTGTTTGTGCGCGCTTGTGTGTGTGTGTATGTTTACGCGCCGCAGTGCCCTTTTCGGAAATGGCACGGCTGCTTCTTGCCACTGCCGGCCAGTCGACCAACGGCTCGTCGCCCCTCAAAGCGTCCCGATCCACTGGCGTCGTTGAGGACACAGCGATGGGCCTAACAAGACTCGGACGCCCGCCTGCCCTGAAATCCGAGCTTACGAGGGGGCTGCGGACCAGCACCGGGGACGCGAGGAGTGAGTGAGGAGGATTCCTCTGTTACCGACACCGCCGAACGAGCGCCGCGACTGCCAGGCTCCAAGGGCCCACGCAAGCGTGGGGCCCCCCTAAAAAAAAGGGAAAGAAGGGAAGGCCTGGAGAGAGGAACACGGCCAACCGTCGTCGAAAGACAGTGGCTTGCAAGACGCCGAACGAAACGGTCGTCAGTTTGAATTTGTGTACAGTTTCTTTCATATGTAGCCATTAAATCAGTTTGTTAAGTTTCACCGGAGTTTTTTAAGTTTCACCGACTTCTACTCTCAGTTTTCACTGAGAGTAGAAGTCGAAAGTCGGGAGAATTTAAATGCATTACAATGCATGGACCTCAAGCAGCAACCTAGAGAAGAACTTAAAGGCAATTTGAGGCTGCATGGGAAAACGCATGACAGGCATGTCCGATCGGCTGCGATGCTACATCAAAACGCTACCCCATTGACCTGCTTTTTCTGCGGTTCCAACGAGCACGAAACGCAGAGCTGTGACGCCGCAAAATCTTTGGAAGAGAAGAAACAACTTCTGCGGTCGTCCGGCCGATGCTTCAAGTGCACTAAAGCTGGACACCAGTCACGAGCATGCCGCGTAAGCTTGCAGTGCAACAAATGTCGCAAGATGCATGCCAGCACGATGTGCGACCCTTCGTACACCGGAAACAGGCCACCTGAGCCGAACCGCACCGTAACGAACGCGCAAGTAAGCCTCGAAACTACTACGACGGGAAACGGCTCTACTTCCAGAAAAACCGTTTTGCTGCAGACCGCAACTGCATTATGTAGTGGAGAGGCTGGTAAGGCTCAGGTACGAGTTCTGTTCGACGGGGGAAGTCAGCGCTCCTACATCACAGCTGACACCTCGCGGAAACTGGGATGTACGCTTCTCGGGCATGAGAGGTTGACCGTCGGGGTGTTCGGAGGCCACCAAGCCGAACGCGAGTTCCGAAGAGTAAAGGTTACACTAAAGACTAACCGCGGAGACGATCGGGAACTCGAAGTACTGGAAACAGATACCATCTGCGATCAACCTATTCCCTCACCACCAGAGAGAATAATGAAACGACTAAAGTCCCTTGGTTACGAACCGGCCGAATTCTCAAACAACGGGACAGAATGTGTTGATCTGCTTATCGGATCTGACCACATATGGGACCTTACCACAGGTAGATCGGTCAAATTAGAAAACCGACTGAGAGCAGTGGGAACATCAGCGGGCTGGACTGTTCAAGGGCCCATTGAGGACGATGCCGAGCAGACCCACTGCTTCCAAACCGTGACACTACGAACATCTGTAATCGAGAGGCAGACGACAGATATTCTGACCAAATTCTGGGATTTGGAATCGATTGGAGTAAAGGAGGTCGAGGAGAACGACGAAATCTGTCAAGCTTTAGAGTTCTTTGAGGACAACATCAAGCGAGTCGGTAACCGCTATGAGGTTGCATTGCCTTGGAAATCCGAGATTTCGCTCGAGGATAACCGAGAAATTGCTCTGAAGCGCCTCAATCAATTGGCGAACCGACTCAAAAGAGCTCCTGACCTTCTCGAAGAATACGACGCGGTGATCAGGCAGTACGGCATTCTAGACATGGCAGAACGGGTAGAAGAAAAGGCCGACCGCAACCACTGCGTTTACCACATGCCTCATCAAGCAGTGCTCCGTGATTCCAGAAAATTGAGAGTTGTATTTGACGCTTCTTCCCACGCTAAAAGTACAAGAATCCTTAATGACAACCTTGAAACAGGACCCAACTTAACGGCAGACCTCGTCGGGCTTTTGCTCAATTTTCGCAAGTATCGAGTTGCGCTTGTGGCGGACATTGAGCAGGCCTTTCTGCAAATTGGAGTGCGAGAGCAAGACAGAGACGCTCTGCGATTTTTTTGGTTCCGAGAGACTCCTCAGGCCGGTGCTTCGTTGCCTCCCATTGAAACGTGGCGCATGAAGCGAGTACCGTTTGGAACCACCGCAAGCCCGTTTCTGCTCTCCGCTACCCTTCAGCACCACTTGAAAGCTTGCGAGGAAGAGTTTCCCCGCACTGCCAGCCAGCTACAGCAGAGCCTTTATGTAGACGACCTGCTAACCGGTGCAGATGACGAAGAGGCGGCTCTGAAGCTCTACAACGAAGCCAACGCGATCTTCCACTCCGCCTCGATGAAGTTGCACAAGTGGTCGTCGAATAACGAGAGGCTACGCCGGCTATTTGGGCAAGACGGCAGCGAAAATAAGTCTCTAGGATTCCTCTCAGGGGTGCTGAAAGTGCTGGGACTGACCTGGGACCCCATTACCGACCGCCTGACATTTGCGCCATGTGTCGCAAGCTCCAAAACAATGGAGACAGACACCAAACGTTCCATGCTGCAAACTACCGCACGGATCTATGACCCACTGGGATGGCTGTCACCCTTTATCGTACGGGCTAAGATCCTGTTTCAGCAGCTGTGGCGCCAGAACGTCGAATGGGACGATGCCCTACCAAACGACATAGCTGAAGGCTGGAAAACCTGGTATTGTGAATTGAAACATCTTCCCGAGATACAGGTAACAAGGTACTACGGAGCGGACTTCAGTGGGCCGGCTACAAAAACGCACCTGCACATCTTCGCAGACGCCAGTCCCGCGGCCAATGGGGCAGTCGCCTACCTCACCATTGCTTCGGAAGACGGCCTAACTTCAACGATTGTAATGAGCAAATCGAGGGTGGCTCCACTTAAAGAACTCACGCTAGCAAGGCTGGAGTTGATGGCATGTTTGCTTGCAACTCGATTGTGCAGCTACATAGTAAAGACTCTCGGGAAGCACCCTGATTGCGTTACTCTTTGGACCGATTCCGCGATCGCTCTCCATTGGATTCGAGGTGACACTGAGCGCTGGCAGCAGTTTGTGCGAAATCGCGTCCGTGAGATACAGCAAAGCACCGGATGCTATGAATGGAGGCACTGCCCGGGGAAAGAGAACCCTGCGGATCTCCTGACGCGTGGCGTCACAGTTTCCCGCCTTGTGACTAGTGAGATATGGTGGACGGGACCCAAGTGGCTCTGCGCACATGAAAGCGAGTGGCCAAATGGACTGGTGCAGGCAACCTTCACGGACAAGGAATTAGAGAGCAGGCAGCCAACCAAGGCACTGCCGGCCATGACATCTCAGGTGACCGCGCCTGCATTAATGAACGTTAGCAGCTACAGCTCTTTCACGAGACTGATTAGAGTCACGGCTTGGGTGCTTCGTTTCATCTTTAAGGCAAGACGACGAAGCGATGAAGCCGGACCCCTCACCCCCGAAGAGCTAGATCGGGCCGAACTATTTTGGATACGGAATGAGCAGAGAGAAGGCTTTTCAAAGGAACTGCACAGCATTCGAAATCAGAAAGCGGTGCCCAACGACTCTCCGCTCAGAAATGCTTCTCTTGTGGTGGACGAAAACGGAGTTCTGAGGATTGACGGACGGCTACAACGGAGCCACTTGAGCTATGACTCCAAACATCCTGTCGTCATACCAAAGGGAAGCCACCTAGCGAAGCTGCTCGCCCACTACTGCCACCTCAAAGTGTTGCACGGAGGGATACGCCACACGCTTACGCAGCTCAGAGAAAGATATCACGTGATCGGAGCAAGGCAGCTGGTGAAAAGAGTTGTAAAAGAATGCATAACGTGCCAGCGGTTCAACGTACAGCCGGCAAACGAAGTAACAGCACCGCTGCCAACAGACCGCATAACAGAAGCCCAACCCTTTCAGGTGACGGGCGTCGACTTTGCCGGACCACTTGTCGTCAAGGGGCTCTCGCCTACGAAGTGCTATGTAGCGCTGTTCACCTGCGCGGTGACTCGAGCCATCCATCTGGAGCTGGTTGCCGACATGTCGGCAGGCTCGTTTCTGCTCGCGTTTCGCCGGTTCGCTGCCAGACGAGGACTCCCGAGCACCATCTACAGTGATAATGCCCTCACGTTCAAGAAGGTCAACAGGGATTTGGGCTGCCTCTGGGATGTGATGCGAGGTGACCCGGTACAAGATCACCTTATGAACTCGCGGGTTCAATGGAAATTTATTGTGGAACGCGGACCATGGTGGGGCGGCTTCTACGAGCGTCTTGTCGGACTAACGAAGCAAGCTTTAAAGAAGACGCTAGGAACGAGCTACTTGACGTTCGAGGAAATGTCAACTACGCTGGCTGAAGTGGAAGCGGTGCTGAACTCCCGACCACTTACTCATGTTTACACAGAGCCGAACGAACCTGAACCGCTCTGTCCCGCTATGTTTCTTACCGGAAGACGGCTTACCTCTCTTCCGGAGCTGCATAGAAAGGAAATCTCTGCCCTGTCCTGTAACCACCTGCGACAAATGATTTCAACTCGCAACAAAGCATTGCAAGGGTTCTGGAGACGCTGGTGCACTGAGTACTTAAAGGAGCTACAGCTGACCCATTCCAAAGGAGCTCAACGGGGAAAGCAAGTTAAAATTGGAGACGTGGTCCTCCTGAAAGAAGCCCTACAGCCGCGGCAAATGTGGAAGCTGGGAATAATTGAAAGGGCATTCACGGGAAGAGACAACCGAACAAGAGCTTTTGAAGTCCGACTGCCAGGGGGGACCAGACTTCGCCGTCCAATTCAGTTGCTCTACCCTCTGGAACTCTCCGACTAACAAATGACTTCGTCATTTCGGGGGGGAATGTGTCGGGGACAAAAACGGACAAAAACCAGATCAGAAGGACGTGTCAGGAGACGGCTGTTTTGTTCCCCTGATCGCCGGCCAAGCGGCCACTCGCGGGTGTGTGTGTTTGTGCGCGCTTGTGTGTGTGTGTATGTTTACGCGCCGCAGTGCCCTTTTCGGAAATGGCACGGCTGCTTCTTGCCACTGCCGGCCAGTCGACCAACGGCTCGTCGCCCCTCAAAGCGTCCCGATCCACTGGCGTCGTTGAGGGCACAGCGATGGGCCTAACAAGACTCGGACGCCCGCCTGCCCTGAAATCCGAGCTTACGAGGGGGCTGCGGACCAGCACCGGGGACGCGAGGAGTGAGTGAGGAGGATTCCTCTGTTACCGACACCGCCGAACGAGCGCCGCGACTGCCAGGCTCCAAGGGCCCACGCAAGCGTGGGGCCCCCCTAAAAAAAAGGGAAAGAAGGGAAGGCCTGGAGAGAGGAACACGGCCAACCGTCGTCGAAAGACAGTGGCTTGCAAGACGCCGAACGAAACGGTCGTCAGTTTGAATTTGTGTACAGTTTCTTTCATATGTAGCCATTAAATCAGTTTGTTAAGTTTCACCGGAGTTTTATTCTGTGACCAAATTATCTCAACGCAGACACGACGACCACAACGATTAATACGACTGACATTCAGTACTTGCAGGAAGTTCGACTTTTGCAATGAAACAAGGCTGTGGCTAAAGGTACGTCCGACGGACCCGATCAGTGGTCTTAAAGGTACGTCCGACGGACCCGGTGCGTTTTTCTTCGGGATCCGTCGGACGGGTCGGACGGATACGGGAAATATTTTTCAGAGGTACGGCGGACGGACCCGATCGGTAGGGTTCTTCCGACGGACCCAACGCATTTTTCTCCGATATGGGCCTTGGGATCCGTCGGGAAAGCCGGACGGATCCGAGATCCCCAGATGTGGTTGTAGCAACAACATGGTAGCCATATGTAGCCAAATCGAAGTTGGTGTGAGGTGTACGCATGGTGTACATACGTACGAGGTGCAAGAAGTATGTATACATACTGCATGCGTGAAATGTGAAATTACAAAGAATAGTACAGTGGCAATAATAGTACCTAGAATGGGTGATATACTACGTGATGGCATGATGATAGGTTTACGTGAGTTGGACCGCGGCAGGGTGGCAAGCAGTAATCGCGGTGTTGACGGCCAGCCCGCGGCCCGCACGCCCGCTCATTTGGTCCTCGTTATCATGTGGATTAACGTCTACGACGGTCGTTATGTAGTTTTGATTCTTCAAAGTTTCCTCACTTCCATATGTGATGAGATGCGTCACGTAACGCATTGCTTTCTGCTCGCATTGAGGTTTGGTGCTGCAAGTTCTACGTAGTACAAGCGGCGCTGAAAAAGCTGGGCACCGCCGGCGTGTCTCTAGCCCAAGCATCGCGTCATTCGTGTTTGTTGTACAACTGGAGGTGTGGTTTGTGCTTACCGTGAGATGCTGTGATTACGGATTACGTCCTACTAGAGTGCTGTGTGAGACTACGAAGAGTGCTGTGATGAGTGCGCCGATGCCCGGACGGACATCAGTGTGTCCGTTCATGATCGGCGATGTTGCACGTGCATGTCAGTGTTTATTAGGTGCAGTAGTAATTTATTTACACGCGCTGTGCAACAATCAGACGAAAATAAGTCATCGACAATTTGTTAGCCTGTACTACAGAGCTCAAAACTCGGAAAATGGGAATGCACATGATGCAGTTTTCGCATGTTGGAGTGGACCGAAAAATAAGTGCCCAGCCCACACCGCCGGGATGCGCATTCCTACAGGTGAAATGGTTCAGGTTTCTGTAAAATAGCTGCCTGGCACAGCACTTTTCGAAATTTTCAGGCTTTGTACTATTGTTGAAGGCCACTTTATCATTAATAAAGGAACGAATATGCTTTATGTGTTAATGACTAGTGTTTTTTCAACATATTATGTTCATTTTTTTTCGCTTTTCCTTAATTTCCTTTGTTTTTCATGCTAGAAAAACACAAATAGTACACTTTTAAACTTGTCAGTCCAAAGCTGAACATGAATATCTGCCATGCATGTGACAGCTTTAATGCTAGAAAGGTTGACATGTATAGCATGTACGTACACGCTGCGACATCTTAGTGGCACGTTCGGCTACTTGCCCCAAGGTCGTGATGTTTAATACCAGTGATGGCAGTCGCACTTTGGTGCAGGTGAAATGCAAATGCTTCTGTTTTCTGCAAGATGTCAATGCAAAGTACAAAGCCTGGGCAGTCAAATTAGTCTGGAGCTCTCCACTACGGTATTCTTCATAGCTACATATGTCACTTTAGGATGTGAAACCCTACATGCCACAGGTAGGCTGCATTGTTTTTTTAGATTTTGTAACCTCTCATCAATGTTTTGCAACATTTGGCTAATTTTAGTTCCCAAACAGTTGCTAAAGATGAAACTGAAGCAGTTCTTGGCATGGTTTGCTGCTTAGATTAATTTTCTAATTGCAGTTCTTTGAAACTTGCATCAATGCTGGACTGTTCAAATAGCAAGCAGTTGAATTACAGAAATGATGTGGGTCATGCATTTCAGTTCTGACAAGTGGAAAGTAATGGTCCCCTCCTTGCATGCATAGGTGCCTTTAGACAAATACATACTCGGGTGTGTGATTGTGACGCATATCAAGGGTCAACAGAAAGCCATGTGGAGCCAGTGTGATATTCTTCATGAAGGCTAAAGTAAAATTGTACAACAGCTGCTGTACCATGCAGAAAAAAATTGATCATTTAGTGTATGATTAACTGACCATGAATAGCACCTTACTCAGAGTATGATGTGATATATATCTGGTTTAGCATCCCAAAATAACTACGGCTATGAGGAACACAATAGTTGAGGGCTCCGGTATAATTTCGACCACCTGGGGTTCTTTTACATGCACTGACACCACACGGTGCATGACAGACTATTGTTTCGCCTCTATTGAAATGCCTCTGCTGTGGCTGGAACCAAATCTGCATCTTTGGGTTCAGCAGCCAAGCACTCTAACTACTGAGCCAGCACAACGGGGCCAAGTATCAAAATGCATGCCATTACATTTCCTTCTAGCCTGTGGTTTTCTTCACAGAACTAATGTATACAAGAAAAAGTAAATAGCAATAAAACATTAGTTTTATTGCACATTATATTCACATTTCAGCAAACATTCTCTAGGAAAAAATTTCTCATAATGTTTGCATGGAAACCATGAACATCTTACAAAAACAAAACAATGCACTTACTCCACTCCAATTATTAATGGGCAAGGTTGCATCTATGCTACTACACTGCACTTATCACAAAACCACAAGCCCCATCTGCTTTGGCCAATCACTTGATGAAACTAACGGAGACAGATGTCGCACACCACAGACTGGTCGTCTCGCAACATATCTCTGCATATGTTACATTTCAATTTCATGCCTTTCCACTTAGCTTCAACTGTTGCCAGCATTACTAGTTACCCATCTTTTCTGAAATTCCTTTTTTACGCTGTTGGGATCAGCATCCTTGTTAACGATGGTCTCTGGAATTTTCGATGCTATCATTTTCACATCTTCCTCATCTGGAAGAACGAAGGAAATGACAAGCGTTGAGCAGAAAAAAAATTAGGGAGGCTCCTAATCTCCACCTTTAAGGGTATGGTGTGCCAGCATTAATGGTTCTTGTCTGCAGATCCCACTGTGGATTCCCGTTAATTTACATGCCCTTTGCTACAAACATAATTACTAATTCCTTAATTCATGTCTCTGTTATCTCAGATATACTCATTAGCATACGGTCGTAGGCTGCCCTGTTAGGTGATAGACAACCTGGCATAGACCTCTGTAAGCCTCAACCTTTCTTAATTGGAGCTGAAACGTCGCAGAACATATTTCAAATATAACTTTGCAAGCTCGACTTAACAGCTCCTGCCATGTCGTGTGGCCTCGTGACATTTGGCTCGTGGCACTTTTGGCTTGTGCACAGGGGTCATCTGTTAAATACTGGTTAACATGCATGACAAATACATTTTCACACAAACTGGTGGCAAATGGTCAAGTGGTGCACTGCAGATTCTGAAATGTATACCTAATATGCATGCAAGGATCGCACCATCACATAACATGATCAAGAGTTCTATCAGTACCTGTAGTTACATAGCATTTCAATGCCCATTAAAGGACCACCTCAGACAATGGTTGTTGTTACCACAAGACCTATTCTAACAGCGTACTGACACCATTCCACTGAGCGATGGACATGTATATGCACACCCTAGATAGCTCATGATTGTGGATCTCATTTATTTCTACGACTTCCAAGGAGTTCCTGTCGTCAGAAACCCTACACTTTATGAAATCGGGACAGTTGTCTTGAAAGGTGATGAAAAGAAATAACTAGGTTACCTTGACGCAATGCTAAATTACAGAGGGTGAATATGCTGCATGAAGATACCAAGAAGCTTGTACAAAGAAAAGTGAGAGTGAAATGGCAGGATTTTTGAAACAATGAAATAAACTACAAACTATACTTGTCAAACCTGTCATTAAGGAATGGAAATCATGCAGTAATCAAAAACACAACATGGAGGCCATTTTAGGTCATCTTCACAAAACACATATCCACACTCACACACACAGCTTCATACTTATGAAAGAGGACAAACCAATATGCAAGGAGTGTGGAGATGAACTAACAATAAACCATATCTTACACGTGCGCCAGAGTCGAGAAAATAAGAGGAAACATTTTGTACAATTTTGCAACAGATCCTTTTCCATACCAGCATGATTCTAGGAGAGACGTGAAAATTTCCTGCATTTTTGGTTTCCTAAAATGTTCCTAAACAAGCTACATCCTAAAGAACATTTTAGTCATTACACACAAAATAAATACATTACACCTTGTTCTTGGTGCATGGCAGCATTAGTTGCTTATGCACCATAAAAATCAATACAATGCTGTAAGGTATACCTTGGTTAGCTATGTTATATGAGACAAGCTTTCGGTCTGGTGTGGTCCTTATTCACGTGACAGCGCTGTCATGAGGGTCTATGTCCCAGCGATCGGAAAGTGACCTATTCCAATAATTCTACAAACTGAAGGCGATTCTACAGATTTCTAAAGACTGGAGTGCTCAACTGTTTTATCAACGTCCGCCTGCTTTGACAGCCTGGAGTGAAACTGTTGAAGGGAATACATTTTTTAACATTTAACGCGTTTCTGAAGGCGTTGCTTTCAATTACGGGGCCCACAAAAAGCAGCTGAATGTCAAACGCCGCCTAGGTAGGCTTTCTAGCTAGACAGCGGTGTAACGTGGAAAATCGCTCCGCCGGTCCATCGCTGGCGCCGCTGACTTGACAGGCGAACTGTTCAAACTTATAGCTACAGACCACACCTGAAACACTGAATTGCGCATGATCAAGGCAGAATTTCTCTAACACTGAGCACTGGTAACTATCGATTTCGCGCCCAATATTGTGAAAATCTGTCCTCTCTTCGATCATTGATACGTCCACGGTTGAACATTTATGCGCCTCGGGGTAGGCCAGCCGTTGGAACATGGATGCGTGGTTGTAGCAACGATCACTTGCATGGCACACTCTGCAAAATTGCAAGAGTCAGCTTCTGCAACGAAATGTGCAGCGCACATTTTCTACCGCGTACCTAAGTCCGGCGATGCATGCATATCGATCCCGATCGTTTCAAAGCTGCGCGGCCGTTCAGTCGGGTCACGCTAACCTCGAGCATGCGGAGGTTTAAACTACATGTACGCAAAATTCAACGACAAGAAAAAGATGCAGGCTAAGCACAAAGAACATTGCTCTTCACATGGAAATCGGATCATTCGCGCTTCCGTCTTTCCGGTTGTGCACTCTTGCGGTGCGGTGCAGTAGGTCTTCGCCTCGACGAGTCGATGTGCAGCTCGCCGCAGTAGCAGCGCAGGCCTCTAGTAGATTCGGCATGTCTTCTGCCACGACTCTGAGGTAGAATTTAAACGAAGAATTTAGCTAGAAACATCCTGTTTCCTCGGTCTGCATGTGAGGAACAAGCATAATGCCATTTCACATACATACTTTGGACTGCTGAATGTTCTGCACGGCGAGGTGTGTGTGTGTTGTGCCAGCGCTAGATCTTCGGAGGTCGATGAATGCTAGGAATAGCTCGCTCGCATTACGGGCAGATCGAGGTGATAGTTTAGTGCGAAGCGAAAGCTGCTCGTGAATGTGCGTATCTCGATGCCAGCTGGTGGAGCTGGTGCAGTACGTAGCATCGCCTGCAGCTATGTGCGTGACAGCGATGCTTGCCGTACACAACCCTAAGTGAAGACCGTATTCTATGTTAGAACGGATGCACTCTTCGTAGCACCTCATCGAGAGTCCGGCTAGCTGATATCATAGAGGATAAGATCATTCACGCGTAGCAAGCGGAATGTGGCCGCGTTCGACGTGCATATAGCCATGAGCCTGTATATCGACGTCCGCCGTATCTTTACAAGAATCGAATGGATACGTCGGACGTACCTTTAGACACTTCGATGAAACAAATCGACAAGCAGTGCACTTCGGCTTGGACGCAGGAATGCCCAAAAATTGCTGCTCTAATAAGCAGCACAAAATACCCAGTCCATTGACATATGCAGGTTGGATATCTAGTAACCTCCTAATATGGCAACAATGACCTCTGTTGTGTCGATCACTCGAAGCAGCTGCTGCAGCTCCATGAAGAGAAACAGCTCCTCAGCTCCTTCAGTACTGTTCACAGAGTTCACAGCGCATAGTGTGGCAGTCTTTTCTTCTTGTCCCTCGGTAAAATCGTGTGAATATGCAGCTCAATAAATATGCACTGCACTTGTCAAAAATCAAATCAACAGCATTCCCATTAGTGCATTTAGGCTTTAACAATGCTCCTCTTGTGTACAGGTGTGCGCTGGGAATGCGCCTGTTCGGCTGCCACTGGTGGTTATCTCAGAACCAGATACAATGTAAAGCACTGTCATGGGTGTCGCAGAAAGAATGCAGCTGGTAGTCATGAATGAGGGAACTGTAAGCCCAGTACATTTGGATGCACAGAACATGGTATATTTAAGTTATGCCAGCTTCTATTTTGTTCAATAAAAAGGGAGCTAAGGTTATCTCATCAAAAGCACCTGTGATAGGAAAATTTCCTGCTGTCCACGACATTTCATTTGAAGCTCTTTATTTCATTGTTTAAAGCCATAGTTAAAAACGTAAATAACTGATGGCAGTCTATTAAACTAAGCAGAAAGAAAAAATACCAGTTGGATTTCTACCACACTTATAGCGTTCATATAATTTCAACTTGAAAGAATTATTGTTTTGCAGACATGCATGTAATATTAAGCAAAACGCCAAAGTACTTGATGGGGAGCCGCATTTCGCAAATCGGGCCAACATTTCAACAAGTGGACTTGTCTTCGTCTGGGCAGCTCGTTATCTAGTAAGGGTTTAAATATACTTTTGCTTCTAAAGAAGAAAAGCCAGAGAGGGGGGAAAGAAGTAGGGCAAGGAGTGAAAGACTGTTTCTTCAGTGTGAATTTCCTAGCCTGGAACCGCTGATTAGCGTGATAAAAAAAAAAATAAAAAGCCGCAGCAGCAGGAAAAAGTAACATATTTGGCCAAACCAAGCCTCTACTGCCTTAAATTCGCACGTCTGTTTAGGCAGAGTTGAACTCCGGTTAATTTTTTTTTTTTTTTGGAACGGTGCGTGTTGTTCGAACATTGAGGGACATGATTTCTTATGCGGAGAGTACACAACGCAGGTGTATCTTAGTAAACTGTACTATGGTGTCCATATGACAGTACACAGCCACCATAACACTACGTACACAGCAACTTGGATGTAGCCACGGAGTAAGATTGATCTTAATCCGTGGATGTAGCCATATACCTCCATGCTGAGAGGCCAGCTAATGCGCACTCCCGAAAGTCGATTTCTAAATGCTAGCTGCATATCATATAAAATGATTGAACGATTTGTTTGGCAGCCAGTTTTTCTTATGATTACCTTGAACGACTCTCCTCCTGTCTCTTAATCAACAGGGACTTATGGAATGAAACGACGGGTTTCTTGTTTGAATGCGCCTTGTCTGCATGTCCACGCAGCAGCAGCGCATTTTGCTGTTTACTCGCTAATTCGACGCGTCACCGATTAATCAATGTAACTATAAAAACACACACAGAGTAAAAGAAAAAAATACACCGCCCTACATTGCTTGCTTTTTACTGAAGTCAGAAAAACGTTCTTGCAAACGTGCGTGTCGTCTGCTAGGACCATAAAGCTTTTTAATCCTAATGAAACGACGGGCTTCTTGTGCATGCACCGTGTTTGAAAGCAGCAGCGCATTTTGCTCTTTACTCGCCCCAGGAGCTGTATTCTTCGACGCGTCACAGATTAAATAGTTTCAGTAACAAACTACACAATTTGAGTAAGAAAAAATTAGCTAGGGTTTAGCTGTAGTTAAACCCGGTAGGTTGCGTAAGCAAAGCCGACGTAGCTTCTCTTTCTGTTCTTTCTTCTTCTTCTTCTTTTCTTTTTCCCTTTGCATTTTCTTTTCGATCTTTGCCTTCTTCTTCCTCTTTTTCTTCTTCTTTCTCTTCTTCTTTTCCTTTTCTTTCTTTTTCTTCTTCTCTAAAGATCAAAGGTCAAACTTGGCTACATTCTGGGTTTACGCGACGGGCTGAAACCTCGCATAACCTCGCTGAAACCTTGCTTACGCAGGAAAAAATCCCCCCCCCCCCCCCCAAAAAAAAAAAAAAAAAAAAACACCGCTCGCAATGCTTACTTTTCACTGCAGTCAGAAAAACGTTCTTGCAAACGTGCATTTCGTTTGCTAGTCCAGGCACCATAATTAGAGTAAGAAACTTATGGCACGGCCGGTTATAGTGTTCTTTAGGCCGGTCGCGCGCATTGAGACCGGCTGTGCTCATGGTTAGCAGCCAGCGCCATTTTAATAGGCACTTATTTTTTAAAGTTTTCATTAATTTGTGCAGGCGAACAAATAACAAATTTGCCTTTTTTACTTAATATATAAATTGTAAAGGGTCTTGAATATTTGGGGGCTGGGATTTAAAAAATTCCTATGCAAAATCTACAACCCCATTCGAGCTGAAATAACGTTCACAAAGTAGCAAAATATCGTCTACGTTATCTGATAAGTGATTCAACATTGGTACTTGCCTAGATTTTCCGAAATCGACGAAAAACTGCTCTCGGCGGCGTGCACAATTTTCGCCGAATAGAGTCGAAACGCTGCTTTGACATGGTGCGTCATCTGTCGAGCAGTGAGGCAAGCTCCATCCCGGCCGTTGGCGCGCTTGCCTCGCTGCCCGACAGATGACGCACCATGTCAAAATAGCTTTTCGACTCTCTTCTGCGAAAATTGTGCATGCCACCGAGAGCAGTTTTTTCTAGATTTCGGAAAATCTAGGCAAGTACCGATGTTGAATCACTTATCAGATAACGTAGACTATATTTTGCTACTTTGTGAACGTTATTTCAGCTCAAATGGCGTAGTAGATTTTGCATAGTAATGTTTTAAATCCCAGCTGTCCCAGCCTCCAAATATTCATGACCCTGTATATGTGTCACGGCCGGTCTCGAGGCAGAGAGCGCTTCTCTTCTCTTACGGCCTCTCCAATGGGATCTGATTCCACTGCCCGCCGCGCCTCGGTGGGGTCGCCACCGCCCCACTGCTGCTCCTCCGCTACAGCCGTTCACGCGCAACGGAAACGCGCGCTCGCTTTTAGCTTGGCCCGCGTCAGTTGCAACTGGCAGGTCCTGACATTTCGCCCCTTATGGTTTATACAAAGTCCGTCATTAACATCGAACATTTATCGTGTACGAGGAATGATATACAGTCAATAATCCGCTCACGCGCGCGCTCCTTCGTCAATGCGGCCGCGCATGGTCGAATGAAGCTTCGGATACACTTCAAAATTTTGCCCCTAAGTTTTGTACAAAAATAAATTTACCAGGCTATATGCAATGTGCCTTTGAAAGTTTTAAGCAGGTGTAGCGCGACTTGACGTGAGTGCATGCATGGTGAACTGTTGGGTGAATATTCTGTCAACCGCTACCATTTTCGTTTAGATCAAAAGAGGCACCGGCAAAAATTCATGGCGCGTCTCAGATTCAGAGTAAATAACAAAAATTTACTCATATAGTAAAAACTTCACTTGTCTAGTGGAGTGGGCTGTTCTAGCTTCGTTCAAAACATATCAGTAGGTTGAAAGACCGAAGATGTATATGTAGTCTCACGACTACTTTTAATCAAGGAAATGGGAATAAACAGTTAAGCAGAATCGAAAAGAGCTGCAAACAATAAAAAATTGTCCTTCAAAGTTACACATTGCACTATATATTCATCAATTAATCAAAATGCGACCTGCGTCTAGAAAATTCAGGCTCAAAATCTTTCTGCACGGCTTGTGCACATAAGGAGTTGGCCTCTCGGTCTTCTCTGTCACTTTCCTGGTGTAATTAATTGAGAAGAAGAATTCTGAGAAATTTTTCAAATATCAAATAAGCGGACCTAAAAACATAGCTGTTGTCAATTCCTTTCGGGCAACTCAGTGTTGAGTTCTGAAATGCTGACTGAATCAGGATCTTAAGTACTTCGAGAACATTTGTGTGTAGTAGGTGCACGGCAGCTTTTTCGAAAAAAAAAGTTTGTCCAAAAGGGCAACAAGCTCTGGTTTCGGATAATGCAGTCCACTAGAACATTGTCCTCGTAGAAGAGCGTACTACATGGGGCTGCTTCTTTCGCTGGTTTCAAGAAGAATAGCGCAAGCGTCACACCCGACGTTGATTAACTAAACGATATATCCAGCGACGTAAGGGGAACCGGAATATGTGACAGTGGGAAATGGGATGGTAGGAGATGCCATCACTTCCTTCAGTGCCTTGATTTTGCTCTCAGATGAAACGTCCATCTCGACAATCTAGCCATGTGCCGCTAGCTGTTACGGCCCTCGCATCTAGCATATGTCATTCCCTTCCGCACATTAACCTTACTTTCCCGAAGAGAGCCTCAATGGGTCGCTATATAGGGCTTGAAATGAGTCTTCAGTGAGACTGTCCTTCTTTAACGCTTTAGAAGTTTCTTGCATACTTTCGATATAGCAGGTGAACTCATTTGTAAGTCACTGCATCGAGTATCACCTTCATCATTTATTGTCCTTTTTTACCACTTTGAGCACACGTGGTGTCATGAATATCAAACCATTTTTTGTTTTCATAATAAGCATAATATCATGTAAAAATTTCATTAAAACTATGTTTATTTGCAAAATTAAAATAATGTTTATAATACCACACATTGCATAGTACAGTAGAATCTCGATAAACGGAAATCGGTTAAACGGAACTACCGCTTAAACGGAACAAACGCCTCGCGATTGGTTGGTTTTGTATTAAGCCAATGTAAAAAAAATCTCGTTAATCGGAACTCAAATTTTGCGACCACCGCGTTAACGGAACCGAAAAACTCGAAACCGCAACTAGTTAGACAAGCGCAGTGCCATCGCGGTACGCATCAATGCTCCCCTCCTTCTCCTCCCCGCATCACCACTCCGGTTTCCGTCTCCGCCGGTTTCCGGTTTGCTCGTACACTGCCCTCCGCATCGCTCGCTCGCGTTCACGGCGGTTGTGTTCAGTTAGGCCTAAGCCCTAGAGCTTTTGTTCGGTCCGATGGCAGCGCAAAAACGACCGCACAATGCACTTGCGTTGGAAAGGAAGATGGAGATCATCAACGACTTCGAGAGTGGTGGCTTCACGAAAACGGCGCTAGCGACGAAGTACGCCGTCCCCAAAAGCAGCCTAACAAGAATTCTTCAGGAATCCTTTTTCACTAGCCAATAAGTGGTAATTCCCACTCTTTTGACATTTTTTTTTTTAATTTCAGTACTAGTACTACTGGAACAAAAATTCACTGCTTATTTTTCTCTAATAAAGTTTGTTCTCATAGTGTACCGTTCTCCTTATTACCTAGATTTCGCAAATTGAGAACCGCTGAGACTGCCAACTGCGCGCGCGCGCGCCAGCCGCGTAGGGCTCACGCGGAAGCGGATTGCGCGACGCTCCTGATAAACGAAACATATTTTCCCGGTCCCTTGAGGTTCCGTTTATCGAGATTCTACTGTATATGAATTGTAATAACATTTAAAACTCAACCCTACAACGTTTACTTTGACTGTTATACAAATACTTTATATCATGCAAGCATTTTGCAATTTACATTACATTTTTATGAAATTATTTTCATCTTCGGTGTTACATGAATGGTTTCGCATCTAGCGCTGAAAGACGGTTTTGCTGTTGCAGACGAGTTGCTGTCATGTTAGCCTTGAAGAAGCTTCGATGTGATCACTGCTCATTCAGTTTTCTTTTTGTTCCTATTCTTGTACAGGCTTGGGGAAAATTTGGATTAAAATGGACAAAAGTAGCTACCGTGCAGCAATGTATGTCATGCTTGTCGAACGTTTGCTGAACGACAGTGTTTTTTATACCCGTTCACGTGTGCACGTTGACGACATGCCACTGCAGCATCTACCTTCTGTACTCTTTAATTTCGGGGCTGCACTCACCACGAAACTCGCGAGCGACAGCGCGAAACCAGTCAAAAGCCACCCGCCGCCGCTGAAGCAGACGCTCAGCGACCAGTGAGCAGGTCGCGCCCCTTGCGGTGGCGGAGAGCGTAACTCAAGGAGAAAAGTTCCCATTGTTCGAAGGCCGTAAGAAAGAGCGCGCGCTCTCTCCCTCGAGACCGGCAGCACCGGCAGTGTATGTGTTTATGGTTGAGCATTTTTTTTATAAAATAACTAAAAACTAATAACGCTAACGTAATAATATACAAAACAAACATTATTAAAAATTAAAGATTTCAAACGACTTGGAACGTTTTAATAATCTTTAGGAGTTACTAGATTTTGATCAACGCAAACTTCATATGACTGATCATCCGCGGCGCCACTGTCGCATAACATCTTGAAAATGTCGGACGAGGGTCATTCGAAATTTGACTCCTGCGGCGAAAGCCCTCACGTACGTTCTCGCAATGAGCAGATTGACTTTGAAATGTACAAGAAAATGGTTCAGTGGTACATCGACCAGGTTAGAATTTTCTCGCTAAAGCACCATCTCGTGCTTGCTACTATTTGTGCTTTTTACATACGTGTGCGAGACTCTGCTGTGGAGGTTTCGCGTGAACGCAGTTGTACTTGCCACAAGTTGTCTGTATTCCGCATCACAACTGATCACATTGCTTGTTTTCGCAGCATCAGTACACAACTGCTTTGTTCTGGGCTGACAAACTGGCGTCGATATCAGGAGGTAGGAACTTGCGAGCTCCCCATTTCTTGTATGCCCCTTAATTTGACGTCTCTTGATTTCGACATGATCGGCATTTGTTTTGTTCTGTTTATGCAGAATCCACTGAGGATATTTATACCGTGGCTCATTGCCTGTACTTGAATAAGCAGTACCAAAGAGCGGCACACTTCATTGAAAGCAGAGACCTTCATAAGGCAAGTACTGTCGCAGTTGCTTCTGTCCCGTTAGGCAAAAAAGACAAAAAGAAATTTATGAGCTCTGTGAACTGCCCCCCCCCCCCCCCCCTTTTTTTTTTATTCTACAGAAGCACCTTAATTTCAAGATTCTAGCAGTGAACAGCAGGGTAAGTTTACGGCTTTTGAGTGTCCCATAATGACGTGCAGCATTTTTGTGCAGTGTGAGTGCTTGCTTACGTGTTAGGTGCAGTGTGAGTGCTTGCTTACGTGTTAGTTTTTACGCTGATATTAGGGTTGAAAGCTGTGTTTGCACTGTGGGGCCCATCTGTTAATGACGATAAACGCTGTTAGCTTGCAGGCAAGGAATATAAAGCGGCCATTGAAATCTCTGAGGCACCTCTTTTGGATGCTGCTCCTACTACTATTGAGAGTGCAGTGGAGGACTCCATCTCACAACATCGGGTATGTCGTTTTTATGAATGTAACATTTTTGGATGCAAGTGGTGCACATATGAACATTTAACATCTATATAAGTATCCAATCCAAAGACTGCGGGCCATTGCTGAACTTTTGCTCACCTTGTGGAACTCTGAACCTCGGGAGAGAGAGAAAGGCAAAGCTGGGTTCGTATTCCGATTTTGCGTCGTTATAGAAAGTGTCGCTGTCTCCCTTACCTCGAGTCATCAGGTTGGTGGAAACACCGGAATCAGATGTCAGTTTGCTTGCATCCACTTTCGGTTCTGACATTTCCTCCCAGGGAGATAGCAACGCTTTCGATAACGACGCAAACTTCGAATACGGACCCTGCTCAGTTCCCAAATCTTATGAAGCTGCAAGAGATGCCACAACTTATGTGGTACTCAGCTCAGGCATGCATGTATTAATTAGCTCTTACACTTTTAGTGAAGGCTTTAGTTGCTTGCAAACAGTAAGTCCTATCAAATATCTATTGTCTAGAGCTCGCGGTCTGTGTTGGTGCAGTAATGTCATCTCCAGGAACCTGACAGGCCTAGCTGAGTCATGGAGTTCAACCTTTGACTCATGTAATAGAATCAGGTCATGACAGGGTGGCATGACTTTCTCGACTAAATAGGCTAAGTCTTTGTAAGTATTATCTGACCAAAGATACATGATGGCAGAAATGGAGGAAAAATAGGGTTTTCTTTTATACTGGCATTGTTGCATTTCTGAGGCATTGCATTACTCCACAATTTGGGCACTGCCTTTGCAGAGCCCTGTTTAACAGTGGGTATTTCAGCAGGCCATGTCAGACTTTAATTACTGAAGTTGACTTTTGTCAACATGTAGTTGAGAGTGGGACAGCCTTACTCATCCTGACGTATGGCTTTATCCACTCTTGCTGGAGTCATGTAAATGAGTCAACAGGGAGAGAGAGATGTTAAGCTGAGTTGGCAAATATTTAATTCTTTGCCTAATGATGAGACAGCAGGGGTTCTGCATAAGCCTTATTTCAGAAACATTTGTTGCCATACCATGAAAGTTGACCTTTTATTGTGTAACCAGCATGGCTGGCAGGTCATTTCAGCAACAATATTGTGAAGTGTCAAGTGGCACCCCGTTTATTAGATGGTATACAAGCCTTCGTATTGTGTCATAACCCAAGGAGCTATTCAGGAAGATGCGGAGGTGAACCTGAGAATCTGGTCTTTTACGCACCGTGCCAAGCGGTGCAAGGCACGTGTCATTATTATGTAGTAGGATATGTGTTCATTTATTACCTCTGACTAAGAAGCCTCAGTCAAGGAAGGGCCTAACAAGACCTGTTTTACTAATTTCAGTTTGACAGAAATGACTAGAGCAAATTGTGCTTCTCGTGAAGGAAGTTTCGGCCCATTTGTTTGGAGAGCAGAAGTAATTCTTTTTGTCAACAGAGTGGAAATTCTTTTGCCTTAATTTGTTCATTGTTACACGGGAAATTTTGCTAATTACGGGCGCTGCGATCAAGAACAACGAGAGAGGAAGGACAAGGACAGGCACTACTATCAACTAAAAGTTTCTACCTAAGAATACCTAGGAAATATCTGTGAAGCGCATGTGCCTTTGGTTGTCTTCTGCGAGTATTTAACCTGTGTTTCTTTGAATAAACTTTCAGTTGATAGTAGCGCCTGTCCTTGTCCTTCCTCTCTCGTTGTTTGTCGCAGCGCTCGTAATTTGCATACATATACGAACTTGCTCAACTCGTATTACAGGAAATTTTTTATTTCTAAATGAACTCTTGCCTAAATAACAAAATAAACAAGCAAGCATCTGGCTTCTAACTCTGTCAACACAGAGAATCACTGACACAGTTATTCTTGAACACATGACAACTGTGGCTATACAGTGGAAGCTACGTGCGCAAGGTACCAGGCTTCTTTAATGGAGTCAAAGATACAGGCTAGTAAGCTGATGTGTCACCCTCATAGCTGCACCTACATAGCCGCACAAAACTCTCTGAAACTACTATAGTAGTTTGGTCTACTATCTTAACCATTTACATCTACTCTACTCAATTCACACCCATAGGTGTATATTTCAGAATGTGCTAGTTTTGATCAAACTGAAGACTTCTATAATAATTGTGTTTGGAACATTAGAGGCTACTTTGCAGGTTTGATCCTGGCCACAGTGGCTGCACATAAGTGCAGGAGGAATGCAATAGTACTTAATAACGGTACTACTACTACTACTACTACTACTACTACTACTACTACTACTACTACTACTAATAATATTGTGAGACAGCACTTGCACAAAACGTCTGTTCTATTCCAGAGCCAGCTGGCACACAGCGCGCGACGCTCCGAGCAGCAGTCAGCGATGATGATGATAATGATGATGGATCTATACAGATGAAAGAGGTGAAAGTTCACGCGTTGCGCTCACACAAATCCCCCCCGACAAAAGAGCGGCCACCCTGGTCGCTGATTACAGGGATGAGGGACGACGGGCATAGGGCTTCATGCGCGAGGCGTGGACGATCTCTTCGGAGCGACGACGTCGATCTGCGACGGTGTGCGAGGGAATAACGCGATAGTTCACCGGAGACGTTTGTTGGAGTACTGTATAAGGGCCAATGTAACGATGGAGAAACTTCTCACATAGGCCAGGAATGCGGATTGGTGTCCACAGGAGAACTTCATCACCGGGGTAAAAGCAGGGAGTTCGATGGCGTTGATCATACAGGGCTTTGCGTTCCTGTTGAGCATCTTCAGTGTTCAAACGGGCAAGTTGGCGACACTGGGCCATACGAGTGGCAAACTCTTCGCCCAGAGATTCAGACGTAGAGGGAGCAGAGAAGAAAGTAGTGTCCAGTACTGTCGATGGTTGACGGCCATAAACTAAAAAGAAAGGGCTATAACCAGTAGTGCGCTGAACAGCGGAATTGTAGGCGTAGGTGACGAAAGGTAAAACGTTGTCCCAGTTCCGGTGATCAGGAGCGATATACATGGATATCATGTCGGACAAAGTGCGATGAAACCGCTCGATGAGTCCGTTGGTCTGAGGGTGGTAGCTAGAAGAAGTCTTATGGACGGTGTTGGCTGCGCGCAGTACTTCCTCAAGGACTTGAGAAAGAAATGTCTTTCCACGGTCGCTAATGAGAATACGAGGAGCACCATGACGCAAAACTATCGCACGCAGGAAAAAATCGGCGACTTCAGAGGCGGCACCGGAGCGAAGAGGTGCGGTTTCAGCGTACCGCGTTAGATGGTCGATGGCAATGACAACAAAACGGTTGCCGTCTGACGTCAAAGGGAGAGGACCAAATAAGTCAATGGCGACCGTGTCAAAAGGCACAGATGGGCAAGGTAGAGGTTGCAGTAGGCCAGCAGGAGGGGATGTTGAACGCTTGCGATGCTGGCAAGACGGACATGATGAAATGTATTTGGCGACGCTGGCAGAAAGCCCAGGCCAGAAATAGCGGCTCTTGATACGGTCGTAAGTTTTAAAGTGGCCTAAATGTCCAGCAGTGGGGTCGTCGTGGTAAGCCTCCATAATTTTAAAACGAAGGGAGCGAGGGGCAACGGGTACCCAGCGTTGACCCGTAGGGTGATAAACGTCGCGGTAAAGTGTTCCATGGTGAAATCGGAACCGACGAAGCTGACGGCGCAAGCGACTGTTTGGGACAACTGATTCTCCACGGAGGCGAGCGATGATTGTGCGGCAGTAAGGGTCAGTCAGCTGCAGGGACGAGAAATCAGCATTGTTGTCGAGTGGAGCTATAGTGATGGGTGCAACATTCAGGTGGCCAGAAGAAGGCTGACTCGGATGGCAGCAGGGAGAGGAGACCGTATGTGGGGCCGCGTCAGTAGGTAGCAATGGGCAGCGGGAGAGGGCGTCAGCGTCGAGGTGTTTTCGCCCAGATTTATAAGTGATGGTGAAGGTGTATTCTTGAAGACGTAGTACCCAGCGACCCATTCGACCCGATAAGTTCTTCAGCGATGACAGCCAACAGAGTGCGTGATGGTCTGTGACAATGGTGAAGTGGCGGCCATACAAATAAGGTCGAAATTTTTGAACCGACCAAACAACAGCGAGGCACTCTTGCTCGGTAATAGTATAATTACGCTCAGCTGCAGTAAGCGTACGACTGGCGTATGCGACGACTTGCTCTTCAGACACTGCGTTGCGTTGCAAGAGAACCGCGCCAATACCGTGGCCACTGGCGTCTGTGTGAAGTATGGTGGGCGCGTCAGCGTCAAAATGGCGAAGCACAGGGGTGGAAGTGAGTGCCTGCTTGAGAGCTTTGAAGGCGTCTTCACATTCAGTGGACCAGGTGTAAACCACTTGGGAAGACACGAGCTTGTGTAGCGGGGCAGCAATTGTTGCAAAGTTCCGAATAAAACGGCGAAAGTAGGAGGCTAAGCCAAGGAAGCTGTGAAGATCTTTCTGACGTTGGGGCCGAGGAAAATTAAAGACAGCCGTAATTTTTTCGGGATCAGGCTGGATTCCTGCCTTACTGACGACATGGCCGAGTACTTTGATGGTCTTACTGGCAAAGTGGCACTTCTTGGTATTCAGCTGAAGCCCCGCCTGGGCAAGGGACGTGAGGACATCAGTGAGACGCTGCAAGTGCTGAGTGAAGTTTGACGAGAAGACAATGATGTCGTCGAGATAACATAGGCATGTTTTCCATTTCATGCCGCGAAGCACGGTATCAATCATGCGCTCAAAGGTGGCCGGCGCATTGCAGAGTCCGAAAGGCATCACGTTAAATTCGTAGAGACCGTCGGGGGTAGAAAAGGCAGTCTTGTCCTTGTCTGCATCGTGCATAGGAATTTGCCAGTATCCCGAGCGGAGATCGAGACTGGAGAAATACTCAGCGCCTTGAAGACAGTCTAATGCGTCATCAATACGAGGCAAAGGGTAAACATCCTTGCGCGTGATCTTGTTAAGTGCCCGGTAATCCACGCAGAAGCGGACTGAGCCATCTTTTTTGCGAACGAGGACCACAGGTGAGGACCAAGAGCTCGTGGATGGTCGGATGACATTTCGAGCAAGCATGTCAGCAACTTGCTCCTCAATGATTTTGCGTTCTGCTGCTGAAACGCGATACGGCCTTCGTCGAACAATAGCAGAGCCGTCCGTCTCTATGCGATGAGAGGTGACGGAGGTCTTCCCCAACGCTGAGGCGCACACATCAAAAGACTCTCGGTGCCGCAGGAGGACGTCTAGCAGAGCTGTGGACTGCTCGGATGTAAGGTCAGGGCTGATGGCGGCTGCGAGCGCAGAGGATGTCGGAAATTGAGGCTTGGCAGGAGGCGGTGGTGCGCTGGAAAGTGTGTTGAGGGGAACGGGATCGCAGTCAAAAATAAACCCAACTGTGGCTCCTCTGGGCAGTAAGAACGGCTGGAGAGTTGTATTAAGGGCCGCAATGACCGCGCAACCGCGGGTGAAGGAGGTGAGGCACGAGGCAAGAGCTAGGCCGTCGGAGGTCCACCGAGGAGCGGGCATAACGAAGGCTTCGCCATCGAGAGGGTAGTCCAATGCCACGATGATCAGCTGCTCGCGTCCTGGGGGCAAAACGAAATCAACTGCTGCGAACACGTGTGGTGGTGAACAATCAGAAGTCGGTAATGTATCGGGGTCCGCAAGATGAATAAGGCGCTCACGGCAAGAGATGAGGGCGGACGCCGACGATAAGAAATCCCACCCCAAGATCATGAGATGAACGCACGTGGGGAGCACAATAAATTCGATATGATGCCGCTGGTTATCGATGAGGACACGTGCTGTGCATTGGCCGGTGGGTTTCATAAGAGTTCCATTAGCTCCACGAAGTGGCGGACCGATGTATGGCGTTATAACTTTGCGCAGATGAGAACACAGAGAGAAATGCATGACGGAATAAGCGGCGCCGGTGTCGATGAGGGCCTCAACGTACAATCCTTCAACAATCACTACTAACATATTCGACGGTCGCCCAGGAGGAATTGTAGATTTCGAACTCGAAGCAGCTTTCCCTCCAAAAACTGCTTCGGTTAGTTTTCCGTTATAGGTTGGAAGGGTTGCGAGGCAGGACGAAGCGGTGACGTGCGGCGAAAAGGCGAAGGGGATCGGCGTCGGGAAGGACGCGAGGGCCGTGAAACATTGGTGGAATTCGGAGGAGAGGAAGAACGCCGGTAAAAGTCTGAGTAGGGCAGTGCAGAATCATCAGGCTGGCGCACGCGGGCACGTTCAAAGGGAGCATAACCCCGTTGCTCGTCTTGTTGGCGGCGGCGACAGACACGGGCAATGTGGCCACGTATCCCACAATAGTAGCACACAGGGCGGGAGGGGCGCCAGGCTGTAACAGGACGATGCACTGTAGGATATGGTGCCATTGCCGCGATGTGACCGCACACGGGTGCCGAACAAGTCGGGGAAGGCGGAGTGGGTTGCCGTGAAGTAATCTCGGCATAGGTTGGCAAGGAATGTTGGGGGGCGTTGGGAGGCGGCGAGGGAGGTTGGGAGGCAATGGGAGGTGGGGCAGGTGCCACAGTGCAGTTGAAATTCGTCAGTTCATCTTTGATGATGCTGCGCAAATTCACCGTTGCTGGCGGAAGAGTTGGAGATACTGCAGAGGGGTTGGTGAGGCCGTAGAGCTCCTCCCGGATCATGGTGCGGATTAGGGACCGCAAATTTCCATCTATGAGGGAGCCACCATCACTGGGGTCTTGCACGAGGCGGCAGGACTGTAGCTGGTCCAGACGTTGACATGTGGATGTGATGTCAGATACAGACGATGGGTTTTTAAACACGAAGGCATTGATAGCAGCAGTGTTGATGCCCTTAATTAAGTGGCGAACACGCTCAGATTCAGGCATAGCAGCGTCGACACGGCGACAAAGGGCCAGAACGTCCTCGATGTACGACGTATAGGACTCGCCGGGCTGCTGGAGACGAGCTTCAAGTTTTTTCTTTGCCTGCTCTGAGCGACCAGCCGGAGTGCCGAAAATTTTCTTTAGCTGGTCCGTGAATGTAGGCCAGTCAGCGATGTCATCCTCGTGATTGAGGAACCAGGTTTTGGCGACGTCAGCCAAGTAGAAGACGACGTTTAGCAGTTTATGAGCGTCATCCCAGCGGTTAAATGCACTGACCCTGTTGTAGTTGTCGAGCCAGTCGTCGACATCTTCACCGCGAAGGCCAGCAAAGATTTGGGGATCGCGCTGGCGGCTGGTGACAGTCCAGGCAGGGGCAGCCGCAGTAGGAGGAGGAGACGCCGGGGGTGAGCGAGCACCGTTGCCCTCATCCATAGCACAGGACCGTGGACGCAAGCGAAGGCCTGAACGGAGCTCCAGGGAGAACGGTAGGCGGGTCTAAAGCGAGAGGTGGGGAATACGAATCGCACCTCCGCCACTTGTGAGACAGCACTTGCACAAAACGTCTGTTCTATTCCAGAGCCAGCTGGCACACAGCGCGCGACGCTCCGAGCAGCAGTCAGCGATGATGATGATAATGATGATGGATCTATACAGATGAAAGAGGTGAAAGTTCACGCGTTGCGCTCACAATATTAATAGAAAGTAGTAATCCATGCACTCGATAAAGAAACAAAGATACGCATCCAGATACACTGGACACAAGACGATGCTCAGAACGCTGAGCAGAAAAAAGTTGGCCACCTCACACATGAAGTTCAAAACACTAATGCACCCCCCTTCAGGCCCCCTTTTGATGCCCGCTCCGCTATTCCCATCTTGGCATCCTCTTCAAGGAAAAGTACACATGCTCTCATTTCCCCTTGTACTTTCCCCCTCCCTCCTAACTTAACGTGATTGGAAGAGGTTTCCCATAGCAGGATAAGAGCTGGGGCGGCCCTTATCCCGTCGGGTGATGGGAGTCTGAAGAAGACATCGGGCCCACCACATGCCTGAAGTGTTCCACACCAGCCCCAGAAGTGGATGTTCGCCACTTGCTGTGTACTTGTGCAGGGACAAGGGCATCAAGGATAAAGATTCTGCAAGAAGTGGGACTGGCTACAACAAGGGAAGAGGACTTTTCAAAATGGCTCACCGACAACAATAAGAGCAGGAGTCTTCTTCTGTTCCTTACGGACAATAATTTACATGAGTTTCTATAATATGCCTTATGGAAGCTTGCGTTTAATAGTGCAGCGTAGGGCTTCACAGCTCACTGCCGAGGAGCTTGAGGAGCATTGCCTTTATATATCTTTTTCTTGCCGAAATGAAAACAAATGACATTAATGCAAGCAGTATCCTCCATTAATGCTCAAGGACTTGCAGGGTCAAATTGGAACTGAAGTAGCCTGTCCTGAGTCTTGAAGCTGTCGATGCTTACAACACCTATTGACAGCAGAGTGAACACCCTTTTTTTAAGAAAGTCATTATTTCTTTTTTTGCAGCATACCATACTTAGGGCTTGGTGTATGGTATATGGGGCTTGGTGTCCAATACTAACATGGGCTATGGGGACGGTGTAGCTGAGGCCTACGGATTTCTTTACACCACCTGGGATACTTCCACGTGCACTAACTTTGCACAGTAAACTTGGTGCCTTTAATTTTCTCTCCATTAAAACGTGGGTTCCATGGCCTGGATCAAGCCCGTGTCATTGAGATTAGCAGTCGAGTACCCTAACCACAGAGCCACCGCTCCAGGGGCATACATAGTTATATTAAGTCAATGCACTTTTTCTCAAGCCTCTTTCTGATCTCTTCTTTTTGTGCAGCTGGAGGCTTCGCTGCAGTTGTTGCAAGGAAAAGCATACGAGGCTATTGACAACCGAGCACTTGCTACTGAGTGCTACAAGAAGGCGCTGGCTCTTGACATCCACTGCTACGAGGCATTTGAAGCACTGGTGAAGCACCAAATGCTTTCACGAGAAGAAGGTATGTCAGCACACGCTGCATTTCAGTTTAAGGCACCTATTTTAATCTAGCCTTTCTTTTTCACATGCTAGCATTTAGGGCTAGCGCATTTGGTAAGGTGGCATTCCTCCTTTGACAGAGGTTCCGATTTTGATGCGGGATCTAGGAATGAAGCTTTTGACTTCTGAAAGGTTTAAGAAGAGATAGACTATTTCATTGCAGCCATATGGCTTAACTATAGTTGGTATTACGTTAATGGCTGCCTCAATAACTTCCTGGTGTGATATTTGGCAAATTGGTTTGGTTTTATAGGGTTAATGTTCCAAAGCGACTCAAGCTGTTAGGTACATCATGATAGAGGGCTCTGGCAATTTCGGCCAGCTGGAGTTCTTTAACGTGCACTGACATTGGACAGCACATGGGCACTTTACGCCTGCATAAAAAAGCGACCACCATGGCCATGATCGATCCCGCATTTTTAGAGCAGTCGAGCACTCTAGCCCACTGTGGCACTGCCACGGCTGCATTCTGTAAACTGGAGAGGCTGTTTTCAGTAGCGTAAATTAAATTTTAGGGTTCATTTTGAGTTCTGTTTGCTGTGGTTTGTTCATCCATGTGCCTGTAACAATTTGTGCGAGGGCTAACACTAATTCTCAAATGGGAACCAGCAGGCAATCTACTTTATCTGGCGCTCTTCATTTTTGAAGCACATTCGAGAAAGGGCCTCGACGCTCTCATCATCACCAGGCTGTAAAAAATATAAGTGAATTGATGTAATAAAACCTCGAATATTAACACAGAAATGTATTAAAAGGTGTGATAGAACACTGTTAGAACATATGCTTGTTTATATTGACATATTTTTGATAATCGCGACACTACACTCCACCGCAGCTGTGCAAGCAAGGATGGCATTTAGCGCCACCTAACGCACACGAAGGAAACTTCTCAATGGTCACTCAAAATGCCTGTGTAGCACCAGATGCTTCAATCTTTCTTGAAACTCTCAGTGCAAGTCAAGTTCAGTGAAGAAAGAAAGGGTTTGTGTGACACATATATTAAGATTGTTGCTTTGAGCACTTTAATTGGTTGTTGTAAGAAAGGTACTGTTGGTAGTATTTGCCATATGCATTTGGAAAATTATTAAGAGTTGAGTGCATAGCACATACACAAGTTGTTTCGTACTGGAATCAAGATCTTAAAAATAAAAGTCACCTCTAGCATGAATTGAGCTGGATGCGCTATGTTGGCACTAGCCAAGATTATCAGGCTATATCTTTTATTCTCCCTTTAAGTGACTGATTGACTTTGTTTAATTGCTCAACTTTTTTTAAATATTTGCTGCAGACCTCAAATATGATGCGCAGAGTTGTAGGGCAACCTTTAGAACCTAACAAATTGTTTCCTACATGATATGTCTCACTCCCTGCAGTGGCTCAGTGGTTTAGGCGCTCGATTACTGACCCCCGGGTTCAATCTTGGCCACAGAGGCTACATTTTGATAGAAGTGAAGTGCAAGGCGCTTGTGTGCTGTGCGATGCCAGCGCGCATTAAAGAACCCCAGGTGGTCAAGATTATCCAAAGCCCTCCACTGCGGCATCCCTCATGGCTTGCTCGAGTCTTTTTGAAACGTTAAACCCTATAAACCAATATGCTGCCATCTTAGGCAACTGCTGTGAGATGGGAATTGAACCTGGGACCTTTGGATCCCTAGTCATGCACACTACTCCTAGGCCATGCAGGCATGTTCATGTGGTTTGTTCGAAGTGAAGCTTTATCATGCTTTGGAAATTATTAACTTCACTTGTAGCTTCTGCTTCAGTGCCACAAAATGGTCCCAAAGTAAAACTAAACTTTCATTGGGACCACCTTACCATGAAATAAAAAGTAAAGATTGCTTGGTGAAGTCATCTCTCATGTTTTCTGCAAATAAGTAAACAGTACATGGAGGCTTGGGAAAGCTTTGAGAAGCAGTTAGTCCCATATAGGAGGCTTTGGTCAGGGCTGCCAGTAAAATACAGCTAGGTCGAGGTTAAGAGTCTGACGCATGCTGGAAGAGCTCGCATTTTGTCCCGGTTGGAAGTTGACTTGCTTACCAATTCTGGACAGAGATTAGGTGATAGTATTAGGCATGAATGCAGGTTGGATCTTGATGTGAGGTATTGTGTTTTAATTATCTTTTTTCTCTTTCAGAGGAAAGCATTCTTAACCTTCTTACAATGGCCATGGGCGCCTCTAGTGAAGACAGTGAGTTCGTCAGGTTGCTTTATTCAACAAAGGTTAAGAAGGTGAGCCTAATATAATGCCTGCAGGACAGTGGTGTTTTCACTCACTCTAGGCCTCTTTGTGCGTGCTCTTCTTATCTGTGATGGTGTTTATCGATGTAAACATTGCTCCCCTTTGATTTGCATTGGCCTCAGTACGACAAGCCAGATCCAACTGAACTTCCCAGTGGGCTTGCCCACCTCAGCGAGAATCTTGACATCGCCACTGCTGTGGCGGAGAGGTGCTTCTACAACTGCAATTACAAGCGGTGCTTCGAGATCACTTCAACGTAAGCTATCGTTTTTTGATCTGTTTTCTGTTACTACTTGTGCAACTGGCAGATTGGGGTACGTCACAATCCAGCTCCAAGGCCTTGCTGATTACACAGCCTTGGTTGATAGCGTAGTTCACCATTCTTTTTGAAATACTGACATAGGCACCAATGATGTTTTCAAAACCGTTGATCTACTTAAACCTTCCACAGCATTGCGGCGTTAGTTGTATGGGTGGTACATATAGTAAAGGCTTTTACAGCCATATAAGTTCAAGTATGCTTTTTGATTTGAAATATTGAACTGGTATGACTTGGGCGCAACACTTTTCAGCAGTGTTTGCACATGGTTCTCATGTCGCATGCGCCTTTTTTTACATGCTTGATGCTCTCACTGTGCTCCTTATGGGTGTACACAGAGGCTGCCCAAGGATGTGGACGTGTATCCAATGCAATTGGGTCAAATGGGTAATTGGGTCGTGGGCCAGTGCTGCCTTGCGACACCTGCCAAACGATCCACGCTCACAGAGTGCAGTGGACACAGCCACTTCAAGAAACTGAGGCACATTCACTCGGGGAAGGGAACAGTCCAAAACAGGAAGTTGGCATCATATTTTTATTTCGTAGGGCTTATAGGAATAAAGGACTGACCGCAGAGCAATTGATTTTCTAAAACTTCACCCAAAGTTTTGATGTTTATCTTGTGGTGTCAACATTGACATTACTCAATTTGTTCGTGGGACAAATGTTGAGGAGTTGAACTTTATCTGCAAAAAGAAAAAAAAAGGAAAATGAAGTTTTTTTAGCAGAAAAAAATGTTGAGACATAAGAAAAGGGCAAAAGTTAGTATTTAGAACAACAAAGCCAAACTATTAAAATACTTTTAACAAAGAAACTAAGCACATTCAATGGCGGCAGTTGCCTTCAAAGCTCAGCGTTCACCGCAGTGGTCTTGCTAAAGATGAATTACATACGTCTAATTCGACGTTGTAACTGATGTTGTCTCTGATGTATGACATGCACTTTGCTTTTGTGAAAACAGCTTGGTATTGCATGGTGCTCTTGACGCAGTGCACGTGAGAAACCAATGGCCCTTCCTTTTTGATGTTCACATTCCAAGAATATTAATGACAGCCCATTTTTTTTCGTTACACCACAGCTACGTGTGGCAATGAAAATAAATGCGAAAGAAGCTGGAGTTGTCCTTGAGACGACTGTGGGCAACTCTTAAAATGTTTTTCTTGTTGCCAGTGTGCAATTGCAGTTAAAATAAATGCTAACAGCGGGGCACGTAGGTGCCACGTGTTTTATTTTTATCGCAACAGTGCATCGCTGCATTGAGAGTTCACTCTTGCCCTATCATATGCTGGTCGTCCTGGTTACCTTAGTAGAGCAGCTGCTTTGGCCAGGTGGTGATAGGGAATTCGAACCCTGAGCCAGAATGAAAGCTCTTGGTACAGCTTCGCTTTGTAGCCTTATGACCGTGCTTAGATAATTGCTGTTCAGTAGTTTCTTTGTTACAGCTCTGCTCCAAATTGGGGCATTCCCCTAAATATTGAAACTGTCAGTACTTCTGCCTGCTATAGTAACAATAGGTAGTATAGACATGACCACTGGAAGGAACAAGCATATTTACCAGAGTGGCTGGTACTAGCGGGCTCCAGTTTGAAACAGGCAGGAATATTCTCTAAAATGTTGTTGTCTTGCAATAGAAATGGTGTTTAGGGACTAGAATGTCCATTAACTGAGAAGCTTTGCTTGCTCGTTACATGGGTGAGCTCTCATTTCTACCAAGAAGTGTGATGTAATGCTCTAGCAGAAGCTGGCGGGCCAAAGGTCAATGCAGTTGTTTAACCACTGCTAGCTATGGCTTTTTACTGTTGCTGAATGCATTACCTGCCATTTCGTTAAGCGTAGGTTTTCCCTGATGAACACTTTGTATTGAAGCCTACTCGACCATTATTCTGAACAGTTTCACATTGCGCTTGTTGGTGGTGCTTATACCTCTTGTATCAGCCACTGCTAGTTGGGCCACATGTCAGAGCCAAAAGTGAAGATAAAAATAATAATAATAATTATAATATTAATGGGGAAAAGAAAGAGTTCATAAAATCTTTAGTTGCGACGTTTTCCATTGTTCACTTGTGTCACATGTAACACTTTGCAGTGTTGAGGGGCTTTTCATAATTTTTGCCCTAACATTATTGACATTTCAAAAAGGGGTCAAAGCACGGTGAAGAGTTGAGGATTGTCAGCCCACCCCACAGCTCAAGGCTGTTTTTCTTAGGGTCATGAAAAAAATCTATGAATGCAGATGCTTTTCGAAGGGGAGGGAGGGAGGGAGGCAGTAAATTACAAGAAGCAGACTGGAGTGGAGCAGCAAGAACAGACTAAAGTCAACAAAATTTATAAATATAAAGCGAGGCGACGGGGTGACGCCGCAGTGAGAACAGCTTTGTTATATATTTCTATGGGTGTGCCAATATTGAAATTTTCTAATATGAATGTGGAAAAAAAAATGTCTTCAAATTATTGAATATCTGATTAGAGAAAATAAAAATGGAAATTGAAAAAAATAGCCAACATTGTTTCTCTCGTATATTTCAGAATTCACATGTTTTTGCAAATAAAATTAAACTAGAATTGCAGGGAAGTGTATGCTCTACTGAAAAATCCAGTATAGATTTTATACTGAATTCCTTCAAATGGTTTTCTGTACGGGAAGGACCTGCATGAAACTGAGTGGAGATGTCATATCACTGCTGAATATAGTAAACTGTCGTTGATTCAGCCTTAAAGATATCAATAAAATTTATGTATTGGCCTGCAAAAACTAATTTTCGAACATTCAAAAATTTTGTATATCAATTTTTTTATATGAATCAAATAACAAACCTACTGTTTTCATATTTGAAATTTAGATTATTCGCACGCCCTCAGGTTTTTGCATTAGTGAAAAAATAGGGTCTTCTGTGCTCTGGTTTGTTGAATGTGGGTGTCTTCGTGTGTAGAACCCCGCTATAGTAAACTCGGATATAGTAAAGTGAAACTGAAGTCCCAGTTCATTTTTTAGTAAAGGCATTTTTGATAAAAACCGGTTATAGTAAAGTGCACCTGGCCGCGGCGACGCTTTCCCACGAAATGACATCGCCGCACGCGCTCTATCTAGAATCGCAGAGCAATTAAAATAAAAAGAATAAAATAATACCGAGTGTTTTTTTTTAAATGGCTTTACCACTAGGCTTAGTAGCACTCAGAAGCCAGCTTTACGTAAGCCTTGGAGCCATGAGGGAAATCATGCAGCGCATAGAAAAAACAGAAAAAGCTGTCTACAAGCATGGAAAGAAGGCGACGCGATCCGTTCAGAAAGTAAAAGAGAGTAAAAGTGCAGAGAGAAACAGGGAAGGGAAGAAACGACCGAACATTCACAGCACTGTGCAGCACGAGGTAGCAGTGGCAAGAACTGGAGGTGCGGCATGTGCGGCTTTGCAGCACTTGACTGCCACGCACATTTCTCTTTTATTGCCTTCTTACCAACAGAAACAGCAGAAGGTGACGCCGTGTTCATGCGACGCTTTGGTTTTCACATGAAATCAAACTCGGTTGTATTCATAGCCACATTGCCCTCATGCTTAAGAAGTGCTTCCACAAAATGTAAACAAAAAACCTTGTAACTGAAAAAATGGGTGAAGAGTTGATAAGAGAGAGACGGAAGGTATTTGAAATCGTTTTTTTTTTTTTTTTTTATTGAGCAACAAGATGTGTTCAGTAAGTAGCCATTTAGTTACCGAACGGCAACTTCAGGACCATGTTATTGCCGACCACTGATATAAGTAATGACGCTGGTATAGTGAAGATTTTTGCAGGTCCCAGTGACTTCAAGTGACTTTACTATAAAGGGGTTCTACTGTACTTGTTTCGGTGAAAAATATTGCTTTTGTATGGAATTGCCGTGGCACAGCCTGTGTTAGGCTAGCTTGTTTCACAGATATTAAACTGTGGCGAATAAATGTGTGAAAACGCTTACTTTACTTTACACTTGTCTTGCTCATTGTTGTCAGAGTAGTCTGCAGCAAATTAAACCTGTTTGATGCACAGAATGTTTACTCTACACTGGAAGAGTGGGAAAGAGTTCAATACAGGAATAGGGAGAGTGAGAATGTAAGGTGGGATGATTGCAGAATACCAAGTGCTGTTATTTTCAGTGGCCAAAATGTTACGAGCAGACTTCTGGTGTCTCAGACATTCTCATGCGTTCCACAGAGACAATACAATGCTTTCTTTACTTCACATGCAAGCGCACGAGCAACGTGTGCCAACATGTTTATAAAGCAGCTTCCTAATTTTTGTTAGGTAAGGAGATTGCCGAAACATGCTCCACAATAATATGTCGCGGACTTTACAATGTGCAGGGTACTTGGCAAGGACCCCTACCACGCGGACTGCTTTCCCGTGCACATAGCCTGCCTGATGGAGCTGGGGAAATCTAACGGTGTGTACACGTTCGTGCATTTACTAACTGGTAAATCGTGCCTTTTATTGTGACTCAGCTTCTGGGGTTTGTATTTGACAGATCTGTTTCTCCTGGCCCACAAGCTCGTGGATATGTACCCCGAAAGTGCTGTGAGTTCTAATTTACCTGAAGGCAACCTTTCTGTGAGCTCTGTTCAGTGCTGAAGGTTCAGCAGTCGAGCCTCGATGATTGCATTCTTTCTCAGATTGTATTTTTAATGTTCGCTGCATGCTTTTTCTTGTTCTGTTAGTGAATGCAATGAATGGCATTTCTCAGAGCAGTCAGCTTGGTAGCGTGTCCTTCGGCGCAGTTCTGCAGGCAGATTTCGCCGCCTATAATAATATTTATGTTTTTGTTTTTGCTCTTCTAGAGAGATGCAAATCTTCGAAAATAAGAGTTTTTCTCTTATGCCTCGAGTGACTCGTATGAGAAATCCTGATATTTTGATATACAATTATTCTCAACTGTTGTGTGATAGATGCTTTACACAAAACTTACTTGTCTTTACAGAAAAAGAAAGAGAGAGAGCGCTGTTGGGCCTTTTTTTTCTGCTGACCTCACTAATTGGCTTTCTTATGGGTGCTGCAGACTTGTTTGGGTTGAGAAAATTCTTTTTGAAAGAAATAGTAGCAAACAGCGGCTGTAATAGTTTTCAGACTTCTTTCTCTTGTTTGATGTTCAGTCCTCATTATGTGGTCTCGTGACGTCACGCACTCTGTGACCTGTCACTGCCTGGACATGTCGTCCACCAACGAGCATGCCTGCTGGAGGCATGCTCGTGATTTTTCACTTTCTGAGAGCTGACAATGCAGGCAATGTTGTCAGGACTGGACTTTCTGTGGAATGAGCCCTTTAGTGCTGTTGCATCAAAAAGATTTGATGAACAGCTATTGTGGCGTTTTGTGTAAACACCCGAGATAAATAAACCAGAACGGCATGTGGAATACATTCGAGGATTGCCGGTGGGACCTGCTTTTGGGAGTTGCATTTTATTTTTTAAGTGTGAACAGGGGTTTAAGGAAGTAGGGGCATTAGCTAAGTCAGTCTGCAGGTGAGAATGTTTCAGCAAAGTAGAGTGACGAGTACAAACAAGAAAAAAAAAAATAGGGCACTGCAGAAATTTCGTGTGGCTAAGCCTAGTATTTCATGCGAAAGCACTTGTTTTTCATCGTTTTTCTGGGTAGTTTGTAGATGTCGATGGCATTGTTGCCGTCTTCTTGCCCGCTGTTGTTCACGCTGCTTGGCACGGCTTTTCTCAGCCGTAAAACAACTGCCCCAAAGGACCAGGCTCGTTACCCATATCAAAGCAGATTGAATTCACCCCGCTCATCAAGAAAGTTGATATAGTACGGTTGAATAATGTGAAGCGTACATCTCTGCTGACGTTACATGTGCATTTAATGTAAGCAAACACAAAGGCAAGTAGCTATAAAAACAAAGGTCAAAGATAGAGGTCAATGGTGAAGACTTTACACATGCCTCCTGTTTTTACGATTTACCTTGTGAAGTAGCGCTTGCATACTAGAAATGTACTGCAAGGCCTGGTCTGTGTATTCCAGCTGCTCGTGATTTAGAACTTGTCTGTTGCGGAGGAACCGTGTGTAATCTCCTCTTTGCGCTCACAACCCTTGCAGCCCATTTTGTTCAAATTTTTTTTCTCGCTACATGTTACCTCTTTAAATTGTGGAAGAGGGGCTTGAACATGATGCTTATTCTGCGCTGACGTTTTATTTATTCGTTTTTGTGTGTGTGTCATGTGCTGATTGTGGGCTGGGCGTCAAAGTCAAGAAAACCAGGTCCAATGCTCCGGCCAGGAATCTCCTCGCCACAGCCAAGGCCCTGGTCCTTCGGGGCAGTTGTTTTACGGCTGAGAAAAGCCGTGCCCATCAGCGTGAACAACAGCGGGCAAGAAGACGGCAACAATGCCATCGACATCTACCAACTACCTAGAAAAACGATGAGAAACTAGTGTTTTCGCATGAAATACTAGGCTTAGCCACACGAAACTTCTGCAGTGCTCTATATTTTCTGTTGGCTTTGCCATTCGACGACTTGATACCTTTTGTTCTTGGCTGACCGTATGTAGTTGCCCAGCTTTATGTCGTTCTTTGCTGCGTATTTTCTGTGCAGGCATGTAGAAAAGGGTCATTTAAAGACCGCCTTAGCAGTGACGTTCTCCTGAGCCAGCAGTTAATGTCAGGATTTTTAGGTAGCTCATACTCTTTAGATGACTTGCAACCATTTTCATAACAAATCCGTGCTCCTTTTGAACCCTGTGATTGAAGTAACCAAATGCCAATGGGAAAAAGCCTAGCTGTTTAGTTTGCAAAATTGGCCCACGTGTATTAGCCATATGATGTTACAGATTAAGGCTCTTGCTTTGTCATGTACGAGCCATGCAACCGTTCTGCGTGCTGTGCTACGGTATCACAAGGTGGATAATATTTTGCTTTCCTTCGTTAAAGTTTTATTGAATACACAAAATAGTCGTGATACTGCCATTACCGTTGCTATGTGAACACATTGCTTCAAATAGTAATTAGAAGGAAGGACAGACTCTGCCGAATACTGTTAGGGCTTAAGAACTGTTGCTTATACAGTACAACACCACTATAGCAAGTTTTGATATAGAAAAGTTAGATGACTGAACTTTTTAGATGACAACTTTTTTCCCATTGCTCGCCGCATAGGCTCAGTGATTATGGTGCTCGACTTCTGAATCCAAGAACGAGTGTTCAATCCTAGTCAGGGGGGGTGGGGCTTTATGATCGGGGCGAAAAGCAAGGCGCCCACATACTGTGCGAGGTCTGCGCACATTGAGGAAACCCAGATGGGAGTTTCTGGGAACCCTCCACTATGGCAATCCTCATAACCTAGGTCACGTTTGGAAGTTAAACACAACCAGCCAACCATTTTTTTTTTTTTTCGTTTATAGTAAACACATTGTGAATCAAAAGTCTGTTTTAATCACAAGTGTCTGGCTGGGGTGATGATGACATCGCAACCTGCATGTAGTCTGGGATCACTAGGCCAACGTTCAGGAGCAAATAAATACCATAGACGATGAAATGGCACTGCTTGAGGTGGCTGAATCGTCAAGTTCGTGGGCTGCGAGGAGAAGCGGACTGTTAGAAGGCCTTGAGGTCAGGAGTCAAAATGCATGGTGTTCACGGAAAATGAAAAAGTAGAGCTAGCTCTGAAAATTGGAAAAAAGACCTTTGTGGATGGAAAAAAGTTGTGGGTGGAACATGCTTCATAGTGTTTCTTGTCTAAACTATTAGTAAGCAGCTAATTATTTACCAGACAGCATCCTCAGAGCCATGTTATCATCAAAAGCTGAGGTACTAAAGGTTTTTGCTTATCCTGTCATCTTTACTATAGACGGATTCTACTAACAGTAATTTTCTGTTTCAGAGCAAGCAGTATCATTACAGTTAAGATTAGTGAATGCGAAAGTGTTTCTGAAGTCTTTTATAGTTAACCTTCAGTTACTCTAGGTCATGCATCAATTCCAGTTTGAAGTATTCAGCTCAATGCTAAGGTGTAGCGCAATCTTTCTAAACCACTTTTTCTATCCCCTTCATTGAGGCAGAGCCTTAATGATTTGCTTTTTTGTAGTCGCTGTAATGCTTGAATTTTTGCTGATGTCCTGATGATTGCTGTCATGCCAGGTGTCTTGGTTTGCCGTTGGCTGCTACTACTATGTCATTGGAAAGGCAGATTCAGCAAGACGGTACCTCAGGTGAGCATGTAACTGGTTGCCGCACTGACATACGCTGCACACTAACGGGGCAATTTTTACCTCCCATCCACTCAACATGCCGTCGACAGCAAAGCCACCGTGTTGGATCAGGTGTTTGGCCCTGCCTGGCTCATGTACGGCCACTCGTTCGCCGTTGAAAGCGAGCACGACCAGGCCATGGCGGCCTACTTCAAGGCTCTGCAGCTTATCAAGGGGTGGGTACACTCTTGTGACACCCTACTGTTGTTCTTTTGCAGTGCGTGCTTCTCTGCCTGCTGATGCATCAAGTGTTCTCGTACATTGGAGATTCATCTCCGTTCATTCGGGGCTTAGCTTGCATTCAATTTAGGAATCGGGTTCTGTTCCTTGTTTAACTTGACAAGAAGAGTGGTCTGAAATTTGTGCTATATAATATTGAGGCGAGCGCCAGTGGAAGCTGATGAACACATAGATGATAGTCTTTCGGCATCACAATGGAATGAAAACCTTTAGGTTCTGAACTAAAGAGCTTGTTTGGGAAATTTTATTTGACTTTGTGACGAAGTAAATTTTTTCTGTGATATAGCACTTATTTTTTATATAGCAGTTGCTTAGGATGTGTTACAGTGTGTGTGTGTGTATGTTCCAGATTAAGTCCCGACAGGCAAGGCTTACTTGCATTGGCAAACAATGCAAAGGTCTCAGACTTATCTACCGGTTCAAGAGTGCCACGAACGTAAGCACAGTGGCTGGTGTTTTCAGCTCGAAACACTTGTGCAGGTGTCTTTTTCTTTGTGACGTATTAGTTGACGCGTGGCATACCCGGCACTCAGAAATATCCAAAGACTCCACCTTTTGGAGGAGTACTGCTGTATAATTGCCTTGTGTAAGACGACTGAGCATAAGTTGACGCCACCCTGCTAGCCAGGTTAGCCAAAACAGGTAGAGATGCATATCTACAGTGTCATTGCAATCATGAGGCCATCATTTGGAGGCACATTAAGACTTAGACATCCTTCTATGCTCTTGTGGTCAGACTAGCAGCAGCCTGTACTGCCAAGTTACAACTAATATTTTATTTCAATACAGCTATTGGATTCTGCTCTGATGTGCACCCCGCTTTGGATGTTATCGTAATTACACTTTCGTGTTGTCTACCACTTACCTGGAGAAACGGCAGCTGGTGTAAGTGAACTAGGTAAACAGAGCAGAATTCAATTATTTTTTTTTTACAAAGCTGATCTGCATACAATTTATAATGTTTTTTGTGTGTTCATTTGAATCTCCATGATTATTGATGGGAAATAAAAGCCTGCAGGCGCTGGGCATGTGCTACCCGTGGCTCAGCCGAAGCTGTAGCCGGGCGCAATTGAAGAAGTCAGCAGCAAATCCCTTTTAGAGGAAGGCCCTTCAGTTAGTAGTAGTGTCAGCTGAATTGCATGACGTCACAGTTAATCCTGTTTAGTGCACTCACCTGCCATCTACCCGCAATTTAGAGTTCAGGGTTTAACCGCTACTTGATGAGAACCAGTCGACGCTATTGGTTGGAAGGCTTCTTTTGAGGAGTGTCGCATCTACGTCTTTGAGTCATATGAGTCATATCTGACTTGTACCTTAGAGACTCTGCAAATACGCCTGCTCTGCGTATGGGTTGACCATTTTCTCTAGCTGCTCATTTTTGCAAAAAATGTCGGCTTTTATGCAGCAAAGTACAATGTGATGATCAATAGATGACCTTGAGTTTTTGCAGACAGCTGAATTACTATTTGTGCGCTCCATGTTGGATTTGATCTAAACTAACCACAGTTTGAAAGGTCTAATTTAGTCTGGAAACTGCATTTTTTGTGAAGGTCACAGTAGAACTAATTGTCTTCTGGATTTTGTGAAGCAGTTAGAAGTGTGTTATAATTATTGTTTTTCATTTAGAGAACTGTTAGATTGACTTTCAGCTGCATACCTGTGGACTATTCAAGAAACGACGCTTCTATTTTGTTTTTTGGCGGTGCACCTAACTGGTTCATTTGCTTTAACACTGTTGGTAACCAAAGCAAGGAAGTTTTGCCACCTGTTGCTTCTTGGTAGCTTGACGTTTTTGCAAACCTGTTCTTCAGGTGCCACCTGCCGTTCCTGTACATCGGCCTCGAGTATGGCCTGACCAACAACACCAAGCTGGCCGAGCGGTTCTTCAGCCAGGCACTTGCCATTGCTCCCAACGACCCGTTCGTGCTGCACGAAATGGGTGTGGTGGCCTTCCAGAACCAAGAGTAGGTCACACTTTACGATTTAACAACATTATTATTTATTTTTGAGGCAAGACGTCACTTAGGAAAAACGAGAAGTAACCTGTGAGCACCTGTATACTCCGCCTCACAAGTTGTTTTGCAGCACCATGAAACCTACAGCCCTCTTGTCCGGGCAGGGCTTTAGGTGGGATCGCAGCTAGTTGTTCGTCAAATACTTATTCAGCATTGAACTACAGTCGACTCCTAATAATATGAAGCCGCTTATTTGGAATTTTCGGTTAATTAGAAGTAAAGTGCTGGTTCCCTCAGTTTTGCATGTACCGTAAAAACCCGCGTATAATACGAGTTTTTTTTCCAACTTTCAGCGTTCCAAATTTCCGCCTCGTATTATTTGCGGATCCCAACCAAAATGTCAAAGTTTTGCGAGAAGTTTTGGTTTCGTTGTTGCCGCGTGGCTACGGCTTGGCTTTGTTATCGATGTGCGGCTACGGCTTGGCTTCGTTGCCCTAACGTGGCCGCACCCCGCAGTGGCCACGACGTCGAGGTGTCGTCTCTTTGTTGTTGAGTCGTCGAGTGCGCACAGCATCAGCGCATGTGCTCTCGTGCAAACCACGGTTCGCGAAAAAGTGCACGCTTTTTTCTTTAAGTGAACGAGCAGGATGCCAGGGTCTCGGAAACAGTACTCGGCTGCTTTTAAGAGAAAGGTGATTTTAGTTGCTGAAAACATCGGCAACAGTGCGGCCGGGAGGCAGTTTGGCGTCACCGAGGGAAGCATTCGCGGATGGCGACGACAGAAAGAAGCCCTTTTCGCGTGCAAGGGAATGCGAAGAAGCTTTCGCGGGCCAAAGAATGGCGCATTCCCGGAAATTGAACTCGCTCTGACGGAGTTCGTACGAGAACAGCGAGCATCGCATCTAGCTGTGAGCGTAGAGCTTATGCAAGCAAAAGCTAGGGAGCTTGCAAGGGAAAAGGGAATTCCGAGCTCCGCCTTCAAAGCAAGCAAGCACTGGATACATCGCTATATGTGCCGTGCTGGATTCTCGCTACGCCGGCGAACCTCGATTTCACAAAAGCTGCCCGAATCCTTCGAAGAGCTGCTGGTGGCTTTTCAGCGCCACGTGATTTCTTTGCGAAAGACCAAAAACTTTCAGCTGGGGCAAATAGGCAATGCTGACCAGACGCCGGTTTACCTGGACATGCCATCACCCCTCACCGTCCATGAGAAAGGCTCTAAACAAGTTTGTATCCGGTCTACTGGAAACGAGAAGACGCGGGTTACAGTCATGCTATCGTGCACGGCAGACGGCCGCAAGCTCCCGCCCTATGTCATCTTCAAGCGCAAGACAATGCCGAAAGGTGAGGAGCTGCCGAAGAATGTCATCGTGAGATGCCACGAAAAAGGTTGGATGAACGAGGATCTTGTCCTCGACTGGGTGAAGTCAGTGTGGTGCAAACGGCCCGGTGCACTGTTGTCCTTTCCATCCATCCTCGTGCTGGACGCGTTTCGTTGCCATTTGGCCGACTCGGTGAAAAGGCTGCTAAGCGACTGCCGCACAGAACTTGTTGTGATTCCGGGTGGGATGACCTCACAACTTCAGCCTCTCGACGTTTGTGTCAACAAACCCTTCAAGGACGCAGTCAAGCGATGCTACGCGGAATGGATGCGGTCAGGTGAGCCTGCAGTGACGCCGGCCGGGCGGCTGAAGCGAGCATCGCCAGCCACGCTGTGCAAATGGATTGTGGACGCGTGGGCAAGCATCCCAGAGGAGCTTGTGCGCCGTTCGTTTAAGAAGTGCGGCATCTCAAACGCCCTCGATGGCACAGAAGATGAGTACCTGTGGGATGATTTGTCCGACAAAGAAATTTCCGAGGAAAGCGCTGCTGAAGATGAAAGTGATTGAAGTGTGAGGTCCGATTTCAATAAATGTCTTGTTTTTTCTCTCTCGTATTATATGCGGTAAAAACTTTTTTTTTCCATTTCGAGTCTCCAGAATTTCACCTCGTATTATATTCGGGTTCGTATTATACGCGGGTTTTTACGGTAATCCTATGGAAAAAATCGCTCAATAATTCGAAGTTCTCAGCCAATTATTTTGTTTAATTGGAAGATTATTTTCAGTTGGGATCTTCGAGGCGGCCGTCATATTTGATGGAATGTGTAATTTTTCAAGAGCTACAACGTCATCCACGCTCCATGTTGGTGCCATCGCTATCGCAGCCATTCACAGCGCCACACTTTTTGCAGCGGCGCGGAGGCCACGCAGATGATATAGGTGCACGCAACGCTGCATACTAAGCAGGGGCAAGATTGTGTGAAATTAGGCTTGCAGCGTGCGCAGCCAGCAGTGAGGCGTGGGTGCGTGTGTTGGTTGTGCCCTTTGTTGCATTGTGTTTTGCGCACTCGACCGCTTTGTTCCGCGGGCGATTCTGCATTTCGGAATTGGACTGTAGTCGTGCCGTTGATAGCCATGGCAAACCATGGCTCTTATTGCAAGCTCGACCTGGCGACGAAAGTCGGAAGTTTTGAAGGAAGTTGGGAAGGGAGGTGCTGCAAACAAGACATTCCACGGAAGTACGGGATCAAGCCGAACACGCTCTCAAACTTTATCATGAACAAGCGCACAATAATGGATGCATTTGAGAAGAAGTTTAAGACGTCTCGGAAGCGAACGCGCACCGGCGCTTACCCAGAGTTGGAGAAGGCTCTGCTGGTTTGGATTGGGGAGGCCCGGAGCAGCAAACTTCCTCTCAGCGGAGATATCGTTGCGAGAAAAGCCCGAACGCTTACAGCAATGTTGGGGATCGATTACTTCGTTTCTTCTGATGGATGGTTGATGCGCTTTAAAGATCACCATGACCTGGTTTTTAAGAGTGTGTATGGTGAAGAAGTGTCCGTTAACCAGGAAACATGTGCAACGTGGAAGGACGAAAAGCTGCGGAAATACAGTCGAACCCGGATATATTGAACTCGAAGGGGATCGCGAAATAGTTCGATATATCAATAATTCGATATACAGAAATCGGCTTGGGACAGCACTTACGATGCGAAAAACGATACTGTATTTGTCGCGTAATCAACTCACTCGCATAATGAACCCACCCTTAACTTTTGCACTCGAGAATTTGGAAAAAAGAAAAAAAGCGTTAAGGCCAGCTCGCTCACATGCAAGCGATTAAGCGATCTCAGCGACGAGTGGCAGCGACAGAGCAAAAAATTTCCAACTTGTTGGAACTGCGTCCCTCTGCGGTACCAGCCACAGCGGCAGCTCAAAACAAGGTTTCTGTGTGGCCGCAGCAGAAATCACCAGCGTTTTCGCTTGCATGTGGCACTCCGTCTCATCCACAGCTCATTTCTTGGCATCGGGCCAAGATGCTGCGCAGCGATAGCGTCGCGGCGTGTTTATCTTTTTATAGCTCCTGCAGCAGCGGGGAGCGAACTTGGCAGACTGCCCGTGATGGCTTTATTGCACAAGCCTGGTTCGATTTATCAGCGTGATACAGTAGCTGCAGATGCTGTTTGAAGCAAAAAATGCTAAAAGCCGGTGTCATGATCGCAGCTGACCGCGTGCTTTTGTTAATTCATACATGCAAGAATAAACGACTCCCAAAAAAGAAAAAAAGCCGCTTCGTAACGCCATATCTTACGCTACGCCGTGCGTACAGCACAACGACAAAAAAAAAATAGATTTGCCGCTTGTTAACTTCCACAGGCGTCATAGCCACGTCAGCCGCTGCGCGCAGAGGGTTCGCAACACACGCTGGGGAAAGCGTCCGACGTTCTTTCTGAAAACGGGCTGAGCTGGCTTGGCGCATGCGTAGCGCGTGCTACTGCGAACGAAGGCCGGGAAAGAGGAAGGAGAGAGATAGCTCGGCAAAAGAATGGGAACACCCTTGCGCTTCGCTCTGTCGCGTTTTTCCCCACTTGTTCCCATCGGTTCTCTCTGATTCATTCACGCACATGGCTTGCAAACGTCACGTGCTGGCGCGCAGGAAACGATAACCGCAAATGCGCGCGCCTTTAGGGAATGGGCGCGGCGCTGCCCTAGCCGAACTGTCCCCTCTCATTACTGCCGCGCGCGGCTTGAAAACATCACGCGGCAAACGGCCGAGGGTGATGCGATCGTCTTTGGGAAAGGCACGCTTTCCAGTGCGTGGTGCGGAGTTCGATATATCGAACGACCGGTGAAATTGAGTTCGATATATGACGCGGCTTTCCTATACTTTCACATGGGATTTTCAAGGGGATATTCTGTGAGTTCGATATAACCGAAATTCGATATATCCGGGTTCGACTGTATTTCAGCGAATATAATCCAGAAGACATACTATTCAACGCAGATGAGACTGCACTCTTCTATCGGCTTCTACCAGAAAAGACACTGACATTCAAGGATGACAACTGTGCCAGGGGCAAACGCAGCAAGGAGAGGGTGTTGGTGCTGATCGTGGCAAACATAACTGGCACGGAACGATGACATGAAACACTGAAGATATTATTCATTCCAAACTGCTGTACCCCTACTATTTTTTTGCTCCACGCACGTGAAAACAACAGGGAGAGAATTATCAATTTGATGATGTAGCAACGGTGTTAGGTATGGATTATAAATAGGGGTTGGTCTCTTCGATTTAAACTGATAAAACCTGATAAAAGCGCACCGAGCCCAATTTTAGCAATGTGGTTTTAACTGAAAAGGGTCAGTATTTTTGGCAAGGCATAGCTTGTACCAGTTAGTCAATTAGGAAGGTCCATCAGCCACACAGAGAACACTGTAGTGAAACTGAGCATGGGCGTCACGAAAAAGTGTCACGTGGGTGCCGTGACAATTGAGAGGCAGCTCTATCACTGCCATTAACATGGTGTTGTGTCCTTTCGCTTAACCTAGCGCAAAACCCAATAATAGTATGTGAGCCCAGTTTTTGTCTGGTGGTCACCTTAATTTTGGTTACTTTTTTAATGATGACTGAAATTCTTTCTACAAGCTGAGCTTCAAGCAATACCATTTGCACGTCAATTACTGGAGTTTGAACTGTTCATGTGGATTAAAGCATTGAGACCGGCTCTAAGTGACTTTTGGTCATTTAGGACTGCTGCATTAGATCACTAAAAAAAAAGGTCAATAACCTGTTTGCTGTAAATATCTGCTGAAAAAGAAAAAGAGGGCAACTAAACCTGCATTCCAAAACAAGCGCAGAAAATTTTGCTGAATGTGCAAAAAAGTAAAAATGAAAAGTCCAACCCCTAATTATAAGCTGTTCTTTGTCGTGTCATGCCGATTTGTGATGCCTCCCCAGGGGGTCGAAATTACTCTGTAGCCCTCTACTACAGCTCCTCTTCCTCTCTTTCCACTTTCACTACTACCTTCCTCCCTATGACGTGGTTCAGGTGTCCGTAGAAACATGTGGCAGATACTGCCTGCACCTTTCCCTTCCTGTGAACCAATTATTATTATTATTTATCCAACCTTCTGGTTACACTAATACCACTGTCTTTCCCACATTTCTCGCAGGTACACCACTGCCAAGCGGCATTTTGAGCATGCATTGAGTCTGCTCAAGTTCACTGACAAAGCGGTCCTTCCCGAGAAGTGGGAGCCCCTCTTGAACAACTTGGGTCACACCTTTCGCAAGCTCAGGTATATTGCGTGTTAATCATCGGCGTTGTGCGCAAACCACCTTTCACCTCAGCCATTTGTTGAGTATATTGAGTGAAAAAGCTGCGTGGAGGCCTCGGCAGTGCGCTAAATGTCTGCACACTCCACATAGTCTGTATGACGATGAGTGAGTCAGTAGCATATTGTAGCTCCACCCCCACTACTTCCTCTGTCCCACTTCTTGCTACACGTGCGGACAGGGCACAGCACCCACTTTGTTAAAACCCATTTTAGAGTATTAGTTTATTCCAGCTTGTTGCTCAGTTTCATTTCAGCGCACGCATTATTTGTAGCACAGACCTTGCATCGTGCCAAATTGCTGCACGCCGCTAAGGTGTAGAACGTGTGTTTAGAACGCTGGCGACAAGGCTTAAAGGGGGCATGATGCACAAGGCGACCAGTACAGTCAACGACCGATAATTCGGACTCCACGGGGAATGTAAACCAGTCCGAAATATCGAATGTCAGAAAAAACGAATGAAGCAAAAAATACCTGTTTATTTACATTTTAGGGTGCCTGTTTCGGGAAGAATTTGTCGATGCGATGGAAGCAGCTTGTAGAAGAGACCAGTCTCATCGACGTTAAAAGTGTTGTCTGGCGAGTAGCGACTAAGCAGCGCTTCAAGTTTTTCACTGCGGTAGTTTGCGACCAGTGTGCTACTCACTGCACCACTTTCACCGCACATTTTTTTGAAGGCGAGGTCGAACCGCTTTTTAAAATTCCTGAGCCAACCGTCGCTGAACTGAAATCCTTCGATGCCAAGCCGCAGTGCGAGTGTCTCAGCCTTATGCTTCAAAAGGTGGCCAGAAACAGGAACACGCTGGGCGACAGTAGCGTTAAGCCAGATGTTCAACGCTTCTTCCAACTTCGGGTAAAGGCCTTGTCGCAGCCTTTTCTGTTCAGCTGTTGTTGTCTTCTCCGTGGCCTCAAGAATCTTGGACCTATTCTTCATATAGTCCGATATCGTTTGCTTGGAGATGTTGAACTCACGGGCAACTTCGACTTGAGAACGGCCGCTCAGCACTTGCTGTATTATGGCTGCTTTCTTCGCCATTGTCAGCGTCGTGTATTTCCCACGTTTCGCCGCCGTCGGCACGGACCGCGAAGGCACCGTTGGCGCCATTTGCTGTGGCCTGTCGTTGTCAAACTCAAGAGAAACGTTGTCGTATGGTCACTTGAAAGAACCTAGCCTAACGCTACTCACGCACGAGGCACTGAACAAACGAGCACAAACTGGTGGCCGATGGCGAAGACGTGGGGAGGCCAAACATGCCCGAGGGCCAGTCATGCGGAGTGGAGCGCCGCCTGCTGTTCTCCCGTCGCAACTGTCCTGTCGCACCGCCGCCTCCGTGATCAGCTCCAGCAATGCCGACGGCGCACCGTTCGCCGATCACGGAGGCCACAGTCGCTTATTGCGAGTAGGCGCCAAAGGAAGGCGCTCGTCTCCTTTCTTTCTTTCTTTTTTTTTTTAACTAGGAACGGCGGCGGGGGAAGCGCGCGCATCGAGGCACCCTGTTTAGAGTCCGGATTATCGAATATAGAGCCGGAGGCTGTCCGAAATATCGGTCGTCCTTACACGTCATGTTTATGGGGCCAGTGGCGGTGCCACAGAGCTGTCCGAATAAACGAGCATGTCCGATTTATCAGCGTCCGATTTATCGGTCGGCGACTGTATTTGGGTTCGTACACTCAGTGCATAGTGACTGAAGGCATAGGCCGCAGACGAGTTAGCCAAGCCAGAAAGAAAAGTGTGCGTGTCAGAGTTGCCTTCCGGGCATTTTAATGACGTCGGCAGCACTGGAGTGAGGTTCCAAGGCCGACAGGCTCATTTGTGCCAGAAAACCATTATCTGCCGAAGCAGAAAGCAGAGAGATACGCCCACTTTGTGTCACTGCCAAAGCAGAGAGCAGCAGATGGGAGCATAAGTGAGATGTGAGCATTTAATAAAAAGCTTGTTACCAAAAACAAGGAAACAAATGTTCAGAAAAGTGACCTAAACGACAGAAAGAAACAAGGGCAGATCCATGTTGTACAAGCAACATTGCAGGAGAGCAGGCGGTAGGGCTCATTGGCACATATGGATAGCTGTTGGAGTTCCTTGAGGCAAGTAAGTTTGAGAGCCCCCTGGTGTAGCATATTACCATAGTCATCATATGACTGCTGTAATTGTTTATCCATGAGGCAACTTCAGTGGTACAGAGTTTGGGCATTCCCATTGAAACATCACTTGAATTCACGTGTGGCATTATTTACCGTATTTACTTCAATCTAATGCAGGTTTCTTTTACTTGCCTAAAGCAGAAGTGAAGAGCAAAAAGCTCTGGAATGTAGTAAATATTCTATTAGTGGCTGGCACAACACATGACATATCGGAGCAGCAGTGAAGCATTGAAAAGATTCATCACTGAAAGCACCTCATCGTAGTGACTCACTAGTTGCCAACTGCTTGTATACTGTGCGGTGTCTGGGAACGTTAAAGAACCTCAGGTGGAGAAAATTTTTGGAGCCCACCACTACGGCATCCCTCATAGACAATGTCTCTTTGGGATGTTAAATCCTTCAAACAAAACAAAACCATAACCAGGGATGGTGCATTTGCTCACAGAGTGCACATTCGACGCTGTGTCGGAAACGCCATGAAACATGCAAGGAATAAATGCGTTCACTCTGTCCTGTTAAAGTTCAGCAGCCACCCTCAGTATCCCCAGTGCCTACAATGCCGCACATTAACTATAAAATAGATTTTGGGTGGGTGGAAAGCTTGGCATTGCTACTGCACATAAAAAGGCTCTCTCGCTAGTTTTGTCAGGGTCAGTTTCCGACATACTTTTGATGCCGTCAAACTGACAAGTTCTTTTTTTCACAGCTCTGCATGACCTGTTTGAATGCTGCCAAGAGAGGTCAGCTATGCTTGGGAGGTGCGGTGGTTGAATGGCTCTGGCAGAAATTTGATCTTTAGAATGAGACCTTTAAAGCGTGGGGTTGATGTGTTGGCAGTCCAGCAGGAAATGAGAGTGGCTTCTGCCGAAACAGCCGTGTCTGATGAATCTAGTTGCCACAAGTACAAGTAAAGAAAAATGTTCCAGGTGACTGCTATCACTGACAGGGCGCTTCAGCAAGCTTGATTTACATATGGCTGGAACAGCTGCATCGGTCAGGTTTTTCAGTAGATTTTGAAGTCGCGGGTTTTCTTTAAGGCCTGTCTCCACAAACAGCCGCAGTGTGTCTTCTTGAGATCTGTAAGGAACACTGGGAGCTGTAAGAAGAACAATTTCGGTATCAGTTGTACTTTCAATGATTCAGCGTGTTGTGCAAACAATTTTTTGTTTCTAACTTGAAAAACAAGGAAAACAAATGTATGCGTTGCATCTTGCAGTTTTGCTCACTCTGAAGTAATCGTCACAAGGTAAAGCTTGTGTTTTTATTTTATCACAGAATTGCGCAATTATCCCCCCCCCCCCCTCCTCTAGCAAAGAAAATCAGGGGGGGGGGGGGGTCGCTCCACATACACTACACAGCGCGGGGCGAAAATACGAACTTGTAGAAAGATTCGATAGATGCTGCAGCCAGTCGAAGCACTCAGCGCGAAGTTTTGAACGCAGGTGACACTGGGGGGGAGCGCAAAAACCGGTACATTCGTGACAGCGAAAGGGTTAAACTAATCACAGTCTACTTTGCCGTCCAAAGTATATGTAAGCACGGAATGATCTTGGAAGAAAAGCATACTGCACTCAAGGGTAGCATGTAGTCTTCAGGTGGTGACCCGTCGAAGCCATTAGTGTTTATTTTCACCCTTTGTTCGCCTTCATGTTCTCCGATTTGGTGCTTTGTTCTCCCTGGTGGTGTGCTGAAATGGGCACTAAAAGTGTTCCATGCTTATAAATTGTTGTCCTATTGCTTGAACAGACAGGGGCAAGAGACTAACTTGCCTGCTAATAGAATAAATGCTTAGTGCTTGAAGTCAGCAGAAAAAGAACAAACTGAACACATCTGTCCAGTTTTAGTATCTCTTGCCTTCAGATGACAAAAAATAGCTCAAGACCCATTTCTCTTTAAATGGACGGGTTGAAGTAAGACCACTTATGATTGCTGAATTCTTACTAAATCCTTCTGCTTAACGACTTGTGTTTTCACCCTTGTAAGTTTTTAGTGTGCTAGCATTAGAGTTCGCAGTCACCGATTTTGCGGATTTCAGTCTGTCTGTCAGCCTCTTAGAGGTCGTTGCTAACTTGAGCAGTAGTTCTTATGTTTTAGACCAAACCCAAACGGGACAGCTTTCCTCGTTGACCGATTTTGCCGATGTCTCTAGCCACTGGCAGGAGCCGGCAAGTTGGGCAGAACTGTTTAGAGGGGGGTTGAACCCACCAGCACCCTTTAACCTTGAGTACACTACTCCTAGGAGTGGAAATGACATATTTGCACTCTAATATCAGGACCACTGGCGGCAGGTGGTGTGGCCAAACATTGATTGGTTGCCGGTTTGTGTGACACCATGAGACCACGTGTCGTGGCCGAATAGACGAGAAACTGCCCACTTGGGCAGCCCTTTTTGACATGCGAGCCCGCCGGGATGCTTGGATCTCGAGTAAGACACGCTACTCTTATGCTGTGCAAGCACTTTTTTTACATTTAGACCAACCATGCTAAATTAAGCATTTTTTTTTATGTAGCATGTTCACTAGGTGTTTTTTTTTTCCTTCACTGCAGGAAATACAACAAAGCACTGGAATACCACCACCAGGCCTTGGTGCTATGCCCGAAAAATGCCTCGACACTTTCGGCAATCGGGTTTGTCCACAGCCTGATGCGCCATTGGTCGGACGCTGTCGACTATTTCCACAAGGTGTGTTCTTTGCAAGAAATTTATTTTTGCAGGGCATTCGTTGTCGGCTGCCTAGCACCAGCTGTTGCCACAGTGATTGTCATAATTGTTGATTTTTGCCTTTGTGAAGAAAGAAAAATGAGTGTGCATTGAAAAGAGTACAAATGCGAAAATAGTCGGTCTGTATTGATTATCATCAGGCTATATAATGGGAAAATGCAGATTTGACCAAAAACAGCTGTGCTGCCAAAGAATGTGATGTAAACAGCAAGGGCATGCAACAAGCCACCATCATTAATTGTCCAGAGACTGGGGTAAGTGATAACCAGTTCAAGCTTCTGTATAATTTAACGTGTGTAGTCAAACACTTCAACTAACCTACGTATCAGCCAATTTTTGGCAAGGAACTTAGGACACCAAATTTTAGCTTTGTGCTCTTGCTTTATGAGTCTGAATCTTTGTACTACATCTATGATGTCAGAGGCTGAGGTTGAAGTCGTGCTCAGTGCACAAAAACCAAGATCTGATCTATGTTTGTTCCAAATGATGTTATGTATCTTTAGGCAGCTTGGTGTTTTAATGAGTTTAGATGGTGAAGCATCAATTGTACCTCTGTTCTTGTTTGCCTGATTCGCCTCAACGCTAATTTGGTACTGTATGTACAATCGGTCAACATATCGTACTTGGACATATCGAATTGTTACTTATGTTCAACTCTCAGAATATCCCCTTGAAAAACCTGTGCAAAAGTATAGCAGTATTGTTTACGTTTGTCGAACCTCCATTCAGCACTATGTTCGATATATTGAACTGTGTGCCGTGGCCCTGCGAGGGGTGCTTCTCCTAATGACACCTCCATGATGACTAAGTGTGCCCAAAGCCTGGTCCACTGCACGGCCTTGCCACTTGCTTGCAGCATCAATGCTCTAAAGCCACTTAAAGGTCCACTGAAAGGGGTCACAAAGAAGGGTAAACAACGCCATAACACTGATAGTTATACTGATAGTTATTGAACCACCCATCATTCTCCCGCAAAAATTTTCGATCTAGCTTCTGCAACACCAGAGATATCGGCGATTAAAAATGACCCTTCCAATTTTCCCTCTCAACTCGTACGCCGAAAGGAGCCATAAAAAAACGAATACAAGCAAGTTCAAAGCTCCGCCCCGACATACGTCACTTCGACGAACTTCCGGTTGCCGCGCGCTCGCTCGCTGGCGTACTCACGCCAACCCGTCCTCGCTCGCACACGCCTGAGGAGTTCGCCAGTTCGCGCAGCGACGGTTAGTGTAACCGCGAACCCGTGGTTATTCTATGTTACACGGCGGACCAAACCATGGTTGCACCACTAACCGCGGTTACCGCAAACCAAGCTTGACGACCTCGGTTTGCGTCGTTAACCGAGGTTATGACGGCGTCTGTTGACGGAAGCTACTCGTCGGCGCCCGAGTGCGCGAAACGTACGAGCGGGTCTGCTTCACAAAGTTATTCATTTGCTCACTGTATCACGTTTAAAGATCGATGTATAGATTATGGTGCCGCCCGACGTCTTCGATTACGGCCGACAGCGCAGCGACTGCGTACTGAAGCCTTGTCGTGCCTACAGTATCGTTTGAACGGCTTGTTGCTGAGCAGAACGCCAAAAAATATGCAGCCTTAGCTATGAAAGTACACGAGTTTGCAACGCTTGCAGCACGGGATGCCGCGAGCAGGCTGAGGTACGTTACACAATTACCGCGGGGGTGGAACGTGCGAGCGCGGCGAACGCCGGCGCCGTGCGTGACCGTCCCTAGTCGTCGCTAGGCCTTTTGTTTCGCTTCGAAGCCGCGGCGGTCGACGCTTTGGAACATGATCAACGCTGTCGTAAATAGTCTACTTATGAAACTGCCTTATAGTGATTCCTATCCTGCCATAGTAAAATAATTATAGGATTAACTCTGCCGACGCATTAATCGCAGAGCTAGTACGAGCAGATCGGATCAGCCGAAATGCACCAGCGGCAGCTGGCTTGAGCAGAAACTAGCTTGTATCACGGCTATCGCTCTTACCAGCAATTTGCTGCTGGTCAGCGATCCTCACGAGGGCTTCATACTTGATATTCGGCTCAATATTCCAGACGCCAACAAATTTTAGCACGCTTTATTTCGGACATCGGTGCTAACGATCCGCCGTGTCGTTCGCGAACGGTATGCGGGAGGAGGGGCCACAGCGGCGGTGTTTACGGCGGTCAAGGAGGTGCTGCCATCGTGCAGTGCTTGACTGTGCTGTTGACGCCTCGTCAGACGACACTCCGATACTCCTGAATCCACGTTATATAAATAAGATATTTGTAAATGCAGCTTCGTTCTGCCGATCCCTGCGTCGCTTCGGTTGTTGCACTTAATGGGCAATGGCCACCTAACCGATAAGGGCGGCGAGCTGTAACAGCCCGCACAGAGTTCGAGCAGCGCACGAGCAGACGACTTTCGCAGCTACCGGAAGTGTGTTCATGACGTCATGGTTGCAGTGACCGCAGCGAATGGCAGCTTCTAGCAAGCCTTGCCAGTCAATCTACCCGTGACGTCACGGGATTAGGAAATAGTTCCATGCGACACCGCCAAACGACATTCCCTCTGCCCGCAAATTTCAAAAAACGCTGTTTTTAAAAATTAATAATAAATCGCTGGCTTTGTTCCAAGGAGTTATACTTTGCGTTAATGCTCAAAAGGATGTGTTCTACACACTGAACACGTTTATCAGTGGTTTCTTGGGGGCCGTTTCCGTGGACCTTTAACGAGGTGGACTCGAGTCTGCTTGAAAGTGCTCTTCGGTCTGGCGGGCTTGTTTTCAACGCAAAACGTCTGCCATGCAGTGAAGGCAGCATTTGATGAACTCTAGCAGCACTTGTGCAAGTTTGAGCTCCGACGTGCCAGTCTGGCTCTACCAGACATATGACGCACATCCTGCAACGACGTGTGCCGCCAGCTTGGCTGCATCATAATGCTTCTAGATTACTAAGAAGCTCAACTTTTGGTTTTTTAATGTGTCCAGTTATCGGCATATTGAACTACAGTCTAACCTCGATATAACAAACCTCGGTGTAACGAAAATTCGCTATGTAACGGATTTATCGTATACACGCATGTAATGGCGGAATTTTTTTTCCGAGATTGGGGTGAAAATCAGGGGTTGCAGCAATTACATGAGAAAAAAGACAGCGAAAAAAATTATTTGCGGTGGTACCTGCCTTTATTATTGTCAAAAAACCCCTCGTCCTCCTCCGCTAAACTCGTCGGGATGTCAGGCTCGTCCTGTGTCCAAAACATCACTCCTCGTCGTCCTCCTCCTCTGTACACATTTTTCGTCAACGCCGAACTTTCGTCCAGCCGCTCTTTTTCCTTCTTCTTTCGCGTAGTGAATCACTTTCAGCTTAAAGTGAGCGGTATAACTAACAAAAGAAAATTTTCAGCTCACGAGCGCAGAACAAATCGGGGCAGCGATGCGTTCTGATTGCGTGATCGCACGTGATATGCTTCGGGCGATCGAGGAAATGGCTGTAAAACGGAGAAGTGAACAGACTTGGATTGGATTGGATTGGATTTGCTGGCCTCACCCTTTGTAACGGGCGGGCATCGCTGCGGCTAGGAGTGCCCCCTTTGTAACGGAGGTGGTGGCCGCTGCCCCCATGCTCGACTTTTTTTTTTCTCAAATATTTTGTTCTTAATTCTTATTGGCAATTGTACTTCTAACCTTACGCTTCATTTTGGCTTTCACTTGATTTTTGGGCCCCACCTGGCGGCAGTAACCAGAAAACGTTCCATATTTCTTGCACCGCACAGTAGACGGCACTGCCCAACTTCCTGAAACTCCTGGTGCGGCTTTTACTCTGGAAATTTTTTAAAAGTTTTTTTTTCCCAATTTTCTTTTTAAAGTTCGGGGTGCGGCCATTACACGCGTGTATACGGTATTATTGCGAAAGCAATACAGTGAAACCTCGTTACGAACAGTTAAAAAATCGGAAAATAGTTCGCTGTATCCATAATTCGTAATATAAAATTTCGGAGAAAATACACGCAAGAGCAGCGAAATTCAATCAGAGAAGGCACAGCAACTCGGAGGGTGCCTACTTGGGTCACGTCCATTTATTTACACGCACAGAACTGTGTTACCGCGGCCTGCTTTTTTGTGTTGATCGCATTCCGTATCACGCCCTGTTCCACAGTTTGCAAACACTCAACAAGGGCAAACCCACTGCTCTCAATAGCACTGCAGTGGCAGCGCAGTAAATCCAATGCAGCAAGCGCTTCTTGTGAAGTCGGAATATTCTCATCGTCTGCAGAGTCAGCCTGCAGGGTCTGTGGGATGATCAGAAACTTCCACAGCGATTTCGGCGTCCGTCAGTACAGCAGTGGTCGCCACGATGTCGCCGCCTACAAATTCCTCTACAGTCATTGTTGCGGGCATGTCACCAACAAAACGCGAAAAATCGTTCCAGGCTCATCGAGCTCGCGGAGCTCTGCTTCTGCTTCGTCGGGATCGTCCCCATCGTCATTTGATGCACGGGCCTCTGCTGGAACAAAACCTGCGTGCCGAAGGCAATCGTTTCGCCTTTCACGCTGTTCGATGCCGCTTCAATGCTCCCAGCAAGTCGATCTTCAAGTCCTGCTCCATAAGAAGCTTCACGAGAAGAGTGTCAGTCTTCTCTTGTAAACTGCCTTGAAGGCCCTGATTTTATCTTGAGCTTGGTCTTTAACATCAGTGCTGCTCCTTTTTCACGATCACCGCCATCACAGCACTACGCACACCCGCGCACCACACTCGACACGACGATCAACGCAGCCTCCGCCGAACGCTACGACGGCCACGCCAGCCACGCCGCGACGCCGCTGCTAACACTAAAAACGTGAAAGACGCAAAAACCAAAAAAGACAAAAGCAACCTTCGATCGCGCCGCTGCCGCCGCTGCTGAAGTGACGCTGTCAGCGATTGTGAGATGCGAACGATTTCTTATGGCCTCCGAGATCCCCTCCGCGCGCACAAACAGGCGCGCGGGAGTAATCTCAGAGGCCATGGATTTCTTTGGATGGCAACTCCCAATGCCGTCGTGGCATCTGTGGCGCTGTCAGCGCCTGCGAGGTAGTCCTGAACGTTTGCTCCGCCGCACAACACATGTGTAGTGCAACGAAGCCTGCCTCCTGCTATTAAAGTGAGGTAGTGCTTGGCGTCGCGAAGTTCGTAATATTCGTTTTATGCCGAACCGCGTTTGCTATGGGAAGTTAAAAATACATGCGTTTGACGAAATAATTTCGGAAGAGTTCGGTACATTCAATAATTCGTAATATGCGTGTTTGTTATATCGAGGTTTGACTGTACCACTCTAGGTTTCGAGCCTTCAGCGTAGCGCGTCTTACCCACGTGACGCTGTGACGTCGCACCCCACATGACACACTGGCTGGCAGGAGCTGCCAACTTGGGTCTCTCGTTTCACATGGGACGGTTATGTCAGAATCAGCCTGCTAGGACCCTGCAGGCTCGTTCTAAGGCACGTTCATATGGGTTGGTTAAAGCGGGGCTTTATATGTGGGCTGAGGAAGAAGAGAAGAAGAACGCTCGGTCACCTGCAGCTAATGCTTTCGCTCAATATTTGGTTCAGCAGCGTTGAACCCTTGTAATTTAGTTTTTTATTTTGAAAGCAATACTACCACAGCCAAAGCGAGACCTCTGGTGGCTGCAGCTACGCTGTGAAGAGGCAGCTACACCGTGAAGAGGCGTAGCTACGGTCTCCTCATAAAAAAAATCAAACTGCCATGACATTTCAATTCACGTTACCCCTGTGCCAAGGGCAGGAGCTGTCACTCTAGTCGCTCGTTTCATATGGGAGAGTGATATCAGAATTAGCCTGCCAGAACCATTTGCATTCTCGTTATCCCTACTGCACGCAGGCACGTCCATACGGCTTGGTTGAACCATGAAGAATATGTGGGCTGGCAGCTTACGTTCTCGCAAAGGATGAGCTTAAGTGTCCCCAGCGATGGCGATGGAGTATCATACACACAAAGCCACGTTTTGTGGTTAAAAGTTTATAGTACTTCGCTAACATTGCAGTCTTGCATGCCTGCTCCATCTGTGCAAAAGAACCCAGTTTGCCGGCACTGGTTGTGTCAGCATGTGCACAGTTGATAATATGAAATTCAATAATTGATACACATATTCATTCCGTACATTTCATACCAGCAAAACGATGCAGGAAATTAGAGAAAATGCATGTGTTCTAGTTTCCTGGTGATTGGAATTTGACGCAACAAACGCATGTTGCAGTGATATATACGTGAACAAAATGCAGGTTTAAAAGTTTACACTGCCCTTCCTGTAAGAACTGTTGTCTTCGAAACGCGCTTATGCCTCTCACAGCACACGAGGGTAGCAAGTTTAATGATGCCAATTACTGCGGCTGTTGCCGACATTAATAAGCCAGCACAATCTGTAGAAGAGGCGCGTCCGTGGAACTCGAGCTGCACGCAATCGAACGTCTTTCATCTCACGAAGGGGCGGGGAGGCAGAAGGAGTGAGATGCATAGCGTACAAAAAGCTACAAAAAACAATCGCGACTGTGGTCAATAAGCCAACACGCAGAGAATTCACGGCTCTAGGCTAGCTAGGCGACTGACGCAGATGTCTGTTCAAGACAAGCGGAGTTGAAACAGTTACAGTGGTTCGTGCAAGGGCGCAGCTGAGCCAGCAGTGCAAGGGAAAAATTCAAGTGAGAGAGAGAAATCCTCTTTCCATCTTTTGCTCATTTGCTTTCGCCACCGACTGTCAGGAGGTGCGGCGAATTAGACGGGACGGAAGCGCCGCTGACTTTCCAGAGCCTGCTACAGTCCTTCATTTTTCTTGCCATGTTTCATTCCAAAACTTCTCACAAAGCGATGCGAGTACACATCAAAGAACCTTAGGTTGTTGAAATTTCCACAGCCCTTCACAATGTTGTCTCTCGTAGCCTGAGTTGCTTTGGGACATTAAACCCCATAAATCAAACCAAACCAAGACTCGAGCCAAGCCTAAAGTACAGTGACGGCTTTTTGACTAAACGAGCTTTGAGCTCTGTATGATCTCGTATACTAATATGCAAAAGGCAGCTCCAAGAGCTTGGGCTGCATTCTCAGAAACTGGAACTGTGCTCCTCATCTGACGAACAACATTGCTGCAGCATTACCTTGACGACTCTATAATTTTTAGCACTCCGTTAGCGCTTATGTTAATTTTTTGAAGTGTTTTGCTAAGGCTCAAGTTTCACAAAGCTGTTGTTTGTTGTTGATTATTTTTCTGGAAATCCCATGGCTGAGAAGATTATGAATGCATATTCCAAGCCTTTTTTTCCTTATTTGAAGAGTTAGATTTAGAAAATCTTAAAAATACTGCCCAGTTGCATACTGATGTACAGTGGGCAAAACGCTTCCCTAGAACGACTGAACTGCATGCTCCAGGCTCCGCTGGGCTGCACACTTAACAATTAACTATAACCACCTGGTTCGAGACTGTGAGTAAGTGTGTGCATTCAAAACTAACAGCACTACTGCTCGTCTTTTCGGGGCTCGCTTGCCTTTGTCATGAGATTACTGTCCACGCTGGCCGCAACTACAAAAAAAAAAAGATAAAAAAAGCCAACAGTTTGCTCCTGATTGCTACCTTCTGATGTTTCAGCGGCAGCGAGGACAGCACGCTGATGATTAAAGCAAGCGGCGAAGTCGCGGCTGCGAGCAATCCCCAAAAAGATGGGCAGTGCTGTCAGTTTGGCCGTGCATGCTTACTCATAGTCTGTCCTGAACCAGGCGGTTATTGCTAGATGTCACTTGCATAGCCCAGCGTAGCCCAGAGCTCACAGTTCAATCGTTCTAGATAAGATTTTGCCCTCTGCAGATCTGCACTAAAATATACTTGCTAGAGGTTAAATTGTTTCTCCATTTTATTGTCTCGTGGGAACGAAAAAGGCATGCACGTGTCTTATAAGCTAATATCAAGGCAATGTCCGACAATGGACCTCCGTTGCTCCTCTGAAGTTTGTCGGTGCATAGTTGCTTGGGCATGGTGTACCAGGCAGAATAGCAAAAGAAGAAAAAACAAATTTTAAGGTACAAAGCACGTAAAAGCATGGTAATCAATTTAATGATGTGCAGTGCAAACGTTGCACTTTATACATAGCAGGCATTGCACAGTGGTTTCATGAGAAGCTAAATTGAGTGTGCAGCTTCTAACGGATTTACTATTATAGCATAATTGCTCACAGTGCATTGTTGCCATATGGCCACTACTAGATGTGCACAAAATGTATTTGAGCTTTTTGCTGAGGTTACTGCAGTCTGCTTCCTTTTGACAGCCGCAGCTCGTTCGCCTGGTGGCTTCGGTAGGGAGTTTCACTCGACTAGTGTTGATGCAAACCTGATTTAAAGCATCTCTTGAACTTCGCCTTAGCGAGTCCAAAGGCTTGGCTTAAGGCAAACGCGTTCTTCATAGCATTTTGTTGGAATGTGTTCAGAGCTCATGCGGGATGCAGTCAACGCGGCGCACAGCTTTCACCTACCTTTTGTAAAGGTCCTTAACTGTTGCTTCGAAATTTATTGTAGGTCGTGCTTTTTTTCACCATTGAGGGATTTGTACATCCGAAAGCACAGCACTAGTTGCCGTGACCCTCTTCTCTGACGTGTAAATTATATCAAGCTGAAAACATAGAGTTCTGGCTAAATCTGTCTCAGCACCTTTGGTGTTAGGGCTAAATCTGCCTCTGGCATCTTTGGAGTTTAGGCTAAATCTGCCTTCGGCATCCTTGGAGTTTGGGCTAAATCTGTCTCTGGTATTCGTGGAGTTAGGGCTCAATCTGCCTCTGGCACCCTCGGAATTTGGGCTAAGTCTGCCTCTGGTATCCCTGGAGTTTGGGCTAAATCTGCCCCTGGCATCCTTGGAGTCTGGGCTACATCTGCATCTGGCACCCACAGAGTTTGGGCTAGATCACCTGTCGGATTCTTGTAGCTTGGGCTAAATCTGCCTCTGGCATCCTTGGAATTTGGGCTAAATCTGCCTCTGGCACCCTCGGAGTTAGGGCTAAATCTGTCTCTGGCATCCTCGGAGTTTGGGCTAAATCTGCCTCTGGTATCCCTGGAGTTCGGGCTAAATCTGTCTGATATCCTTGGAGTTAGGGCTCAATCTGCCTCTGGCATTTTTGGAGTTTGGGCTAAATCTGCTTCTGGCATCTTTGGAGTTTGGGCTAAATCTGCCTCTGGCATCCTTGGCGTCTGGGCTAAATTGGCATCCTTGGAGTTTGGGCTGTCTGCCTCTGATTGACAGATAAGGAGAGGATACTATGGACCGTGGAGCGAGCTTCTCTGTAGCAATAAGTGGAACTCGTGAACCTGAACCAGGTTCACCAGTGGAATGCGCATTTTCCTTTGCGAAGCAAGAAAGGTTGCTTCATATCAAGCAGTGGAATTTGTTAATACTAACATTGGGCACAAACTGACACCTATAGACTTTCATATGTGTATATTGCACTGTGTATTGCTGTGCCTTGGTGTCACCTACACAGCATTGTCTTCAGTCTCATTTGTTTCGGCTTACATTCAGGTCTTTGCTGCTTGTGACTGGAATGCCATAGCTCTTAAACGTGAAAAAAAAAATAGTAACTAGTCATTAGCAGTTTTTGAAGTTTTTGGCATTCTCTCTATTTCAGGCTTTGGGCGTGCAGAGAGATGACGCCTTCTCAACCACAATGCTTTCACAAGCAATTGAGCAGCAGGTGAACGATCTGCCACCTTGCAAAGGTATGTAGATCAAGCCGCAACGCCTGTGCACTTGGAGGTCATTACATTTGAGGCGCCTTTCTGTACAGCCTACAAATAGAAAATTCTTGCACTTTGACAAATAGTTATATGCCCAATGGTTAGCGGCCCACTTTGCTGCGCATACAAAAGTAGTGAAGTAGTGAGTTATCAGTGAAACATACAGTGCTTCTCTCTTGCTATATTCAGTTCCCTTCTAGAATTTTCATTCACTCAACACGGTATGCTGACTACACTTTCCCAATGTTCGACCACTTCCAAAAATCTTCCTAAACAATGCCTCTACCCATGCAACAACGCTTTTTATGAAATTGGCATTTCATAATCTGCAGCTGCATTGTAATCTCCAGCATCGCCATCAATGGCAGCGCCAGCACTGTCAGCATCATCAGTTAAGCAGCTCATCAAAGCCAAATAAAGTCAAAGCAAAAGTAGTTGTAGCTGGTTGCCTTGCCTACAGCTGCTTTTGATTACGTTTAGGGTTAGCTAGGTCGCTTGAGTACAGTGCACAGAGTAAAGTTGGAATTCTTGTATGCTAGAAGTCGTGGTGCCATCAACGCCCAGAAAGATATTTGCAGAAGTTCCTGGGGTCTTATACTTCTGAATTTCCGTGCTTTGTGAAATTGAGAAAAGGAAACAATGTGCGTATGCGGCGTCGGGGTGTTTCGTGACAGCAAAGGTGATTTGGAACTAAGATTAGAACTGAATTCTGCTAATCAATATGCAGCAAAACCCTCCGTCTGCTGCTGGTGAAGGGCCATCAGTCTGCACCATGCTTTGAGTGAAACTACTCAGTCAGTTTTTTGAACCTAGCAACAGTCCACTGCTGCAAGGCCTTGCAAAACGACTCATTGAACACTGCCTGAAAGTTTGAGCGAATCTCTCTCTTCTGAAAAAGGAAAACAACATTGAAACATTTAATTAGCCGGGCCTGCCCCGGTGACACAGTGGTTAAGATGTCCGACTAATATGCCAGAGTGCCTGGTTTCGATCCTGACCACCTGCAGATGCGTTCCGATGGAGGCGAAACGAAGAGGTGTCTGTGTGCTGTATGATGCCAGTGCACATTAAGGGGAGATGCTCCTCGAAGATACTTTTTTCTTAATATTCAACCTATGATTATGAAACTTATATCATTGATAAGGATATTAATGCAGATTCTAAATATGGTCTTAGTTTTTATGTAGCATGCATAGTTTTTGTGTAATAGAGTCTTCAAAAGTAAAATATAGGGCTTTTTGTGCACACTTTTTTGATGATTAAATTTATGTTTAGAGTAGCTTGCAATAGCTCATTTTGCATCTTAGGTTTAGTAGTATGAGCAAAACTACTTGAAATTTGATTACAATATCCTGTATTTGCAAAAAAATTCACTAACATCAAAAGTGTACATTCTGGGTGCTGCTAGTCAACATTTTGAATTTTTGCCAAAAAATGTAGAAGAGATATTGACAATCCAGATAGATATGCCCATTCTGCATACTTTGAAGAAGCTGTGTGCAAAATTTTATCCAAATCTGAGAATTCTACGCACTTGAAAGTTTGTGCACAAAATGTAAAAAATGCTGAAAATTAGAATTGGAGAAAAACGCATCTGAAAGTTTGAAACATCTGCATTCTTGAAAAACATGACACAAGCACATGAAATTTATTCACAAAATACAAAAATAAAAAATACAAAAATACGAAACTGCAGGAGATGCTGTCGGAGAGAAGAAGGCCTACTCTTCCTCTCCAAGCAGACGGCAATGGCGGGCGCTCCCGCGTTCTCGAGAGGCAGACGCGCGAAAGTTGACGATGTGCGCGAAAAATTGCAGTTTTTCGAGTCACCTTGGCTCAATAAAATGGATTTTTTATTAACTTCGCGTTCGAATTTTGCCTTGATTTTTGGGGGGATTGTAGCTGAATGCCCAAAGATAATTTTACAGTAAAAAACCGAAAATTGAAAAATGTCGCGAAAAACTCGCTTTTTCGACGTGCATCTCCCCTTAAGGATCCCCAGGCGGTCGAAATTACTCTGTAGCCCTCCACTACAACTCCTCTTTCTCTCTTTCCTCTTTCATTCCCACCTCCTTCCCTTCCCCTACTGCATGTTTCAGGTGTCCACAGAAAAAAGTGTGACAGATGCTGCACCTTTTCTTTCCTGTGAAGCAACTTATTTATTTAATGTGCCCCCAACCCCTGCTCTTTTGGTGCTGGTAGAAAAAAATCTAATTTTTTACTTGGACAGACTGGCAGGTATGCCTCGGTTTTCATTACGGAAGTGGTAACATCATCGTAGAGTCTAACCAAAGAACGGGTAAACTCGCGTAGACATTCTAAAGCACTCGTCTGCATTTTTCGGTTTTCACTGCAGATAATTAAATGTTCCTCTGAGCAGAGGTCAGTATATACTGGCTTCACTTTGTTGTGGATGAATTTGGAAGGCCCCCTCCCACTCATGTAGCGTCCCGCACCTAGTGCTTTTGCTCGGTTGTATGCACACTAACCTTTAAAACTAAGTATAGGCACGGATTTTGGCTAGAGCGTCATAAGTTAAGCTGAAGTGAAGAAAAGAATAGTTACAACTATTGAACGAAGTGTGATAAAGACTAATTCTTTCTGCAACAAATTTTCCAATATCACAAGATAGGACATCAAAAACAAAAATCCATATTTTGCAATAAAGGATGTATGCTTAGAAAGGTGCTAGCATACTTTAGGTACCAGGGCATCTTTTGCGGTGTGATGTGAATGTTACTCTGCAACATTCACCATTTTTTCACCTTTTAGCACTTTTCTTGGTTTGGTTTGTAGGGTTTGACTTCCCAAAGCGACTCAGGCTATGGGAGACGCCGGAATCGAGGACTCTGGAAATTTTGACCACCTGGAGTTCTTTAACTTGCACTGACATCGCACACCACACGAACGCCACAGTGCCAAGGCCGGGATTCGATCCCGCTTCCTTGGGCACTGTTGTCGAGCACTGTAACCGCTGCGCCGCCCCCGCGGGGCTTTGAGCACTTTTCTGTAGACCCATTGTTTCAATTACGGTTTCAATCGGATTGTCAATCCTATTTGTGGCTGCCGCATTTTATTGGAAACAAAATGGAAAAATGCCGATACGTTGGTGATATCGACTTGTGCTAAGGCATCCTAGGTGGGGTAAATTTGTACAAAGCCCTTCGCCACAGTGTGCAGCTCTTTAATAGCATAATTCTTTCTGTGCACCATACAGTTATGCATGCAATGAAGAATTTTTAACCCTCAAAGCAAGGCTTGCTTCAGTGCCTTGCAATGTGATTTGTTTTGCACGGTCAGCATACCGGAGTTGGGAAGTGAGAGAAATCTCGCTGGTCCATAATTAAGAAGTTTAGGGGAGGTTTAGAAAGTCGCACTGCAGGGCTCATATCACTCACACAGTACTTTTGATTGCAATTGGCTCAGTCATGATCGAACTCGGTGCAAATCTATCATCATTATGACCGATTAGTCGATTGCAGTCGTACATGATCCCACTGTAGTACCTTCTGATTCTGGTTGTGGGCTGCTATCCCCTTGCCCGGACAACAAAAACACTAACTAAAATCGAGTCGCCTAGAAAGGTATTCTACAAATGTTTTTATAAAGGTTATTTGAGATAATGTTAGAAGCCTCATCACGGAAAAAACCTGGCGTAGTTTTAGTCATCTTATTCACCGACTGTTGGAAACAGGGATTAACATCACAAGGTTGCCAAGCATTATTTGGTCGATGGGGTGTGTGATGCAGGGGGGTTGGGTCAAGTGCTAGAGTCAATGCCGCTTGTGTCCTCCGTAATGGAAAAACCTCCTCGAGCATAGCGGTTGACCGAAGTATGTGTCGCTGAAGGTCGAGTAACGGCGGTGAGCAGCAATGATGGATGGGGAAGAGCAGGCCAGGCAGACTTCAGACTTAGTTTTAAGTGTAATTTAATGTGTACTGTAAAATTCAAAGTAACTCTTCATTTCATTCAACGCGACTTTTGAAGTTCTGTCAACACCGCACGCCTACCTGGACGGCTGTGAACAATCGCAGCGTTCATGTCCTCTGGCCTATAGTAGGGGGCTTTGCATTCGTCTGTGATGGAACCTGCTGCAGTTACGTCACTACCATCGAAGTAAGCAGTGTTTTTGTTTGCCGTTATTTGGTTACGAACCCATTTTTTGTTTGCTGCCGTATATATAATCGCGCGAGCATACAGCGCCAATTTCACATAAAGGTGGCCAATTCGTCAACTTGGATCAAGTGGAAGCGTGTAGCAGTGTTGGATGTGGGGCACGCCCAGAACTTTAATTGGAATCATACTTGAATGGGGATTGGGATTTCCCGTGTGACAGCAGTTTTAGAAGCAAAAGCCTAAATTCCTTGGGCTGTATATTTTTGGCAAAGGCTCAATGTCCTGCAGTGGTTCTTTGGCCTACAGTAATAATGAATCAGTTGCTTTTTCAATGCATAATATAATCTGAGCTGAATATTCAGTTTAAACTCCCATAGTAAAGTTAATATGCATTCAAGTTTTTCACTTATCTTGATATCCTCTTGGTTAATTGTTGATATATAGTCAGATTGATTTCTAGACTTGGTGGCCAATGCCTCTCTTTCAAAGAAGGCTCTCCAATCACTGGTGCATACTATTTAGTCATGATGTCGAGACCAGGGTGTCGAACAGGAACCGAACTGAAAACTAAAACCGGACCCCAATTTTTGCCCTGAACCGAGCAGAATTCAAACTTTTTCCTACATCTTGGAACTTAACCAGAATCGGAATAAATTGGAGGAACCGGTCCGAACTGGTTCGCGGTACGGTTCCGTCTCACGCTTGCTGGCTACTTACCTTCATTATTTTTTCATTTATCGCTGCTTGTAAAGCGCTCTTCTCGCTTATTTTCAAAGCGTCACTGCAAACCTTAAACGTCGCAACCATATTGGAGAATCGTCCCTCGCAAAAAGATGACAAGAACAAAGGAGAATATACAGTCGCCGACCAATATTTCGGACGCCCAATTTTCCGGACTTGCCTGAAAATGTGAACCTTGCCATGGCACCGCCACGCACTCCACAGAGTCAATGTGTAACGTCAACCAAAATTTCGGACGTTTGAAATCCCTCTCATTTGATTTTCCGAACTTTTCTTTCGATTTGCGACTCAAGAGCTACTGAAAACGAAAACGCCAGTGCCATTTTGCTGTTTTGGCCACTGTCATTTTGGTTTTCTGCAATCTCGAACCCACTTGTCATATCGTCATAGCCTCGATAGCAGACACCGCTTGTTGCACCGTCCCGCTAGTGCCAGTTCTGCCGTGCTGCCGTCGTGCACAGTCATCAGTCGCCACACGTGTTGTGTGTTGCGCTGTTTACATCACCGCATCAACTATCGGACACTAACGCCGGGCGTTACCCATAGGGTCCTGACACTCAAGCACCTCTATCGGTCACGCATGCTTAGTCGCATGGTGTAATGCATGGACAGCGGCAAAACCTACAGTGTCGACTTTTTGTCTGCACTCGGCATGCTTTCCGATGCATGGAGGTGACCGAAGAGATACTGCGGAATTGCTTCCGCCACATGGGTTTCGCTATCAGAGATGAAGTGCCGTCGTCATCTGATGATAGCGCCAGTGAATCCCATCAGCCGTCTTCATCTGCTGACCTTATCGAGCACTTATGTGCTGCAGGAGCCGTTCCCATGGAAGTGACGCTGGAGCAGTTTGTTAACGCTGATAGCGAAATCGAGCTCTGCGCTCAACTCACCGACGACGAAATTGTTCGCCAGGTGCTTGAAAGGGATGACTCGGGCTCTGACAGTGAGGAGCCAGAGGCTGTGCTGCCAGCTAGCAGTGAACCCGAGCTCTGATGGTGCTTTCGGCTGTGTACAGCGAGAGGCTACAGCTCAGTCAGAAGTAATGTTTTTTCACTTGAATTACTGTACAAAAAGGTTTTAATCAGCTTTAAAATGCTACACAGTGATTTGAAACGCCTTTTATGAGCACCGATGTTCCTTAAGCAGTGTTCTTTTATAGCTGATCATAATTGTCACCATTTGCGAATGACATTATATTTTACTGTGTAGCACCGAAAGAAATCGAATGATATTCGATTCGAATGACATTAAGTCTGCTAGTGTGACAGAGGTATTACTTGTACAACAACGTAGAGCCCCGCGGAAGCATATTGACCACTTTTTCAAGCCGCTCGCTAAATAAAGTGATTTTTTTTTTGCGTGAATTCCTTTTCTCGGACTGCCTGATTTTCCGGATGCTAGCTCGGCCCCTTGAGGGTCCGAAATATCAGTCGGCGACTGTATTGCCACATGCATAGCACCATCATCTGATGCCGGGCTACCATTTCATCCCAAACACGGGTGGCCACTGCACTGCGCAGTGGCGCCGTGCTCATGCAGAAAGTTGCCCCACTCGAGAGCCTTCCTTGGCAGTAAAATAATACCATATTGTCACGAAGACAGGGATTTAGGGGTATCGGCAACAGGGGCAGATACACACAGTCGAGAGAGAGGTTCCCGAGAAACGGTAGCACGAAGACACAGGCTCAAGAGTCCACAAGGGTTAACTAGCCGAAGCGCGCGAGAGTCTCCAACTTCTTTGTCGTTTAAGCGCTACCTCGAACCGTCAGGTGGCATTATTCCCCCCCTCGAAAAAAAAACCGCAAGTTCACAGAAAAAAACTGCTCCGGATGGCAAATATGACTTTCAGCGGGTAAAATACGGCTTCATGCGAAGCACATGCACCAGGTCAGACGAGCACTGACGACTAGAACTCGGTACAGTTCCGTCTGGAATAACCTCATACGTAACTTCCGAGAGGCGACGCAACACTCTGTAAGGTCCGAAGTAACGATTGAGAAGTTTTTCTGACAGGCCTGGGCGTCGGACAGTTGTCCACACCCAGACTTTGTCACCAGGCTGGAACACGACATAGCGATGGCGGTCGTTATATCGGCGTGCATCTGTTGCTTGCTGTTTTGTAATGTGATTACGGGCGAGTTGGCGAGCTTCCTCAGCGTAGGTGGTGAATTCTTCTGCGTCAGCTGTAAGCAGCTGGTCGTCAGCCACACATGGCAGCATAGCGTCGAGCATGGTCTGTACATCGCGTCCGTATACTAGGCGCAACGGAGTGAATCGAGTTGTTTCTTGGACGGCCGTGTTATATGCAAATGTGACATAAGGCAATATCTCGTCCCATGTTTTATGCCGGACATCGACATACATGGCGAGCATGTCCGCTATTGTTTTGTTTAGTCGCTCAGTAAGGCCATTAGACTGAGGATGGTAAGCAGTAGTCTTTCGGTGATGTGTCTGGCTTAGTTGGAAAACTTCTTCAAGAAGACGCGCTGTAAATGCCTTGCCACGATCAGTAATGACGTATGAAGGGGCGCCATGGCGGAGGACAATCTGCGTCATGAAAAATTGTGCCACTTCGGAGGATGTTGCACGTGGCACCGCCATAGTTTCCGCGTAACGTGTCAGATAATCTGTAGCCACGATAATCCACTTATTGCCAGCTGACGATAGAGGAAAAGGGCCAAGAAAGTCCATACCAATTTGGTCGAATGGTACTAGCGGTGGGGGAATAGGCTGCAGGAAACCCGCTGGCTTCAATGGCGGTGTCTTGCGTCGCTGGCACTCGCGGCAACCTCTAACATATCGATGAACGGTGGCGGTAAGTTTGGGCCAGTAGTAGGCCTGGCGCACTCTCGTAAGAGTGCGTGCAAAGCCCAAGTGTCCAGCGGTGGGTTCATCATGGCAAGCATGAAGGATTTCATCGCGGAGATCTGGAGGGATGACTAGAAGATAGGCTCGGTCACTGTTGCCGGCGCTTTTCTTGTAGAGGATTCCGTCGCGCGTACAGAAGGATGACAAGTTCTTAGCAAACAGTCGAGATACTGTAGAATCGAAACCCTCCAGATGATCGATCACAGTTTTGAGGTCTGGGTCAGCCCGTTGCCGGGCCTTTAAATCAGAGGAACTGATAATGCCAAGAAAATGGGCGTCTTCATCCGTACTGTCATGGGCCAACTCCACGGGTGATCAAGACAGCGTGTCAGCATCTTCATGTTTGCGTCCGGATTTATAAACGATAGAGTAATCAAACTCCTGCATACGAAGGCTCCACCATGCAAGACGTCCTGATGGATCTCGAAGACTAGCTAGCCAACACAAAGCATGATGATCTGTCACAACTTTAAATTTACGGCCGTAGAGGTAAGGTCGGAATTTCATTGTGGCCCAAACGACGGCGAGACACTCCTTTTCAGAAGTTGAATAGTTTGATTCTGCCCGAGAAAGGGTGCGGCTGGCATAAGCGATCACTTTTTCCTCGCCTTGCTGGTGCTGGACCAGAACAGCACCCAGACCAACACTGCTGGCGTCGGTGTGAATTTCGGTGGCAGCGTCCTCATCGAAGTGTGCAAGAACGGCAGGGTTGTGCAGCCGTTGGCGCAGCTCGGTGAATGCCTCCTGCTGCTCGGAAGACCAGACATACGGGACGTCATCACGTGTCAGGCGTGTCAAAGGTTCAGCAATCTTGGCAAAATCGGCAATGAAACGGCGATAGTACGCGCACAGGCCCAAGAAACGTCGGACTGCTTTCTTCGTGGTAGGGATGGGAAAATTGGCTACAGTGGCTGTTTTATCAGGGTCAGGCCGGACACCGTCAGCGCTAACCACATGACCGAGAAATTTCAGCTGCTGATATCCAAAGTGACATTTTTCCGGTTTGAGTGTCAAATCGGCCGAGCGAAGAGCGTCCAATACCGTTCGCAGCCGCTTAAGATGTTGGTCAAACGTTTCCGAAAACACGATGACGTCGTCCAAATAAACCAAACAGGTTTGCCATTTAAGACCAGCAAGTACGGTGTCCATCATTCTCTGGAACGTCGCTGGCGCTGAACACAGACCGAAAGGCAATACTTTAAATTCATATAAGCCATCGAGTGTCACAAAGGCAGTCTTTTCCCGATCGCGCTCATCCACTTCTATCTGCCAATAACCACTTTTTAAATCAATGGAGGAAAAGAACTTGGCGTTGCGAAGTCGATCGAGTGAATCGTCGATACGGGGCAACGGATATACATCTTTTTTTGTGATGTCATTCAGTTTCCTGTAATCAACGCAAAAACGCAGCGTGCCATCCTTTTTCTTAACCAACACGACGGGCGACGACCACGGACTTTTAGACGGCTGAATAACATCATCGTTAAGCATTTCCTGGACTTGTGTCCGAATTGCCTCACGTTCTTTGGCCGAAATACGGTACGGCTGCTGTCGAATAGGTCGGGCATCGTCAGACGTTATGATGCGATGCTTGGCGATAGAAGTTTGCCGGACTTTCGATGATGAGGCAAAGCACGGGGCGTACTCCAGCAGTAAGGCACGCAGGGCGCGTTGTTGACAGAAAGAAAGGTCACTGCTAACATCGATGTGGTCTAGAACACTGGGAGTATCGATAACGTCAAACGCAAAACATTCAGAAACTTCATTTAACAGTTCGCTGAAAGCGATGGCAGTAGAGCGATAGAGGTGGCGAGATTCATTCGTGAAGTTCGTGACGAGAAGCTCAGAGTGACCATTGCTGAGAATAATTAAGCTTCGAGCTGCACAGATGCCATGAGAAAATAAAAGAGAACGGTTGCTTTCAGCTATTATCGGCCCGTCATGAAGCCCGTCGCACACAACGCTCACAAACACGCTGGAGCGGGGAGGCACTGAAACACACTCGGCTGAAACCCGTAGGGCGCACGTACGTTGGCCATCGGTGGGGCTGGCAGCCGCTTTCTCCGTTGAGAACGAGACCGTTCGCTGTCGGAGATCGATGATGGCGCCATATTCCCGCAGGAAATCCACACCGAGAATCAAATCACGAGAATATTCCCGGAGAACGACGTAGCTGACAACGAACGTTGAAGTACGAATCTGGATTCTAGCCGTGCACTGTCCAATAGGAGTAATTACATGCCCCCAGCCGTGCGTATTTGTGTGCTACACCATGGTGTCATAACCTTCCTAAGGGTAGCTGCCAGTTTCCCACTCAAAATCGAAAAGTCTGCTCCGGTATCCACTAAAGCGCTGACATTATGACCATCGATGCACACAGGGATGTCCAGCGATAGCCGGTCTCGTGAACCAAATGCTGTCGTTTCTGCTCCAAAATCCATATCTGTTCTCATTGGGGGGACTTCTTTGTGCTGACATTTAGCGGCCCCGCCCCCGGAGGTCGCTCTACTCAGTTTTCCCGGTGGGGGCTTGACGAGCGACCAGGCGGTGCTCGCGGGAAGTTGCCAGTTGTTGAAGCGGTTTGCCGACGTGGGGATGGAGACCTGGATTGTCGGCGCGCCATCCGGAGGCTCTCTTGTGCGAGGTTGTCTCTAATGTCACGAGGTAGTTGTCCGAACGTGCGTCTAGGTGCGTTGGTGTAAAAACCCTCCGGTCCGAGTTCCCGATAAAGGCACCACCGGAAAATGTGACCAGGTTCCCCACAGTGGTAGCAAAGGCGGCGGCTCCGAGGTGCCTGCCAGACGTCCGTTCGTCGAAAGTTTGATCGCGGTGGCCGCACGTACCGCGTAGGCTGCTGTACAGGAATGTATTGCATTGGCTGCTGGACGGGCATGCACTGGGTTGGTGGTAACGTAGACAACGGAGCTTGGACGGGAACTGGGCGTCGGAGAATGTCAGCGTAAGTCGGACGAGAATAATCAGGAACAGGGGTACTTTGAGCTTCAGCAACATGCAGAGATGGCTGTGTGACTTGCTGAATCTCTTCGCGGATCATATGTGCGAGAGAATCACCCCTGGGTTGGAACGTGCCACAAACCTTCTGCAGTTCCTCGCGTACAATCGCACGAATAAGATCTCGGAGCTGTTCAGTATTTCTTACAGCAGCTGTAAGAGGCTCGGCAGCAGTCGTAGCGAGGATTGAGCTGTCGTAGACCGCCGAGCGGCGCTGGTGTAGGATCTTTTCCATGGTGACCGCCTCTGTTAAAAATGAGGTAACTGTAGTTGGTGGGCTACATACAAGACCAGCAAAAAGCTGTTCTTTAACCCCATGCATGAGGTGGCGCAGCTTTCTCTCTTCAGACATGTTGGGATCCGCACGTCGAAATAGTTTCATCATGTCCTCAACATACATCATGACGGACTCGTTTGGCATCTGTTTTCGAGATTGTATAGCACGTTCTGCTCGTTCGCGCTTATCAAGGCTGATATACGCCTCTACGATAAGACGACGGAACTGAGGCCATGATGTTATTGTGCCTTCTCGGTTCTCATACCATGTCAAAGCATGGTCTTCCAGGCAGAAAATGGCGTTCCGTAGCTTTAAGCTGTCGTCCCACTGATTAAAGGATGCGACTCGTTCGAACTGAGTTAGCCAATCCTCAACGTCTTCATGCGCAGTGCCATGGAACGATTTCGGCACTCGGGGGTTTTGAACGTAAACAGGAGTACCTTGCATGACTGTCGTAGTGCTTTGCGTGGCTGGCCGGAGGCTCGTTGTTGAAGTGGACTCCAAGGGCCCGTGTTCGGGAGGAAGGCCCAGGTTCCTCCGGCTGACGCGATGAACTGGCGTGTCCACAGGCAAAAGCTCGGTGTCGTTGGTTCGCGGAGGGGTGTGTGACATTGAGAGGACAATTACCCAGCACCTCCACCAAAACTGTCACGAAGACAGGGATTTAGGGGTATCGGCAACAGGGGCAGATACACACAGTCGAGAGAGAGGTTCCCGAGAAACGGTAGCACGAAGACACAAGCTCAAGAGTCCACAAGGGTTAACTAGCCGAAGCGCGCGAGAGTCTCCAACTTCTTTGTCGTTTAAGCGCTACCTCGAACCGTCAGGTGGCAATATAATTCGTAAGTTGAGTTGCATATTTAGATAAATAAATACATATAATCATGTACAACTCAAAAACAAAATGACAAATTTGTTAAAAAACATTACGCAAATCATTTTATTTTCGGATCATTTGACGACGACGCAATGAGTCACGTGGGACATCCATAGCAGCCGTATTCGTTGCGACGCCAGCAGATGCAATTTGGTTGGCCAAGACTTCAGAATGATAAGCTGACGCTGATGATGGGAACGCTGCCTTGGGCAGCAATTTACCAATATGTTCTTGAGTTGTATCTGAACTTAGCAAAAAGGTGATTCTATAAGTCAATTTTGCCTTTTGTCTTCTCTTCATTTTGCCCCTAGCAATGTCTGCTTGTGTTATTTTCCTTGGGAAGTTAAACTATGCCAGGAGTGAAGCTGCGACGTTCAAAATATTCGACTAAACGTGTCAGTTTAGACTCACAGTGGCTATAGAAGATGGAATATATATATATATATAAATTATTTTATTTCAAAAATGACATACAAATACGAGCCTGCCCAAGCCAACAATGGGCTTGTGGGGCAGCGCTCGGCAGAATGGAGCAAGCCAGGGAGCGGCACAGTAAGTCAATATTGCACGACTCAAAATAGCACACTTATGAAGGCAACTATGATGCCCAACAAGATGGGAGTCATATTGCGCTGTGGTCACAGGAGCAAGACAATCCAGTTCTTCAGCAAATACGATAATGACTCTAACCCCAATACGTGGCAGAGGGGATTTTTGTCAGCGTATTTCGGGCCATGACACGTGGTTGCCTTTACGTTTTGTCTCCATAGAAATGCAAAATGCAGAGGCGTTCGCGTGCTGTGCGATATATAGTCACACATATGGTGTATGCATCGTTAGTCTTGGAGCGTGCGCCTGATTTGACCTGGTGTGATTTCAAAGTCGTTTAGTGGGAGCCAGACGAAACATTGCTGTACATGTAGTGTAGTTGTAGAGGTCTCGCTGTCACATAAAATTCATGCGAAATTTTGTGTACCTTTAAAGCTAAACAGGAAACATTATTTTCTCTTACTTTCTTTCAGCACGTAACAGCTTTATTTGGTTATGTATTAATGAAAATAATAATTTTATTCCCTCTTCCTGGTCTAATCGTCAGTCACAATCGTCAGTCACTCATTATAAACATTTTGCTGAGGTTTGTACGATCAAGTGAAGCCCATCACATCCTACGGCAAAAAGGATAGACGGATTACTGTATGAATTTTCTGCTTTTATTGCATACTGGAACAAAATGCACAGAATGCACCCAAAGTTTATTATTTTGAACCCATCTGTTCCGGTTCGAAATGGTACGGAATGTGTCTCTGGAGCCGTAACCGTGTCCAAACCCGAAAGGCGTGAACCAAAACCAAACCCAAAAAACTTCCGGTTCAACACCCTGACCGAAACCTGCCAGCCACCAGCAATACTAGCAGTTGCAGAGCAGTTGAGCACGACATCATGACAGTAGGGTGGTTCCATTGATTGGAGAAGTTCCGCATGCTCGTTCAAATGTATGACCATTTACCTTGTTTTGTTTTCTGCAGTTAGAGCACCGCACACATGCTGTTACTCTCAAAGCAAATCACTAATCAAACATTTATTCTCATGCTTGCTGGGGTCATGAGGTGACAAGAAAAAAAAACAGCTGTTTTAATTACTGGCTGGACAAGTTCCTGTCCCCAAGTTTTTTTTACAAACAAACAGGGCATTTTTGATTATCACATCTTTAATGGGATGTGTGAGTGTGAGCCGATGAAGTGTGCATGTGCAGCGTCCCATGCAGTGCAAATAATTGGCACTTGGCACAGTATCGGAACTATGTTGGCAATGCCTGGCCCTACATAGGACCAATGCATTGCCGACATTGGGCCAATATTTAATGCGGGGTTGGGTGTTTTTTATTGAAGTGTGACGAGTCTGACTTTGCTTTTACAGGTGTTCCCGACGCACCGCCTCAGTACCTCCCATGCGACAGCCCGCAGAGCCCTACATTGGACATGGATTTCACAAGTAACACTACTTGTCCTTCTCAGGAATATGACGACATTGCGGGCATCGACTAGGAAAAACCATCATTCCTTGTGTTTGTACATAATAAACTGTTTGCTCAAAACTGGAAACAATTTTGTTTTGCTGTCTGCCACGTCGTACACTGAGCACATATAACTCCTGCATGCTGGGCTCTCTGTTGCCATAGCATTTATAATTTGATGGCTTAAGGCTTGGAGATAATGCAAGAGTCATTCAAGGTCTGTTGAAAAAATAAAAATAAGTTAGGTTTTTAGCCAGCTGACAATTATTAGAATGTACATTTAAAAAAGAGTAGTTGCTATGGGCCATTGTACATGCAAACATGGGCCATTGCAAACAAAATTAGTTTCTAAAATTTGACTACTACTCAAACAAGCTAGGAGAATTGAAAATCTTCAGTTTATAATTTGGTATGATGATTAGCTTTTTATTTAGGTAGCAAGCACATAGCCACAAAGTGGAATCGGCCAAGAATTGGGCAGCAGAGTAAAGTTTTTGAAGTATGCTTACATATCAAAGAAGAATATGATTGGAGGGCTAGAGGAAAAGAAATGAAATAATAAATGAAAAGTCATAATGCACGTGGGAGATTGACACTGGGGTTTGTAGAACAAGTGATGTTAGAAAAATTAAGCAAGGGAAACTATTTGATTCCAGTAAAAACTTTGCATGGCTCTGAAAACAGACCTGTGACACTGGCCAAGGATGATGGCATTAAATGGTAATAATATTGGGCTACTTTAACTGTGGCCAAGCTTTTGCAATGGCTTTTCCATCACTCATATTCTCAACATCGTGAAGCGGCGGCGAAATAATAAAAAATGATCTAATGATTCCTGTTCACTGCGAAATGCTCAGGCAGGAAAAAATACCAAACCAGACTGTGAAGGTAAAAATTTATAGGTGGGATAGGGCAGCATGGACCTTGTTAGAGATCTCAATTTGCCATGAATGGCGTAATTTCCTACTCCAAGGATCTTTGAGGTGCAGGTAATCATCAGATATTAAAAGATGTCCAGTTCGCATGCATGTTTAATAAAATGCTTCTCCGAAACCGTGCTGCTGTGAAGTACGCTGTAGCTGGGAGGATAGGTAATACAGGGCCATTGAGGGACTGTTTTGCCAAGCTGTCAGCAAATTCATTTAAAGTCACATTGCCATGACTTGGTACCCATACCATGTGTACGTGTCTGAAATGCCGAGGAAGCAGTGAGAGGAAGGCTTTTACGATTGCAGGATCCACCGACGAAGAGAGGGACGAGTACAAGGATAGAGAATCGGCAATGACAGTCAATGCGGGAAAAGAGGAGTCTAGTTTTTGCAGAGCAAGTACCACTGTCAGAAATTCCGCTTAAACAATTTGGGTGAAATCTGGAAGATGCACAGGAAAATGCCAGTCTAGATGCAGACTATATACCCACATCTGCCTTTATATTATAGTGAGATGCACTGGTTGCTATTGCTAAACTAGTAGGAATGCTTCCTAAATGGCCTTCTAATAATCAGTTCAAAGTAATAGATGATAAATATTAGCATTATTGGGCAAAATGTTGTCAAAGACAATTCCAACAGTAGACCAGCTGGTTTGCACCAGAAGAATGCTAGGAAAGCTAACATTTAAAAGATCAAGCAAATTTTGGACCAGAATTACTTGCAGGGTGTGAAATCCATGCCAATGGACACTTGAGAAAGGAGGTCGGTTGGCGGCGAAAAACAAACGACCGGTGAAAATTTTATTTAATTATTTACTAATTGTGTGGGCAATACATTGTACTGCCGTGGGGCAGGACAAAAGGGCGCAGTCTTCTGACGAAGTCCTGGCCACACTGGGCGCAACAGCAGTGAGTGCAAAATATATATAGACAGTGCATATACAACTACGCACAAAATATTCACCGTATATAAATACGCATAAATAAAACTAGAAAACAAAAAAGGAAACGCCAAGTTACAACCATCCCCACCGTACAAAATACGCATTCAGGCATATGCCAATATCAAAACATAAGGAAATGTAACAACTGCTATCTTTGTGACTAACAATATATAGGAAGAGCACAATACATTGCAATTTCATATCTGCTTTAGTCATTTATGTGCTTCCCAATTTGAAGTGAAAAGAGGTATTATTCAACATTTGAAAGTTCGCAGGCTTCCACATATTTTTGCGGTGAAGGATGTCTGGATAATTATTAAATAGTTTCATGATTTGATGGTCAATTGTCTGTTTAATGTAATTGGTCCAAGGGTTATCTATAACAATGAAAGTCCTCTGCAAATTGTGACCATGCAGTATTTCTATTTAGATAATGACTAGAAAATTTACTGTAATTGCTTGACACTTCAGAAAATGCGTACATAGATAACCTCTGTTTGTATATATCATAGAAAGGTAGGATGGTATGTGTTGCCATGAATGTAACGGCATCTAAATTTTCTTTATATCATGCTCTAATGGTCCTTCTCTGTAGTGCAGATGGTCTATTCTTATCAGTCCTATTCCAGTTCTCCATAATAACGAGCAGTAATTAAAGCGGGAATGTATGAGTGAGAAGTAAAGCTGCTTTTTGAGTCTGGCAAGGATAAGATTCCAAAGGCAGCTTAACATTTCAATACATCTTGTCGCTTTCATCCCTACATTTCCTACATGGTAGGACCGTGTTAGGTTTGACTGGAAAGTAAGACCTAAGAAATGTATGACAATCTACATGCTCAAGCAATGCATCATTATAGTACAGGCTCATATTGTTGAGAATGGGCTTATTTTTTTGCAGAAAATATCATATATCTTGTTTTGCTTGTGTTTATTTGAAGCTTTTCTTTATATACCCTATAATGGCTTAACTAATTGTATTTACCACCTTTGTGTATTACAGTAACAAGCAATTTTTAGTCATTGTGGGAAAATACCAAGGGCTAGCATTTGATTGAAAATACGAGTTGGAAGGCTTTGCTATGTCACCTGCAACTAACTGCCTTATTCTGTAGGGCTTTAATATCATCTTCGCCAGCTGCTGATTTGTTGTTAAAGGAATTTAAAAGAGAAGTTCATCCTCAGACGTAGGAGCAAGAAATACACTGTATACAATTAATTTTGATTAAGCAAGATGTGAAGCGATAATGCTGCCTGAAGGTGTCGAAATGAGCATTTCAAAGGGGCACAGTGACGTTCGTCAGGCCGCTAGTTCCAGTCAACCTCTAGGTTCTTTGCACCGTGCCGATGTCAGTTCAAAAATAATTACAAAAATCGGCGCACGGAAACCAGTTGTTCGGTTTATAAAATTCTAAATACAAGAAAAAAAAGAACAGCGCGTCTGAGCTGGTGTGAGAGGTAGTCCCTCTCCCATTACACTCGCCCAGCGTCCTACTTGGGCGGAACCTATGGAAACGCAGCTTTCTGCCGACGTGTCGGCTCCCCGTGTCGAAAGCTATCCACCATGGTTGCCTGTCCAACTCAACCTGTAGCCGCGCTTTTTGGCAGCTTCGTTACCATGGTAACAGCAACCACGTGTGTTGCATGGCAGCTGAAGTATTCTAGTTCACTATAGCTGAGGTGTCGGGTTTCGCATTCCAGCCCTTTTTTACGCTGACGATTTTGCCATTATGGCTGAACTCACCGGAACGTCCTCCGGCGTCCATTGCTGGTGCTGCCGTGGATCACTCGAGCGCTACGTGTGTGAAAGTTCGAGAACGAGAGTGCAAAGGCGGAGACGGAGGAGTGGCTTACAGGAGCTAAGGCGAAGCCTATCATGTACATGTACAGGGCCAGCGAGGAGGTCACCTGCCGTGAACGGCTATATATATGACAACTCCCTGGGCAGTGTGCTGCTGGCGGAAGCCCGCTGGGGAGTGCTGAGGACTCGGCTGTGGCGAGCGCGCTTTACGAGCGATCTCGACACAACTGGAGCGTCGGCAGAAACGATCAGCCACGTGAATTTCGACCGTCCAACGATTTCGCCGACCTCCGAGATCCGAACTATATCCGAACGTTCTGAGCCGCCTTAGGATTTAATTGAGGAGCCCGCTGGAGTGAAGCTGTCTTTACAAGCACTTCAAGAACACACGAGGAACTAAAACACGTTTTATTTATTTTCTGCACAGTAAATTGAAGAGCATGAAGAGCACTCGATTGTAAAATCTAATGTGTGTGCTCGACCAATCAGCGAAGCAGCGCCCAAGCGAGAAGAAAACGTCATATCCGTTAACGAACTTCGCCGTCGTGTGTCGCTCACATCGGTGTCAAAACGCTGATTATAAAACCGGATTAAAATATTACGCACTACGATTTTGCCGTTATGATATTGGGCTTTGGGGCATCGGGAAGGTGTAAAGAACCTAGAGGCTGGTTGGAATTTAGCGGTCTGGCGAACGTCACGGAGCCACTTCAAGGAGATCTTTAACACAATCAAGGTCTGGTGATCAGCACAGGATGCCGCCGCGTCCAAACTGCCTCACCATGTAATCGTTTCATACAGGGAAGAGTCTGCCCGGGGAGCAGCTCAAACAGCCCAGGGCTGGTCATGGTTCTACCATCCATAGGCATCAGCCCCGCAGGAATGCTGCATATGCGAACGCCGGAGTGTTGAAAACCTTGTGGCAGCTAGATAATGAGGCAGAACGGAAGCCTGGGAGCAAGCTCGCCTGGCCAGGAGACTATAAGTAGACATCACTTCAGAATTACAATCTCACCGCGAGCGTTCGCAAAGGCGCATGGGAAACAGGAGGCCCAATACTCTGCAGATCCGATCCTGCGTCAAAAGCCACGTCCTGACCACGCGCATTGAGGTGGAGACCGATCGACGTCTTAAAGCTTATGTGTCTGAATGTCTGAAGGAGGCTATGGTCTGAATCGAGGAGGCCTCCTCAGCCATTTGAAAGTTAGGTTTAGTTATGAAGCAACATTCACTTATGAGGGTGCTTTCATGTGCACAAATATGACGATTTCTTCGTGTACCGCACACTGCATTCGCCAGGGTATCGCCTTTGCCGAGCATTGCCGAGAGAAAATTTACGCCTGGGGACAACCCGCGGCTCCGTACAGTGAAGTTTGCGCGCTACTCCTGCGCCACCTACCGCAGCTCCAATGAAACTCTGAGAAGGCGCTGCGACTCCAGCGCATGCTTTCAGACGCAGTTCAAAGATGGCAAGCAGTAGTGGTTCTGGTAGTTTCGGAAAAAATGCTAGCAGAAGAAAAGGAAATCATAAGTATTGATGTGCCATGGATTGTCATGGATTGCCTTAGGCGCGAAGGGTAGTTGGGTATTGAATTCTTGATTCCTATGCAGGCCGTACGAGAGACGGCACTGCCTTCAGGAGGTCTTTCCCTTCAAAGTACGGATGAATGTTAGCTGAACGAAAATATGCAGGTGCATTAGCAGAATTATGGCTACAGATTGAGCAGAATTTGTGGAACCTTTCAATGGAAAGCACAAAATTTATCTTTCTACCTCTGATTACCTTCTAGATTGCATGAGAAAAATTATTTCCTTAGCCATTTCACCGCAAAATGCTAGGCAATAGGTAGCATCGCGATCAAAACCTTGCGTTTCGCGAGTCCCCTGAAAATCTTATTTACGGCTGAGTTACGCAATCTAGTCGTCTGAATTATGTCAGAATTAAAGAGAGGTTCATTTTTTCCGCTAGTAGAACTACCACGTGTCACGGTTAGTCGAGATTGGACCTGCAATAAACTTTTTTTTTTTTTTTTCGAGAACACGCCTCCCGTAAGCACACATTTGTCCAGCGTCGAACACCTTTCTGCAGAGATTATTCGACTCTTTGTCAGGGATCTCAAATACGCGATGCGTGGGCCCTGGAGCTGCGTGCTGCAGACCAGCGACTCTAAACATTTTAGCCTATGTTTCGAAAGCAGTACTACCAGCCTTGATCTGCAACTAAAATAAACTCAAAGGCTTTGGACCCAGACGGCAAACGTGTTTTTGTAATGAAAAAAGGCGTTTCAAAAGCCTGCAAAAGAATTTCTTCGCCGCTCCACGCCATCTTTAATTCCACCGTGTGGATCAAACCTTCCCGGCGATTTAACTCGCCGTGAGGAGGTGGCGCTGCGAAAAATCCGCGTGGGTGCTGCGTTAACGCCTGCTGTAAAATCTTCCTGGACCAGCCAGACTGCTCCCATAACCTGCCCTTTCTGCTCAGCCCCTGCTATGGAGGCCACACTAGACCACTTCCTAACAACTTGTCCTGGTCTTCGCGTGGCCCGCAAAACACATCTTAGAAGCCACTCTTACCACCTTACCAGACCGCCCGACACAGGGGTATGGACACATGGCCCACACCACCGAGAGCTGTTGGCATTCATTGCCGCCACAGGCCTGTATCAATATATTTAAACCCTTATGCCGAAGGGCGAACTTGCGCAATAATGAAAGGAGGCATTCACCGCTTAATCGCCGTGAACTTTCGATGGTACATCACTCTGTCTCAAAGAGCAAGGCACCAGACTACCTGCCCTTTCTTTCATTTTCAACTGTGCATTTTTTTTTCTTGTTGAGGGTAAGTACAGTATTTATTAGCTGATGTACCATTAGTACCTTTCACCGAGTAATGCGCAAGCGGCTTTTTTTATCGATATTTATTGCCTCAGGGCATCAGTAAGGTATGAGATGAAGGATGAAGCGGCTTTTGTCCGGCGTTCAATCAAGCCGGAGAATCGCGCCGCTTTTCTTCTCTGCTAAAAATGGCATGTTATGGGAAGAAGTAGTTTTTTTTTATTAATATTGTCACGACTCAAGCCACAACTCAAGACAGGGAGCCGTGAAAGTACACGGTACCGTGCAGGTAAGACCCGAGAGTCAGGTTTTCTTCTAGCTGCGATGACAGTGTCCAGCGCCAGCGCACCTCTCGAGCCAACCAACGCTTCGTCGTCGTTGGCACCAAGCAGGGCGGCCGCGCGGCGCTAGGAACGTGACATTATTCCCCCCCCCCCCCCCCCCCCCGCGAAAGAGAAACATCGTCCCGATGTCAAGGTGAGAAGAAAAAAAAACAATAGCGGTGAGGTGAACTGTAGAATAAGTCAAGTTGACACAGCGCTCAGTCAGGTGAAAAGTACGGCTTTAAGCCTACCATGCACAATTTCAGGTCGCTGACGCCGAACACTGACGGTCACACCTCCATCTGGAACAACTTCGTAGTTAACACTGTTTAAGCGGCGCAGGACTTTATAGGGCCCGAAATACCGGTGTAGCAGTTTTTCACACAAGCCTTTGTGGTGCACGGGGGTCCACACCCACACTTGGTCCCCTGGTTCGAAGTGTACTTCCCTGTGCCGAGGGTTATAGTATCGAGTGTCGATGGCATGCTGCTCCTTGATGTGCAAGTGGGCCAACTGGCGGGCTTGCTCGGCCTGCTTCGCGAAATGGGCGGCATCGGGTTCGACCGCTTCATCCCCGCTCGGGAGCATCGCGCCCAACATCGTGTGGGCCTCCCTGCCATATAGTACGAGACGGAATGGTGTAAACTGCGTGGTTTTCTGCTGCGCCGTATTGTAGGCGAAGGCGACATACGGCAGGATCTCGTCCCACGTTTTATGTTCAACGTCAACGTACATTGAAATCATGTCCGCCAACGTTTTGTTGAGTCGTTCCGTTAGGCCATTTGTTTGTGGGTGATAGGCTGTTGTCGTGCGATGATCGGTATGGCTGAGAGTTAAGGTGTCCCGCAGTAGCGGAGCTGTAAATGCCTTGCCTCGGTCAGTAATAATGGTCGACGGTGCACCGTGTCTAAGCACAATTTCATTCATAAATAAGTGAGCAACTTCCCGGCAGTACCTCGGGCAAGAGCCTTTGTTTCAGCGTAGCGTGTTAGGTAGACTGTGGCGACTACGATCCACTTATTTCCGTTGGAGGATAAAGGAAATGGGCCTAAAAGGTCCATGCCCACTTGCTCGACTGGGGTGAGGGGTGGTTCAATAGATTGCAACATGCCGGATGGCTTGAGCGCGGGTTTTTTTCGCTGCCGGCATTGTCGGCAAGTCTGGATGTACCGTCTAACGCTCGGAGTAAGATGTGGAATAGTTCCGCCGGACTCGGTTTAGGGTGCGTGTAAAGCCAAAGTGACCGGAAGTTGGTTCGTCGTGGCAGGCCAGGAGGATTTCGTGCCTTAATCAGCCGGTATGACTAGCAAGTATGTTTTTTGCACTCGATGCAGAATTCTTCTTATAAAGCACCCCGTTGCGGAGGCAGAACGACGACAGCCCCCGAGCAAGGTACCGGGACATCGTAGGGTGCCCACCTTCGAGATGGTCGATAATCAGTCGCAGCTCGGCGTCGGCACGCTGTCTGGAAACGAGGTTGGACGTACTGACTGCTCCCAGGAAGCTATCGTCGTCGGTTGCGTCTGACGGAGGAGGGTCGACGAGAGCGCGGGACAGGCTATCAGCATCGGTGTGCTTTCGGCCGTACTTATAAATAACGTCGAAATCAAACTCCTGCAAGCGCAATGTCCAACGTGCTAAGCGGCCGCAAGGGTCCTTTAAGTTTTTCAGCCAACACAACGAGTAATGGTCAGTAATCACACGAAACGATCGGCCATAAAGGTACGGGCGGAACTTGGCAGCGGCCCATGCTACCGCCAAACATTTTTTTTTCGGTGGTAGAATAGTCGGACTCAGCACGTGAAAGTGCACGGCTGGCGTAGGCAATTACTTTGTCGACCCCGTCTTGGTGCTGAACTACAACGGCACCAAGGCCGACGTTGCTCGCATCCGTGTGTAGCTCCGTGTCGGCGTCGTCGTCGAAATGTGCCAGGATTGGGGGTGACTGGAGCTGGCGTCGTAACTCGTCGAAAGCCATCTGCTGCTCGGCGCTCCAGCAAAACGATGCGTCATCTCGAGTCAGTAGTGTCAGAGGACTGGCCATCTGTGCAAAGTTTTTAATGAAGCGGCGATAATAGGAGCATAGCCCTAAAAACCGTCGGATTGCTTTTTTTGTTGGTGGGGATGGGAAACGCAGCAACGGCAGCAAGTTTCTCGGGGTCAGCTCGGATGCCGTCAGCACTGACGATGTGGCCAAGGAACTTCAATTCGGTGAACCCGAAGTGACACTTTTGAGACTTGAGAGAAAGGTTGGCAGACCGAACAGCTTCGAAAACTGTGCTTAGGCGGCGTAGGTGTTCCGTGAACGAAGGCGAAAAGGTTATCACGTCGTCGAGATAAACAAGGCATGTCTGCCACTTCAGACCTGTGAGCACAGTGTCCATCATCCGCTGGAAAGTGGCAGGAGCGCAGCAGAGCCCGAATGGGAAAACGCGGAATTCATAGAGCCCGTCTGGTGTCACGAAGGCAGTTTTTTCACGGTCCCTCTCATCAACTTCGATTCGCCAATAACCACTCCTGAGGTCAATCGAGGAGAAGTACTTGGCACGGCGAAGTCGGTCGAGAGAATCGTCGATCCGTGACAGCGGATAGACATCCTCTTTGTCATACTGTTAAGCTTGCGGTAGTCAACACAGAAACGCAGTGTTCCGTCTTTCTTTTTGACGAGGACGACCGGGGACGACCATGGGCTGCTTGCCGGTTGAACGACGCCATCGGCAAGCATCTCTTTGACTTGCTGTTGGATAGCTTCTCTTTCCCGAGGACACACACGATATGGCTGTTGATGGATAGGTCGAGTGCCTTCATGCGTGATAATCCGGTGTTTAATGACCGACGTTTGCTGCACATTAGACGAGAACGTGAAGCACGCACGAAACTCCTGCAATAGATCCTGGAGTTGCCTCTTTTCAACGGAGGAAAGGCTAGAATTGATGTCGGCGGCGTGTACGGCATCATCCGGTTCGGTGCTGTTAGGGTTGGGGTCGCGAGTGCCTGAGTAGCGTACCGCTGCCAGCAGTTATTACGTGCGGCGCGCGGCCTCTCGGTAGCGTTGGCCTGGCGGCTCCGTGGACGGCGGACGGCATCAACGGTCCCAGCAAAGACGAGGCGTCTTCTAACGAAACAACCTTTACTAAAACATCGTGAAGATACGGGCAGAGAAGCTACAGACACTCTCACACAGCTGGTGTCTAGCGTCGTCTCAACAGCGCGTCAAAGTAGTCTCTGTCGCAGCGGAGTCTGCCGCTGCTGCTTTATATAGGCATACCAGTTCACAGGGAAAGGGAGAGGGCCCTTCAAGTTCAGACAAGGCGATGACTCAATCGCAGGTGGTCCGACCTCATCTCCTCCACCTCCTGCAGACGGGCGAGGGCGGCGCACTCTCTCATGAGCTCCAGGCTTGGCCGGCGTTTGCACCCACACGCACGCACACACATTTGGCGCGCGGCAGGATCGCGTTGAGACTTGTCGGCGGGAGGAAACGTTGCGCGGCCGATGAACGGCGTCGAAATGGCCGATCCGCTCGCGGTTCTGCCTGTTGCTATGCGGTGGCCGCGTCAGCTGTCCCACTTGCCGGTGGAGAAACGTAACAGACTGCCCCGCCGGGGAAGGGAGATCCCGAAGGGCAGGGGACTGCATCCGCTGTCCGGAGGGATCGGGATATTGCTGCTAGCCGGGGTCGTCTGACTCGGTTTCTCTTGAGCCAGTCAGCCTGAAGAAGTCCTTGGCAAGTCCGGGTTTCCAAGGCACTCTGCAACTTGTCTTCAGGAGAGATTTCTGACAACAATGTCACAACCACGCTAAAAACTCAACCGTTCAGCCAGCGAGCACGGCACAATCTTCACTAAGTTATGCCAGACTATTTCCCTCTTATGCCCCCATCTACAGGGACTTGAATATTTGGGGGTTGGGATTTAAAACATTCCTATGCAAAATCTACCACCCCCTTCGAGCTGAAATAACGTTCACAAAGTAGCAAAATATAGTCTACGTTATCTGACAAGTCAGTCAACATCGGTACTTGCCTAGATTTTCCGAAATCGAGGAAAAACTGCTCTCGGTGGCGTGCACAATTTTCGCAGAAGAGAGTCGAAAAGCTATTTTGACATGGTGCGTCATCTGTCGAGCAGTGAGGCAAGCTCCATCCCGGCCGTTGGCGCGCTTGCCTCGCTGCCCGACGGATGACGCACCATGTCAAAATAGCTTTTCGACTCTCTTCTGCGAAAATTGTGCACGCCACCGAGAGCAGTTTTTCCTCGATTTCGGAAAATCTAGGCAAGTACCGATGTTGACTGACTTGTCAGATAACGTAGACTATATTTTGCTACTTTGTGAACGTTATTTCAGCTCGAAGGGGGTAGTAGATTTTGCATAGGAATGTTTTAAATCCCAGCCCCCAAATATTCAAGTCCCTGTATATTAAAGGGCAGCTCAGCAGCACTTGGAACGCGTCCACAAATTTGAAAAACGCATTTTCAAAACAGCACTTCAAACAAAGATAATACAATACAAATGTTCAAAATCCTATGTCAGGAAGAAAAACACCAACAAGTGAAAACTGGGGCTTCTTCTCACGTTATGGGCTCCGACTTAAGCCATCGGCGTTACCATTGAGATCACCCTTTTCACTAAGGCTTCGGCTGTCCGTTTCACGGAACGACCGTACCTTCTTGTTTCTATGCAAAGGAACACATGAGCATAAGTCACTAACTTTGCTAAACAACCTATCCCTCTCCTTACGCTTGGCGCACCAGTCACGCATTTTCTGGGCACGGGCGCATTTGTGCCTTTGGGATAGTCGCTTTCTCTTTCGCGATAGCTTACACTTGCTCCATTCTTTCTCGCGTCTGCCTTTCCGCTTTTTTCTGCGGCAGCACTAGAACACAGGCGTTTTGCTTTCTTTTCGCAATCGTTTGAGTGTCCTCTCCTTACGATGGCAGCATTCTTTATCGCGCCTGCCCTTTCGCGTTTTTCGTCGGCAGCACAGGAATACTAGCCTTTTGCTTTCTTTCTGCAATCGTTTGCTCTCCTTACGATGGCAGCATTCTTTCTCGCGCTTGCCTTTCCGCGTTTTTCGGCGGCAGCACTTGAATACTCTAGTCCTACTTTCTTTCGGCGCGAGCTCTGGCAAGCTAGCGGTCAACGTTCTAGCGGTAACCGGAGCTAGTAGGACACGGGTGTCGTCGAAGTGCGGCGCCGCGTCTGCATCACGGCCAGTAGCGCATGACTCACTTTCAGTCAAATTCGAACAATAACAATGGCTGACGCCAATTGCCCCGCCGGGGTGGTGCAGTGGTAAGACGCCCGACTACTGTGCCGGAGTTCCCGGGATCGAATCCCGGCCTCGGCGGCTGCGTTTCGATGGAGGCGAAACGAAGTGGCGTCCGTGTGCTGTGCGATGTCAGCGCACGTTAAAGATCCCCAGGTGGTCGAAATTACTCCGTAGCCCTCCACTACGGCCCCCTTTCTCTCTATCCACCTTCACTCCCACCTTCATCCCTTCCCTTACGGCGCGGTTCAGGTGTCCACAGAGCAAGTGTGACAGATACTGCGCCTTTCCCTTCCTATGAACCAACCAACCAGTCGCGTCAGTCCTCCTCCTAGGCATTTGCTCTGGCGGCTCGCCACTCAGTGCGTCGCCTCGCTCAGAGCTAACCGGAGCAGGATTAAGCTCCTTCGACAGCTGGGGCGCTTCAGATTGTGTGAGGGCTATGCGTGCCACGTCCGCGTTCGCAGTGAAGTTGCTTTTCTCGTGAATACAACCTAGCGTGGTATTGGAGCACGAACGATTCTGACTCTGCTCTGGTCGTTCGCTGTCGCCTTCGCAAGTCTCGCTCTCTACAGCGGACGCGCACTCCTCGACGGTCTGTCCTGGCTGATCACAACTCGCGGGCTGCGCAGTTTCCTTGATCGGCACTTCGTTTTTCTGCGTGACTTGTTCTACGACGAAACTGATTTCGGAAACCGAAATTTTCTCATTACCTAGCTCGTTTCCAGCTCCGTCGCGCTCTACACAAGCTTCTGCTTTTAACTCGAAAGGCGGTTCAGTTACTACCAGTTCCCCACACTCATTTGATGGAACTGTATCTCTTACAGCTACTTGGGTCGGCATGCAGTTCACCTCACTTAACGGCTTCACTTCGGACTTCTCGCCGATTAAGCATGTGCTAACCGTCTCGGCTAGTGGCTCGACCAAGGTAACAGGATACTCTTCTGTTCGAGGCTCGGTCGGCTCGCTACTGCGGTCACATTGCTCGGCCGCTTCCCCAAGCTGTTTCTCATACTCCGGTGCAAGTTCGATTTGCTCCGGAACTTCCGCACTGTCTAGCCATTCGCTTACAGCGGCTTTCAACTGATAGGCCAAATCAAAGTAAGACTCGTCACAATGTTTCTCGCTCCCATACCTCTTCCGAAGATCATGAGGCGTTATCTGATATCGTATCAGCAATGACTCTTAGTTCATCATAATTTTTCAAGCGGTCGCCAACCAAGCGCTTGATTTCTTCCGACGCTTCAGCGGAAAGAAGAGCTACCAACTTCTGCGCCCAACTATCTCGCTCGAAGCGTTTACTTCTACAGACACTCTCAAAGTCTGTCAAATACTCTGCCATATCCTCGGCGATGAGGAATGGTGGTGGACCGTCTCGCGGTATTGAACCGTTACAATGAATGGCATTAAAAGCTTTAATCTTTTCCACGCTCATTCCATGTGCTGAAATCTCCAGCTGCATCAGTTTCCTTACGCGGGCGTCCTCTTTCTCGTGACGTTCCCTACGCTCACGATCCTCTTCCTCGTGACGTTCCCTACGCTCACGATCCTCTTTCTCGTGACGTTCTCTACGTTCACGAATCTCTTTCTCGTGACGTTCACGTTCCTCTTTCTCGTGACGTTTACGTTCATTTTTCTCGTGACGTTTTCTACGTTCACGTTCCTCTTGACGTTCGTCAATGATCTCAAGGCATTCCAAGAGCTCGTCATCTTCAGCTTCCAACTCAAGAATAGCCTTTAACACTTCTGGTTTTTTGAGTTTGCCTGACAAATTCAGACCCAACTCCTTCGCAAGCTCCAGCAATTTCGGTTTGCGCAACGACTCCAAATCCAAATTCATGGCTGTTCCGAGTGCTGCCTTCTCTACTGCCCACTATTGCCTTGCTGCAATTAACTCAGCAACAACGACAACACAATTACCAGCTCTGTTCTCTACTTAACAAAAGTCTGTCAAAACTCAGTAGAAGAAAGTCCCGCACTCACCAAACCTCGCAGCTAAGAATCCAACGCAGTCGTTCCGCTGCAGGCAACCAGTCATCACACAGGGCTCGTTGCACTGCTCCCGCCTTTCCGCTGAGCTGCTTTGATTCACGGGTCACGCCTGGGACATCTCCGCTCTTCCCACCAGATGTTGCACCTCGGTCAGGCCTGGCTCGTTTCACCGACCACGGTCACTGCTTGGTCGTCCTCGTCTCTCCGCTGTTCACCAGTTGTTGGACGACGGTATCGCCTACCTCGTCTGACTCGTCCCTCCGCCCACGGTTACGGCTTGGTCGTCGTCGTCGTCCCACCGCTGTTCACCAATTGTTAGGTTTGGGGTCGCGAGTGCCTGAGTAGCGTACCGCTGCCAGCAGTTATACGTGCGGCGCGCGGCCCCTCGGTAGCGTTGGCCTGGCGGCTCCGTGGATTGCGGACGGCATCAACGGTCCCAGCAAAGACGAGGCGTCTTCTAACGAAACAACCTTTACTAAAACATCGTGAAGATACGGGCAGAGAAGCTACAGACACTCTCACACAGCTGGTGTCTAGCGTCGTCTCAACAGCGCGTCAAAGTAGTCTCTGTCGCAGCGGAGTCTGCCGCTGCTTTATATAGGCATGCCAGTTCACAGGGAAAGGGAGAGGGCCCTTCTAAGTTCAGACAAGGCGATGACTCAATCGCAGGTGGTCCGACCTCATCTCCTCCACCTCCTGCAGACGGGCGAGGGCGGCGCACTCTCTCATGAGCTCCAGGCTTGGCCGGCGTTTGCACCCGCACGCACGCACACACATTTGGCGCGCGGCAGGATCACGTTGAGACTTGTCGGCGGGAGGAAACGTTGCGCGGCCGATGAACGGCGTCGAAATGGCCGATCCGCTCGCGGTTCTGCCTGTTGCTATGCGGTGGCCGCGTCAGCTGTCCCACTTGTCGGTGGAGAAACGTAACAGTGCTAGGCGTAGCTTCCTCGGAAGCAAAACATTCGGCGACTTCTTGCAGATTGTCAACCTAAGCGATCACAGTGCCACGGAACAGATGTCTATGTTCATTGGAGATATTGGTGACGAGCACCTCCGTCTCTCTGCCACGAAAGAAACAAAGACCTCTTGCCACAAACTCCCACGGCGAGTGAGAGGGACACATTAGGATCAACAACCCGGAGGCCGTGATGTGGCTGTCCCAGGTAACTCTGGCGAGGATGCTGGCGCGTGGTGGCACTGTGAGGCTATCATCGGCGACTCGCAGCATGAAGTGGGACCCACGGTACTCATGCTTTTTGGTGGCTAGTTTAGAGGAAAACGTCACCAAGCGATTTGGGAGATCTATAGTGGCACCGTGCTCACGAAGGAAGTCGATGCCAAGAATAACATCGCAAGAGCATTCGCGTAGAACAAAAAACGTTGCGACAAATGTGTAGCCTCGCACCGTAACCCAAGCCGTACACGTATCCAGTGGTGCAACCACATGTCCGCCTGCCGTACGTATGTCTGGTCCGTTCCATGGCGTCATCAATTTCCTCAGCGTCCTTGTAAGCCGCCCGCTAAGGATAGAATAATCAGCTCCCTTATCGACTAAAGCACTGACCTCCTTCGTGTCGACGATAACAGGGATTCCAGGGGGACACGGCCCCGACCAGGGCCTGTCGACGTCGGTTCGGAGTGAAGCGAGCGATGCGGCGGCGGAAGCTGGGCGGCAGTTGGGTGGTTGGCTTCGGGGTGGTTCAATGTTGACAGCGGGTTGGAGTGGAGCAAGTAGTGCGGCGGCGGAAGCTGAGCTGCAGTTGTGTGGTCTGCGTTGGGGCGATTCAGTCGACACGGCGGTGATAACTGGTCGGCGATGCGAACGACGTCGGGGTGATCTGGTCTGTGCGGCGAAAACTGGACGGGAATTTGGCGTTCGACGTCGGGGCGAATCGGTGTGCGGCGGCCTTGCCCCCAAAGGTCGCCGGAGCTATTTTTCCCGACGAGGGCTTGAGGAACCATGGTGTGCAGCGGTATAATGTGGCCAAGAGGGCGAAGAGCAGCGTGGCGAAGGCGATCGCGACTCAAGACGAGGAAAATGTGGCGTACTACGCTGGCGGGTGACGTACTCGGCGATGTCCTGAGCAGACATGGGCATCCTCACGAGGGTGAACCCTCATGAGGGCGTCCTCACCCTCACCTCGTGAGGATCTGACTCGGTGAGGTGAGGGCGAGGGAGGATCGGCGCTGAAAAATTCGTGAGGACGAGGGTGAGGGAGGGCAGAGGCGGTGAGGGGAGGGTGAGGGAGGGAAAGATAAAGAGTATGAGGGGCGAGGGCAAATGCTCTACGAAAGGTGTAGTTTCTGCAGTAAGAAAAAACACGCGGCGACCCGAAAGGCATGGGTGACAACACGCTTTCTCCTTCACTGGGCATATGTTGTATAGAAAACAGATGTAATGGAACGGGACACGGGCGCTGCAGCTATAGAAGAAGCAGGAACGAAAGCCACAAAATTTCCCCAGCTCTCGTGGTAAAGAAAAGTCTAAAAACGACCCTAGGAAGCTGCAGGAAGTCACCGAGAACGATGCCGCTGTTTCCAGCCTCACAGAACACTACAGGACCGGCAAAATACACAGGACCCCCGTTTCTAACTGCTAACGTTTCTTTGCCATTTAGGAAAAAACATGACCAGAAGAAAAAAAAAGCGCGTCTAAAGTAGAGGGGACGCGTAGAGAAAGTTGAACACAAAAGACCGAGGTGGGGTGATCTTATCTGCTGGGACCCTGCCACATGTTCGTTTTTCTCTCGTCCAGATAGCTTGCATGAGTAGCCGACGCATGCGAAATGTTTCTTCACAGTGTTACTTGACTGTTTGGTTAGCAAGGTTTTACATAAAACTTTCATAAGTTGTGTAAATTACAATTCGCAACAAAACCAACGGAAATAATTTGTGCTGATAATAGCTGCAATAAAATAAACCGCAGTTCAATATCTGTTGCAACCTTTGTCATGTGTTTGCAGAAACAAGAAATATTTTCTTATTTATTTTATCATTTTTCTCTGTTGTGAATAAGCAAAATTGTCAAATCGTGCATTAATATGTGCGGCTCGTAATTACAGCGCATTGTTTTTTTCTGCAATTTCTGTAGCATTAAGTTTTACTTTTTCTATTTTCCTAAGACAGTTTTCTTGAGATGAGTGTTAACATAGCATCGATTTGAAAGTAATAACTACAGCGTGTGAGCATTGAGCACAATTTCGCGCAAGAGTTGTTTCATTTCCAGTATCCAAAGTCTATAGAGTGTTCTCATTTCGTGTTAACCTGTTGAAGTCCTGCACTGGAGTAAGGTTCTTTAATGTTCTTTGATTTTAGCATCTGTTCTGTATTCAGAATAAGTTTAATGCATCGAAATGCCCAACGGTCGTAAGGCCGAATGCTGTCATAGACTCACGCATAAGGAAGGTATGACAATACTGTACCGGGTTTAATTCTTTGCCGAATGTGCTTTCGGATTGGGTGCGCAAGGGTGCTTGCAGTTCTTAGATACATGTGTTGCGTTTCGCAAAATCAAAGCATGCTGGAGGTATCAGCCTCGCTATAAAAAAAGAAGGCATTTTAAGCCACCACAGTTAGCTCATTCAAAGGTTCTTAAGAAGAGCATTGCTAAAAACTACCTGCATGCCGCTCTTGACAAATTTTGCCTACATTAAATGACACGTATAGCGTGAATGTCTGGCTGCAAACACTGACCAGTGCAGGATTTGCCTCTGAGGTGGTCACCTTTGTTTTAGAGGACCTTGCCAGGGATATTAGAGATGTAGAGCAGCACCGCTGCGCTGAAGAAGAGCAAGGTACAAGATACGTTGTCATTCCATATAACTATCAAATTTCCCACCGCTTAAAAATATGGCTCAGAAGGGTGACGTATTGGTAGTCATCACTGTACCCGAAAAACTGACTAGCTTGTGCAATATGGTGCAAGGAAAGCACAAGCAGCTAAGGATGCAGTATCAAACACTTAGGCAGGTTCGTGCCGAGGGAGAGTGCCGTCATTAACCATATACAGATCTCCCGTGTCAGAAGCTACACAGAACAAATTGGATGTTGCAGAAACGTCGCACTTCAGAGCTCCACGCAGGAGTAGACGCACTGGCGGGGTGGTGGGGAACTGGCAGTCTATGTCGTCAGTGTCGTGGTTCTGTTCCAAAAACGTGCTCCTCGATTCTGCGAAACGACAATCTTGAAGAAGTTTGCGTTCGAAACAAGCAGAAAAGTATACGAAGCATACTACATTAAGATGGAATTCACCACTTGTGTTAGCAATTGAAGCCTCCGTCGCCTTATCCGATAACTTAAGGAGTCGCACGTACGGCAACGGGCTAGTGTTCTTATTTTGCCATTACTTAATTTGCCAAGATCAGCTTCACTCTAGGGGTGGACCACGTTTATGTCGGCTTTAAACAACTTCTTATTCGAAGCATGGTTTACTGTGCTTGGTACGTCACGATATAAAGCGAATAAGTGATGTAGGCACAATGCTGCAGAATAAGGCTACCGCTAAACTGGAATTTTTAACTGACGTAAAGCAGGGTTTTAAATTCGAGAGAAGCTACAAAACATCAATTCACATTTGGTTATAAAGGTCCGCACTGAGTGCTTTTCACCTATAAGATGGGAGGGTGATGTCGAAGTCTAGCCCTCCAGGACGCTTAGACTTCGAGTAAGGCCCACTGCCTCAAAGCCAAAGCTTCGGACTTTATGAGAACGTTTTAATAAGTGTCCCTACATTTTCTTAACATAAAGATGACCAGCTGGGATACATGCCGCTAAGGCTAAAGTCGCACCAGAGAGCCCCTGTCTTGCATACTGTTAAAACGTCTACCAGGTCTGAAGAAGAGGAAGACTTTAGGGAAGAAGGCTTCAAGGGTTTGCGTGATACCTGCTCTCGAACGCTCAACACTACCTCCCAGCTTCAACGCCCCACATTCACTCTAAGACTGACTCAATATTAATAAACCAGACAGCTGAGATAAAAGTAAGCCCGATTCCGCGTAGTTATGGTATGTCCTAGGATCTCAAGCTGGCAAGTTGAAACTGTAACAGCCCTGATTTTTGTGCACCTGACTGTGCTTAGCCATTTCTGTGGAAGGAAAGAGGCCTCCTCTCTTCCGCGGATTTCCCATGTTGTGCTAGCTGTTGGTCGCTTCTCGTGTAAAGCAGTGGAATGATCAGCGAGATGCCTGCTACTTTTTCTGTCTCGTGCCAAACACACGCATACACCATCTGTGTGTTGCAAACTAAAAACGAAGCAACGAACGCCTCTACTAGTACTAGGCCGCGGGAAGATGTTTCATTCGGCAGGCTACAGTGTTCTACAAGGCTGTAAGCCGGAACATTGTTAGCCGGGGTGCACTTCAGCTTGCACACCCGAGAGCTTTGGTTAGCGGCGCTTCGTTTGAAGATCGCTTGGGAGGGCGACAGATAACGCACAAAACAGTGTGCGCCTAGCTTTGCACCCTGTGGCAATGCGCCGACGACAGGCGCTTGACGCCCCCCCCCTCCCCCTCCCATAGCGAGGGCAGCTGTCATTAGGAAAGCTGTTAAAAAAAAAGAAAAAAAATATCCGAGCGGTGGGCAGACCACGCACGCTGGTCCACGGCTGGGCTCAAAAGGCGGTTGTGGATCCTGAGGCACCGGGTGGAGACATGGATGGACGTGGCAGCATTGCTCTCGGAAGGATACACACGCGTCGATCACCGTGCGTTCCTTTCCCGCTCTCTGTCCAAAGAAAGGGTCTTCCTTCAGCTCAGTCCCCCCCCCCCCCCCAAAAAAAAACAAAAAAAAAAAAAAAAAACAGCGAACGGCAGGAATGGCTGGGGAAGCCCTTCAGTTTGTGTTACTGTGTCCTTTCGATCGGATCACTCAAGTTGTTGACGCTTGTTCAAACAACACTTTGGTGCGCTGTTGCAAATTCTATATGCTCAAGGACGTCCGTGTACTATGTGCGCGAATAAGTTTCCATTGTGGCAGTGTTCTCGGATATTATTGGGAAATGCGCGGTCCAATTGTGAAAGGTGTGTAGGACGTCATGCAGGTTCCGGGTGAGTTTCATATTTTGCCGCTCTTGCCTTCACAGTGCAGACAATCCGTTTTCCGGCTTTTGCATATGCGGGTTTGTCCGGAATGAAGCAGATCAGCTATGGAGATGTGAACTTAGGCGAATTAATGCAGAGTGCTGATTTCGGCCAGTTGGCGCATATGTTTTGCTCTTTTGTTCCCGTTCTGTAAGCGCTGTTTTTTTTTTCATAAGTGATCCTAGATGTAAGCACACTAGTCAGGGAGCATAATCAAACCTTATACATGAAATGCTGGCCTGTTCACTTTGCACATCGTACTGCTCTAGTTAGGCGCTGTCTCGTCCTGTTCTCGTATAACTTTAATAGAATTTGAAAAAAAAAAAAAAACGATTTTACGCAACACTGAGGCGGCGTTCGTGAAAATCAGAAGCGCAACAGAGTTACGTGTTTCACTTTGCGTTTTCGGTTTGTTCTTGGAGGAAGGCGGGATGCGATCGGGGCACATCGTCGGTGGCATTTACGGTGCCGTGTCCTAACAACCGCATTTTTACGCGATGTTTCCCAAATGACACTACATGTACATGTCGGAAATTGTCGCGCACGGCCCCAGGCTCGCATGCTATGTCCCCCCATTCCAACCCCCTCTGCGAAGCGATCGAGGGTCATGATCCCCTGACTCCCTCGAAATTTACGCTTCTGTGTGATAGCGTTTTTTCTGTTACTTGAATTAGATTACATTGTTCTGTTGTCTAATATGCCGTATATGCCTCATGCCTTCCGTCTGCGGCTGGTTAGAAGTTAGAACCTCCTCCTTCCTCATGCGCTGTGTAAATGTATTTGATCACTCTATCTCCTTCAAACACATGGCGTGTAAACCGGTGGACAGGTTTGCCTGGTAACTATGACAGTGGTTATTTTCCTTCCTCCTCGAAGTTTCGCCTTTGATTGGCATGCTTAGAGCACTGACAGAATTGTTCTTTGCACTTTTCATAGTCTGGTTTCCATGTGCAGTGCATATCTTATTCTCAGCAACTGTTGGAACAAGTACCAGATGGCTCTTGCCAGTGATACGCTACAGCATGAATGCAGCCCCGTCATTTATTTAAGTCCATTGTTAGCTTCGAGAAATTCGGATTGCTAAGTGATCAACGCAGCTTGACACATGCCGAAAACAGACGCAGATAAGAATAGTTTGCGCCTACTTAGACTCGCTGTAACGTTGTCACAGATCGAAAGTAATGAAAAAAAAAACTAAAATATTCAAACTGCTGGGCATGAGGTTGAGGGTGAGGGAGGGCAAATGAGATGAGGGTGAGGGTGAGTGAGGACCAGCAATATTTTTTAAGTGAGGATGAGGGCGAGGGAGGGCGAATAAATTTTTTTAAGTGAGGGTGAGGGTGAGGGAGGGTTGCCGATTAGAAATTGAGGGTGAGGGAGGAAAGGCCAAAAAAGAGGGCATTTGCCCACCTCTGGTCCTGAGGCCGTTGACCAGGTCGTGGACGAGGGCTGTTGGGAGCAAATCCTCTCAGGCCCATCTGGCGATAAGGGCAGTGCCGGTAGAGGTGACCAGCCTCACCACAATGGTAGCACAGAGGGCGGTTATCTAGAGCGCGCCAGATATCAGTTTTTCGGGGCACCTGGCGCCGATCTGCCCAGAGGGGCGGCGGTTCCGCAGCGTGTACAGCGACCTCGGGTGGATTGTAAGGCGAAGGAGTAGGAAGCAAGGCTGGGCGGCGTGTTACATCAGCTTAATTGTCACCGGCTGGGTGAGGCCCGGGTGCGGCGGTTGAACGACTGCACTTATCGGTGGCTTAAGTGCGTTCTGGACCTCCTCACGGATTATGCTGGCCAGAGAAGCCGGACCTGGGGCAAATATCCCATGAAGTTGCTCCAGCTCCTCGCGAACTACGGTGCGAATGAGGTCGCGAAGGGAGCTCAGGTCTGCCCCGGGATTGTAGTCGGCGCGATCAGTCGGCGGTGGTGCGGAGAGGGAATTCAGTGGCCGAGAATACTGACTGCATCGCTGCTGTAGCAGTTTCTCGATGATCACAGCTTCAGCCAAAAACGTCGCGACGGTGGCGGGGGGGGGTTCCACACGAGGCCGGAAAAAAAGCTTATCTTTGACGCCAAGCATCAGGTGCTGCGCCTTCTTCTCTTCACTCATGGACGGGTCGGCGCGATGGCAAAGGCGCATGACGTCTTCAACGTACATTGCGACCCCTTCGTTCGGGCGCTGAACTCGAGAGGTCAGGGCACGCTCCGCATTCTCCCGGCGGTCACTTTTGGGGTACGTACCGAGGAGCTGGCTTCGGAAGGCCGGCCACGTAGAGAATGTGGCCTCGCGGTTCTCGAACCCCGTCCGAGCAGCGTCTTCAAGGCTGAAGTAGACGTTTCGAATTTTTGCAGCGTCGTCCCGGCCGTTAAATGTCGCGACCCTTTCGTAGTGAGCTAGCCAGTCCTCGGCGTCTTTGAACTGCTCACCGTTGAATGGCTTAGGGGTACGTGGGGTCTGAAGGAAGGCACAGGACGAAGGGGTGGAAGGCACAGTCATGGTATGGGCGGCCGGTGTCGTTGCCATATCTAGGGTGGAAGATAGGGGCTTTTCGTCAAGAGGGAAGGTCTCGGGGGGGGGGGGGGGGGGGGGGGCAAGCCTCGGAGCCGCCGGCTTTCACGATGAACTGGAGTGGTCACGAGAAGCGGCCACGTCGGGTCGTCCGCAGGAGAAGGGATCATCAATGGCACCTCCACCAGTGTCACGACTCAAGCCACGACTCAAGACAGGGAGCCGTGAAGGTACACGGTACCGTGAAGGTAAGACCCGAGAGTCAGGTTTTCTTCTAGCTGCGATGACAGTGTCCAGCACCAGCGCGCCTCTCGAGCCAACCAACCCTTCGTCGTCATCGGCACCAAGCAGGGCGGTCGCGTGGCGCTAGTCACGTGGCAATATATTTATTGTATTTAGCTTCTTTTTATTTTTGTTTTTTTTTCTTATTTTCTTATTTTTTGTCTCTAGGCCTGCGAGGGACAAAACTTGTTCAATCCGGCCTGCACAGCAAATACTAGTTTTAGACCCCTGCTATTTTCCCTTAATGGCCCAAACCTTACAAAATATCGCTAGCTACAATAAAAAAGCTAGTGCATGCCATAACACACAATTGCACCAGCTGGTTGAGCACAAGCGCCTCCACTACAGCATTGGCCACGGCCTGTCTCGAGGAGGAGCGCGCTCCCCCCGAGATCGACCATGTCTTGACAGCTAGAGCACTGCACGGGCCGTAATTATCGGCCCGGGCCCGGCCGCCTTTTGCGTTACCCGCCCGAGCCCGGCCCAGCCTTCTCCGATACAAAACCCGGGCCCGGCCCGAGCCTGTGGAGACTATGACCTACCCGGACCGGCCCGGCCCGCCCTGTGGGCACACCTGGTCGAGGCCCGAAAAACGAATTTATGAGCTAAACGCGGTTCAGATGCAGATGTTCTTGTTATTCCCAATTTCCATGAAAAGATGCCCTCGTTTCTATAAGTGTGGCCTAAAACTCTTAATTCATAGTTCTGGTGGCGTTGGTTTCTGGTGGTGGTTTCTGTGTCTGCAGAAAGCATAGCGGCTTAGATTCCATGGATGCGAATTTCCCGAACTTAATGCTATCATAAGTTGGTTTTAGTTCTGCTACTGCTGGGTACAAATTTGAAAAGAATATGCAAAACAACTTCGGAGTTCAAAATCGATTCGCTGCTAGCGGTCACGCGATGATATGATCAAAGAAGTCTGCGAAGCCGCTCCTCAGTCAGACGTCTGCTCGATGGATTTCGGTGAGTATTTTTGGGGGGAAGGGGGCGGGGCTCTGCTGGAAGTCCTCGTTTTTATTGATTAACTTACTGAAAAACAAAGAAATTACTAAGGGGAAAAGCGCACCGAGTGCATCCAACATTTCAGTCACAGCCTCAATTGGGGTCCGGTCAAAATTCTAATAATATAATGTATTCCTCACTTCTACGCGCCTATAGTTGCTGCGTAAGTCCTCTGTTACTGTGATATGGGCTTCAATTATTCTGTGAGTCAGCAACAATTATCAAAAAGCACAACCTCGCTGATTCAGCTGTTAATGCGGTCTGCTGCTGTGAAAATATTAAATATGAAGCAGCTCAGTGTCACGCGATGAGCACGAACACCAATTCTCATAAAATTTATTTAGACATCTCCGCTGATCAACAACAAAGCAGCAGTACTTAAGAATACTCTGTTCAAAGGGCAGTTATTCAACTGCGGTAACTTGTAAGTGTAGAGGTTTTGTGCTCTGCGCATTCTTAAGGCGCAGTTCTTTAAAGCCGCCTGTACACGTATACTCCTATGAAGGTTTGTGTCTATCACGGTCTCGTCTTCGTAAGTGCTATTTGTAGCGCTCAGGAAATTTGATAGCCTATCAGATGTTCAATGGTCGATTAATGCAGATTTTTCTGCAAATCGCTTGCGGGTGAACTCAAACGCTCAATGTCGTGCCGTCTTCTGCAGAGCTATATTCAACTGGCACTGCCTTTCCTTGACAACCACGTAAAAGAAAAGCAGTGGGCATTCTGTTAAACTGGCCGGTCATTCGCAAGCCCGAGCCCGGCACAGGCCCATCCTCTCACAGGCCCGCGCCCGGCCCGGGCCCGAGGCTGTAAAGCCCGTGCCCGGCCCAGGCCCGCCAATAAAGTGCTCTACCCGGGCCGGCCCGGCCCGCGGGCCGGGTCGGACTCGGGCTTTCGGGTAAGCCCGAGCCCGTGCAGTGCACTTGGCCCACTCAGTAACGCGGAATCCGCCCCGGCGGTGTTGAGTCCGACGCTCTCCACAGCGCCCCCTGCTCACTGTGTGGAACCACAGCATGCTGCGCTGTCAAATGTTTGGGTCAGTGACAGGGACTCTTGTAAAGTTCGTTTGCGAAAATCTCGATCATTGCGGCCGACAGCAAAAATTGCTGCTAAGCAAGATCATTAATTTTTTTCAGTTATGCGAAATGGTGATCGCGGCGCTCCATCTTTTATTTTAAAAATTGGAGGGGAACGACGGATGCGCCACGGACCTGCCACCAATGACGTGTGCGACGGCTATGGCACGGTAGAAACTCTCGAACATCTACTGCACTGCGCCGCGCTAGCCGAACCACGACGTGAGTTTCTGGCGGCTTACAGAGCTCAGGGGGTGATCCCGGACGCGCATCCCGGACAGCGTAGCTGTGCTCCTGTGGCCGCCGGGCAGTGCGCGCGTCCGCGGCGGGCTTGATGACCCGCCTATTTCACCTCGCCAGATAGTGCGCGCTGTGACCGAACGCAGCCTACATACGCATACAGGATGCGGAACACGGGCCATACACCACCGGCTCGAGGGGAACACCTCAAGGCGCTGTCTTGTCTCCCCTCCTCTTCAATTTAGCCATGCTTCATCTTCCCTCCAAATTAGCTTCTTTTCCCGGGATACGTAACGCACTTTACGCGGATGATATCACAATCTGGGCCACGCAAGGTAACCTGGGCCACATGGAGTCCTGCCTACAGGCAGCGGCAACCGTAGTCGACGACTACGCGACCTACTGCGGACTCCAGTGCGCCCCAGTTAAATCTGAATTTGTTCACGTGCGTCCCTCGCGTCGAGACACAACTTCTGCCCTCACGACCGATCCGGGAGGCCAAGAGATCCGCGTCCTTGGCCTCTTCATACGTACACCATAAACGCAGGGTTGACACCACTCTGGCCAAACTTCGTATGGTGGGAGACCAAGTGGGTCGTATGGTCCGCCGGGTCTCCAACAAGCGGGGCGGATTACGAAGCAAGGATGCACTGCGGCTTGCCCATGCTTTTGTAACGAGCAGAACCCTGCCGTTGTAAGATGGGGAGGGGGATTGACACCCGGAAGTGCCGTGCCCCAGAGTCACACATAACTCATCAGCCCATCATCCATTCAAAACCTCCGGCGAGGTCCCCCCAGGGCCAAGTGGGGTCTGGGAGAGCTTTTTAGTTCGAGGTGAGGGCCCTACCCAGACAAGGGGGCCGCCGCGCGATGCCCCCACAAAAGTGAGGGGCATCTTACGCAAAGACGGCCTGCAGCGCCATCGTGGCATTGAGCCAACGAGGCGGACCTTCATGACAACGTAACGAGTGCCACTAAGGACGACCATTCCCTGTAATAGGATCACAGGGACACAGAGTGTTCCACCCTTAACCGAGAATATCACAGACGGCCCGCACCAAATGTTCGAGAACCTCCGCTCGCCAAGAATGCGACATTCCCGCGGTAGGCAGAACCAGACCTGGTCGCTCTGGGCCGCCGAGGAAGCCAGGTGTTGCGCCTTCGGATGTAGCAAAGAAAATGAGGCATAGCGCTATTTACTGTCCTGAGCTGAAAGTGATAAAGAACATTGTGACCGTCCGACCGCATCGCTTTTGCACAACAAATTTGTCCCAACGAAGGATACCCGTCTTTGTGAGTCAAGTATTTTGTGAAGTGATCAGCTGTTACTGGAGACACTAAACGTTCATTCTGCGATTTACTAGTTTGATGTCACTAGCGAGTCTCCATTGCATGTTTCGCTATAGATGTTTTAGGGTAGTTTGATGTCCCTAGCGAGTCTCAACTGCATGTTTCGCTATAGATTTTTTTATCTGTGAGCTACGTTTTCGGAGACGTTTCGCGTGCTTTTCGTTTCTGGAGGTCATTCATATTAGGTAATGAGTAATGAGTCTCGCAACAATATCTGTGCTTTGCTAATATATGTTGCTCATTTGAATTGTACAAAACAATTCCCTATACGACACACGGACCATGAAGGGTGCCGAACGTGATTGTTATGTGTCAAATTAAATAACCTTAAGTTCTGCAACGTGCGCTAACATTAGGAGCCGACAACAAGGAAAGGTCACGAGAGGGGGGCATCCACTACTTTTCGAGTACAATGGCTTGAGCGGTAAAAATAGCGTTGCGTTTTGTGGATAGCTGGCTGTGCGACTAATACCTTGCAAACATGCTGGTGAGCACGGGTCGCGCACCGGTCTCCCTAGTCACTTTGAGAACTCATCATATCCTCACGGTTTCTGGAGTCTTCCGTTAGCCTACCGTTTTCATTCGCACAACTTGTCTGCACGGCAAGACTTACCCAAATGTTCTCCTCGGCTTAGCACTTTATTCTTTACTACTAAGCAGCGCCTCTCCCCATTTTCTCCACCCCTTGTAAGTAGTCGCGAAAAGGTTCCTTCGAGCGGCAATCTAGCCGCGAATTCAGAGCGTTGGACTCACACCAGAATATCGCCTAAATTTCCGCATTCCTCCCATTCCCAAACGGATGCACCCGAAACACCACGCCTAGAGATGGGCCGACCGGGTTCGTCCATTCGAGAAACGATTCAGCGGACGTCCGGACGTCACGTATAAGGACGCCTCTTACCATTCATCGAGGCCAGAGATGGGGGCGGTAGCTCTCGGCCCTCATCGCAGCTGGTACACAGCCTGCAGCATTCGCAATGCAGAAACAGTCACAACAGCTGAGGAGGATGCCATTGCGCTAGCGCTAGCCGACCCTTATACCAAAGTCGTTCAGTGATTCTCAACAGGCTATTCGCAACTACGATGCTGGCCGTATCTCTTGCCAAGCGTTACACATTCTACGTTCTACAACACCCTCTTCCACATCTCGCTTACTTCTTTGGGCTCCAGCCCACGAGTCGCTCAGCGGAAACGCCCAGGCGCACACTCCCGCTCGAGATCTCAGGTGCCTAGATCAGCCACCCTGCCTCCGCTGACACTAATATCTCACGCGCTTGTCTACTCACCAGTTACACGGACATACTCCAGCACTACCGACTCCAAAGATGCACGTATCCTCCCGCACACCGCAATCGCGAGGCCGTCCAATGGAGCAAACTACAAACTGGCAGCTTCCCACACCCCATCTTATACAGCAGGATATTTCCGCAACAGATAGCCCCCATGCGTAAACACTGCTCAACTCCGGCTACTCTCATACACATGGCGTGGACTTGTACACACTACAACACAGACAACTCAAACACCCCAGAGACGTGGGAGCCTATCCTGCGCACTTCCGAGCCAGCAGACCAACGCTGGCTTATCCAGCGCGCGGTTGAGGCTGCGGCATCCCAAGGGATCCCCGCCGACCTCCTCTAAGCCAGCGCAACGGGTCCTTTGACTGGTCCCCTGTTTTTGGGCGCAATAAAAGAGTTCACCACCACCACCTTGCGCGCTAGCGTAGTTGGAACCGTTAACATGTCATTCCGACTGACGCGCTACATGACAAGAGAAGTACAGACGGGCATGAAACAAAAAGCGCTGAGAGAATATAAATAACTTGATATACGCATCACATTCTAGGCAAGCTCTCACGTGAACGCAGCATATATGACTGCTATAAACAGTTTGCCTGGTCTCGAAAACATGCGTTTGCGAGAGAATAACCTGCGCCGCAACAAATGAAGCACTATAGAACAAGCTTGCATCTTGCTGGGCGCGCACGCCCAGGTATTCTCTCCCCTGATGGGGCTGGGACAGGTAGGTCACCGCCGCTTATGGCGGGGGCTAGCCTGCCACCGAATTTTTCTGTTGTAGGCCTTCATAGCACCCGCCACCGCTTCGGTGGTGGACGACGGCTGTTGTTGCGGCGCGCGCCCCGCCGGGGTGGTGCAGACGCCCGACTACTGTGCCGGAGTACCGGGGTTCGATCCCGACCTCGGCGGCTGCGTTTCGATGGAGGCGAAATGAAGAGGCGTCCGTGTGCTGTGCGATGTCTGCGCGTTAAAGATCCCGAGGTGGTCGAAATTACTCCGTAGCCCTCCACTACGGCTCCTCTTTCTCTCCACTTTCACTCCCACCTTCCTCCCTTCCCTTACGGCGCGGTTGAGGCAACAGCACCTAGACGAACTTAAGGCCTCAGTGCTCTTCCAGTGACGTCACAGGGATGGGGCCTCACCGTTTTTCCGAGGAGCATGCGTGTTTCTTTTTTACTGCGCGAGGATGAGGCAGCAGCACAGTTGGCTGCAAAAGATTTTTATGCGAAGCATATTGCTAGAGGACTGATTTATTTATTTATAGGAAGGGAAAGGCACGGTAACTGTCTCACTTGATTTCTGATGGACACCGCAACCGCGCCGTAAGGGAAGGGAGGATTGTTGTTGTTGTTGTTGTGGCTGTAGGAAGAAGGAAAAGAAAATGCACGGGCCTGCTACTGGCTCTGTACTGAGCCACCGCCGCTGCCTCGTGCAGACAGCAGAGAAAATAGACGAGAAAGAAAAGAGAAGAGGGAGAGAAAGACGCGCGCCGCAACAACGACCGTCGTCCACCACCACAGAAGCGGTGGCGGGTGCAATGACAGCCTACAACAGATAAAAATTCAGTGACAAGCCATCCCCCGCCGCAAGCGGCGGTGACCTACCTGTCCCAGCCCCACCAGGGGAAGCTTCTGTATATTGCTAGAGGTAAACCACAGCCCTTCGTGGCGGTTACACGCCGTGCAAAGAATGTGGCGTGCTACGTCACATCACGTGATACGCTGACGTCACGACAGAGGAGAGACGAGGGTCCAGCTCGCGCCGTCGGCTGCGGTTGCACGCCGTGCGGATCACGTGGTATGGTGACGTCACACCACGTGATACGCTGACGTCCCGACAGAGGAGGAGGAGGAGGAGGAGGAAGAACATTTATTTCCGCCGAATATGGTGCAGCAGCCACCTACGAGTCCGCACGCAGGCGTCCGGGGAGGCAGTCTGTCACACCGCGGCCAGAGGACACCCGGCCTCGTCTAGGAGAAGAGGTCTTCAGCCTCGGCCGCCAGGCGGACGGCGAATCGCTGTGTTTTTTCGTCGGAGCTTCTTAGCGTGGTCTCCCATTCATCGCTAGTTTTAATCGCGTTGCGCACTGGGGCACGAACGCATCTCCATATTATATGATCTAATGTTGCCACGTGGCCGCAAAATTTACAAATTTTGGTTTCTGCACCGTCCCTCTTCCGCCCTCTGGCACCCGTCCAACTCCTCCACAGGGGCGAAAAGAAATTTCGAGCTTGGAGTCTTCTCCAGTCGTACGATTCCTTTTTACTCAGGGATCTAACCGGTGGCGGATATATCCTCCGGTCTTCAAGTTGTCGATTACATCCCTAAAGGTACCTATACATTCTTTGGTTTTAGATGTTGTGGAGGCGTCCGCAGCACCCCGAGGTAGCGAGGAGCGGGCGAGCATGTGGGCAGCCTCGTTGCCGGCGAGACCGGCGTGTGCTGGGGTCCAGATTATGGTCACGCTTTCGGCGAGAGACGACTCGTTCAGAAGTTTTGCAGCACGATTGCTGACTCTACCCTTGCTAAAATTTCTAACCGCCGCTTTGCTATCGCTGATGACGTGTTTCACGCCTGGTCGTGCAATGGCAATGGCTATTGCAATCTCCTCCGCCTCTACCGGCGGTAGATCTCTATTTCTTTCTATTCCTATGGCGATCCCAGTGTCCAATAGGGCGACCGAGGTTACGTCGCCTTCTTTCCCGACCGCTGCATCGGTGTAGGCGACCGATCCCGGCGGGAGTTTGTCCAATTTGTTAGCGAGGTGCTTAGCTCTGCTTTTCCTCCTCCCCTCGTCGTGTACGGGGTGCATGTTCTTCGGTATGGGCGAGACGTATAGATGCTTTCTGATTTCTCGATCTATGCTTTCTCTGACACTTTCGCCTTCCCCGGGCGCTAGTAGGTTTACCCAATCGAGGATTTGCCTACCCGCCGCCGTTCCTGCGAGTCGCTCTCTCTGGGACAGCCTGACCGCCGCAGCCAGCTCTTTCCACTCATTATGCAACCCCATTTTCTCTAGAATGTCGTTAGAAGTAGTTATGGGGAGTCCTAAAGCGCACTTCGTGCATCTCCTAATTATGGTGTTTAATTTGTGTTCTTCGGTCTTGTTGATATTTAGGAATGGAGTCGCGTAGCACATTCTGCTCGTGACAAAAGCTTGTACGAGTCTGAGTCTACTAGCCTCCGTGAGACCACTCCTTCTGTTGGACGTCTTCTTGAATACTCTGACTACGAGCTCCGCCTGATCTTTTAATTTCTTAATCAGGCTTTTGTTACTACCCCTCGGAGAGACGGGGGACCGGCCCGCGCCGTCGGCTGCGGTTGCACGCCGTGCGGACCACGTGGTATGGTGACGTCACACCACGTGATACGCTGACGTCCCGACAGAGGAGAGACGGGGGACCGGCCCGCGCCGTCGGCTACGGTTGCACGCCGTGCGGACCACGTGGTATAGCGCAGGTTTATATATAAAGGGGAGACGATTGAGGCATCGGGGGCTGGTGCAGGTGGGTCACCGCTGCTTGCGGCGGGGGCTGGCTTGGCACCGAATTTTTATCTGTTGTAGGCCGTCATTGCACACGCCACCGCTGGTGGTGGACAACGGCTGTTGTTGCGGCGCACGTCTTTCTTTCCCTCTTGCTTTTCTTTCTTCTCTATATTCTCTTCTATCTGCACGAGGCAGCGGAGGTGGCTCAGCTACAGAGCCAGTAGCAGGCCCGTGCATTTTCTTTTCCTTCTTCCTACAGCCACACGAACAACTCGCCTCCAGTAGACCCTCACAAAAGGTGGCGATGCCTCCAGGGAGTGCAGCCGAGCGGTGGAATGAAAAGCGAAGGCTGCGGCATGCTGCAGAGAGCCTAGAAGAGCGGGAAGAACGTTTGGCCAAGGAGCGTGTTCGGCATGCGGCTCGGCGACAACGATGCTCCAGTGATACGAGCAACGCTTCCACTAGTATGGACAGTGAGTCTATAGTAGTACGCCGACACGTTTGGAGCGTCAATATGCTTCGCATCAGACCAGGCTTAACCAAGCTAAGCCTCAGCCATTTTTTTACTCAAGTTGAGACATCAGTGGAGAGATTTACACGTACAAAACATTTATTTACATTTCGATTATTGTAGCACTGTTCTTGATGCGGAATAATATATACATTTAAAAGTCACCAGCAACAAACAAACAACTTTTCACTTCCTTGAAAGCGTTGCAGCTTTTCTCTCCTTAGCCTTCGCATTTGCATCGGCTACATCATCGTTGAGCTTGCGGCAGAAGTTTTTGAGCAGAATGTTTGTACTGCTCCACAACACATGCTTCAACAGAAGCTCAACTGTGTGCCCATCTTCGCAGGTGTCAAAATCTGATGACTCTTGATCTGCAAGCAGCTGTAATGTGAGTTCGCTGACTAGACGGCGCTGGTTCGGGCTCCTCAAGAACTTCGCTTTCTTGGACACTTGTTTAACAACAACATAGTTGTGTGTAACAGCATTTACAGCAGACAACGCTGGGAAAATGAGGCCACCTGGTCTATATCTTTCACCAAGTGATAGTATTTTTGAGCTGCAGAGACAGTGATAGTCTTGTCGACTGTCAATGCTGCCCGACATTTCGTGCAGTTTAATTTCTTGCATATCCTGCCACGTATACCAGGACGGGGATAATGTCTTCTATTTTTGACGAGGCATCTCTCGTAACTAGAACGTTGCAGTTAGGATGCGGTGTTTCTATCTGCTTTCGCAGATCTTCCCATTGCTCATTGAAGGAGCTATTCGTTCCGCAAGCACTTGCGATTGTGGGCAAAGTATTTTGTAGCCGTAATTTAGTTTAGCTCTCGTAAACTTGCCTAATAGAAACATGATATTGGGAGCCAGCAAGTTGCCTGTATTTCCCCCAGGATCCCCAGGTGGTAGAAATTACTCCGTAGCCCTGCCCTACGGCCCCTCTTTCTCTCTTTCCACTTTCTCTCCCACCTTCCTCCCTTCCCTTACGGTGCGGTTGAAGTGTCCACAGAAAACAAGCGAGACAGTTACCGCGCCTTTCCCTTCCTATAAATCAATCATTCTAGGGCGTAATTTCAGTTCCGCCTCGCGGCCACGTCGCGAAGTTATTCTCTAGAAGCGTAGCCTCCGAGATCCGAAGGCCATGCTAGCAGACGCTTCTCGCGCCAGCAGAGCAGCGGCTTGCAGGCAACTTCCGCTCATTTTAATGGTATTGAAGGTGTTTCAAACCAATAGAAAATAAAAAAAAAGGGCTACACATGCAAAAACGTGCCTGCATATTGCTACGAAGATGACGAAGCGGGCAGTGGAGCGGGGCGGAGTGCTCCGCGCTAGGCCCGCTGGCCATTAAAGCATATTTCATCGTCATGTCAGCACGTCGTTCTGTTTCTGTTGTGTCGCCGTGTTTCATCGCTTGTCACGCCACCACGTAAAATTTGGTTGGAGGTGCGGTTCATCCCCATCCTCGCATTGCCCCGTCGAAGCCAACCGCACGCCGGGTCCATCGGCCGAGAGCCCATGGAGATCGCTGCCCAGCTTTAACCCAGCCCTTTGTGCTCAGACCCGACTAGCTGCTCTCCCCAGCCCCGTCCCCAGCCTTGACCACATCACATGACGGCCAGGAAGAGCCCAAAGCCGACCCGACCGACCCCACGACGAAGCGACCTCACGACCACTGGAGCGAAGACAGCACCCCCGCCCAAGCTGTTCGGCGTGTCCATGAGCCTTGGCCTTCGGTAAACGGTGACGATTGGGCCTGATGCTCCGGGGCAAGCATTCATCCCATCTTTGCATTCATTGTGGTCTTCAGAGCTTCATGTCCTAATCCTGTGTCTGTGTTCAAGCGAAAGATATGCGCTGCGTTCGGCTCTGGACCATCTTGACAGCCGTCCTTTCACAGAGGAGAAAATCCTCGACCCATGGCCACAGAAGGCGTCTAACGGCAAAGCCTTCAAAGCACGTATGTGTTTTATGAGAGACACAAACTAGATTGAGAAACTGTGACTGTGCTCCTCGCCGCCTTACATTTCCTATCATTCTCTTCTATCTTTCTCCTTTAAACTCCTCATTCCCCTTCCCCAGTGCAGGGTAGCAAACCGGAAGCTTTCCTGGTTAACCTCTCTGCCTTCTCTCTCTCTCTCTCTCTCATCGTCACTTCATGTAATGGATTTCTAGCAGTCGATCGGGACGATCGCTCGGTGGCCCCGGGTAGTGCTACGAAGATGACGAAGCGGGCAGTGGAGCGGGGCGGAGTGCTCGCGCTAGGCCCGCTGGCCATTAAAGCATATTTCATCGTCATGTCAGCACGTCGTTCTGTTCCTGTTGTGTCGCCGTGTTTCATCGCTTGTCACGCCACCACGTAACATTATGTTTCGCGCACGCCTACCACATGTATTGATATAGGGCGTAACGTTAGCGCCACCACACAGGTCCTCGGCGAAACAGACCACCAATTTCATTACTATGGAGACAGGCGCGACGCTGCAGGCACTATTCTGCAGGAGGCACTGTTTTTCGCTCACAAGGAGGGTTGTATCTCCCGCAAGTGCAGCCACAGCAACTGATCCGAAGAATTTGTGCAGCAACCAACACACCACTGGGAGATCACGTCCAGCTGCGCATCCATCCAAGCAATAACACCTGCACGATGGCAACAACAAGCAAAGAGAAGGCACTTCAACTGGCCCAGGTGAAGAGCATCACGCACGCTAGCGAGGGGTACGCAGTCACCGCATACATAGCGCTAGCATCAGACGCTGTTCGAGGCGTCATTACGAACGTCTTTTGGAATGAAACAGACCAAGAAATTGTTCGAGATCTTCAAAGACGAAATCCAGACGCGGACAATGTGGCCGCTCGGCATATAGGACGCACTAAATCTATCCTAGTGACTTTTACACAAGGCGCAGTCCCCCGGAAACGAATTTACTTTGGAGGTGTACACCTGTGTACATCATACCGTTCAAGACCAGAGGGCTGCACCATCTGCCGCCAACCGGGCCGTACGTTACGATGTTTGCCCGCATCCGAAGCAATCGAAATGCCCAAGGTGTGGCGTCGACTATGGAGCGGACCACGAGGGATTGTGTATCCCCCCAGTGTATACTGTGCGGTGGTGAACACTTAATTGGAGCAGGATGGTGCAAGGCGAAACAACGAGTGTCACGACCCCAAGCACGGAGATTCCGGTGTACAGCCTCGCCGCAGCGGAAGCGCCTCCAGGGAACCCTCTTCACGACGGACGCGTCAAGACAACGTGATTGACGACAAACGCACGGAGCTCACGTGGGCAGAGAGAGTCGCCCGCACTTCAGACCGTCAGGCGGAGGAGATGGCCCGGCTCAGGGAGGAGGTAAGACGCCTACAGCAACACCTCTCTTAATCATCCTCGACCTTATCTCTCCATACCAACTGAAATGTTCCTCCTCCCACCATCCCAGGCTCCAACCACCCAAACTCTATCCCCTCCTACTACCCCACCGGAAAAAAAAAACGCATAGAGTCAAACAGCGACACCGATCCCCTAGCGGAATTGGAGGCCCGAATAGAGGCGAAATTTCAGGCAAAATTCGAACTCTTCCAGCAAAGAATGGAAGAATGATTCCAAACCCTAACGACCCAGCTAGAGGCGCGGCTAAGCACATTCTGTGACCATCTAACTATTAAAGTAGAAACGATGGTGGAGGCGGCAATTACCCGCATAATGCACGTGGTTGACGCCAAATTAGCTACACTGCCCCCCCCCATCCCCCACTTCTCTCTTCCTAAGTCATCCCTCTATCCAACCACCAATACCCCCTTCGTAGCACTCCAACTGCAACATGATGGCAGCTCATCCTCCATAACGGCAACAACCCACTAATATTCTGGCATTGGAACTGTCGGAGCATTAGGCGAAAGCGGGGTCCTCTAGTACAACTCATAACTAGCAACTTGTCACCCCCACCACTTTATACTACTACAAAAAACTCGTACAGCCCTCAGCATACCAGGATATACAGCATACCATGCACCGAGCGTGGACAAGCTCATGGTTACAACCTACATCAGGCGCACACTCTGACACACAGTACACGGCTACATACACGAGGTTGCACACGTAACCGTGGAAATCATACCGAATGGTGTTACTAAAGAACCATTAATAGTCCCTAATATATACAACGCCCCTAGTAGCCCCGCATCCCGTTGCGCGAATCTAAATAGGACAATAGCACAGGAGGCCAAGAAAACACCTTTATTAATAGCGGGGAACCTAAACTGCGCACACGCGGATGGATGGATGGACTAAACTTTAATGTCCAACAGATAAGGTGATCTACCCACCCCCCGACACGCAGGTCAAGGGGCGGGTGCCGCCGCCTCAGAGGCAGGCCGGGAGGTCTTGGGTCCCAGCAGCCTCTTCAGCCAGTTGGACGAGTAGGAGCTGGAGCTCAGGGTCCGAGCTGCACAGCAGGGTCTCCCAGGTGTCTCTACAGCCTATATTGTTCGTCCTCCTGGGAGAATACGGGCATTCCCATATTATGTGGTCGAGGGTCCCTCTCGCCCCACAAAGATTGCACTTGTCACTCCTAGCCTCAGGGAACATGTGGTTCGCCATAACCGGGTGCGGATATGTATAAGTTTGCAGTCGCCTCCACGCCACTGCTTGTCTGCTGTTTAATTTCGGGTCTGGTGGGGGTACCAGTCTACGATCCAATCTGTAGTGCTGCGTGATCTCCCCATATTTTAGCAAGCGCTCTCCGCTTCCTCGGTCATCAAGTGGCCCTGTAGCGGCTCGGCGGTAGAGATCTCGAGCCAGCTTGTGGGCCGCCTCGTTGCCGGGGAGTGCTTCGTGCGCAGGAGTCCAAATTATTTGAATTTTCCTATCCAACTTTTTCTGGCCTAGGATTCTGGCTGCTAAGGGCGAGATCCTGCCCTTGCTAAAATTTTGTATGGCAGTTTTGCTGTCACTTATGACAAACTTCGTTTCCGTTCCGACGCAAGCTAACGCGATCGCAGTTTCCTCGGCTATTTCTATGCTCCGCCCGCGCAAAGTAGCAGCTGTCACGGGATTGCCCCGGCCGCTGACGACCGTTGCTACCGTGAAACTGCCACCACCTCCCGCCGCGTCTACATAGGCCATTTCATGTTCCGAAATTTCGCCGAATCTAATTTCTAATGCTTCGGCTCGTTTTTTCCTCCTGTCTTTGTTATATTCCGGGTGCATGTTTTTTGGCAGCGGGGGAATCACCAAATTTTGACTGACTTCTCCAGCTACCTCCACCTTGACCGTGGGACCCCTATCCGGATTTATTCCAACTTTCGTCAAAATGACTCTTCCTGTTTTCGTGGTGCTAAGTCTCTCAATTTGAGAGGTTCGCACCGCTTCCACAAGTTCTGCCCATGTGTTGTGTACCCCTAGAGCCATCAGTCTCTCTGTGGATGTGCATATGGGCAGTCCCAGCGCTCTTTTTACGCATTTTCTCATTAGAGACTCAATTTTTTCTTTTTCCACCGGTTTCAAATCTAGATACGGCGTTGCGTAGCTCACTCGGCTGAAGATGTAGGCCTGTATCAGTTTCATCAAATTTTTTTCCCTTAACCCTCGGCCTCTGTTGGCCACCCTCCTAATTAGGCTCAGGGTCTGCATCGCGTGATTCTCCAGCCTCTTGATGGTCTCGCCATTATGTCCGTGTGACTGGAGAATCAAGCCCAAGATTCTGATTTGCTCGACTATTGGTACCTCGTTACCCGCCACTTTAATTTTGATCTCCGACGGTGCCTTGTACCTTAAGTGCTTCGGATTGTATATAAACAATTCTGATTTCTGCGGCGAGCACGCTAGGCCTCTCTCTGCCGCGTAATCGACTATAATGTCGGTGGCGGCTTGGAGCAGGTTTTCGACGCACGAATCACTTCCCCGGTTGACCCAAAGGGTGATATCATCCGCATATATACTAAATTTTAATCCTTCGAGCTTTGCCAATTGCTCGGGGAGTTCCCTCATAGCCACGTTGAAGAGTAGGGGGGACAGCACTGATCCCTGGGGCGTACCCTTACTCCCTAGCTCTATTGCGGGGGATTCCAGCGTCTGGAACTTCATGCAGGCCGTTCTACCCGTCAGAAAGTCCCTGATGTACCGATATGTCCTGGTACCTACATTAATCTTGTTCAGCCCTTCCAGGACCGCCTCATGTTTTACGTTGTCGAAAGCCTTCGTGAGATCGAGCCCCAAAATTGCTTTCGCATCTTTAGACTTTGAGTCTATTATGTCATGTTTGATTTGGAGCATGACGTCCTGCGTACACAAGTGAGGACGGAACCCGACCATCTCATGTGGCCACAGATCATCCTGCTCCATGAAATTCATCAGTCTGGTCTGGACGACGTGCTCCATCAATTTCCCCACGCATGAGGTTAAGGAAATTGGTCGTAAATTTGCTAGTTGAGGAGGCTTCCCTGGTTTCGGTATTAAAATAATGCTTGCCGTCTTCCACTGTTGTGGGAGCTCGCCTTTTTCCCAACATTCCTGCACATACTCCGTTAGATACCTAATGGAGTCATCATCTAGGTTCCTGAGCATTTTGTTCGTTAGTCCGTCAGGGCCTGGAGCCGACTTCGTTTTAAGTCTTACAATCTCCGCCCTCACTTCCGCTTCTGTGATGGGGGCGTCCAGCGCCTCGTTAGGCGCTCCACCATAGTCAGGAAGTGGGGTTCGTGAAGTTTCCCCCACATACGTCTCAATTAATTTGTTCATGAAATCGTCATCGTTCCCTTCGAAAGCGTGCCTCGCTTTTGCCAATCTTATACCAGATTGCGTCTTCGAGTTGTCTGGGTCCAACAAGTGCCAGAGGAAGCTCCACGTCTTGGAGAGGTTCATGCTCCCCTCCATTTCGTCACACTTGTTGTCCCAATTTTGTTCGCATAACTTGAAAGTATAGTCTTCGATTTCCTTATTATGTCGCGCAATCCTTCTTCTGAGGTTGCGGTTCCATTTCTGCTTTTTGAGACGACACTCCATGCTATGCTTAGCTTCCCACATATGCAGAAGACGGCTGTCCGCAATCTCCGAGGCGTTATCACCTTCGAGCAATTTTGTTGCCTCTCTAACGTCCGATTTGAGCGCCGTCGCCCATTCCTCGATGCTTCTGATGGGTTCTAGTTCCTGAGCCCTCCTCATATCTCTAAATTCATCCCACTCAACGACGGCCGGTGCGCGAGCCCGGCGTGTTTTAACGCCTTTCCTCAGTGTGGAGACAATTATGTAGTGGTCGCTGCCAAAATTTTGATCCGAATTATGCCATTCTAGACCTTTTACGTTTTTCGACAATGTTAGGTCTGGGGATGTATCCTTACTGACGCTATTGCGCACCCTCGTTGGGCTCTCGGGGTCCGTGTGCAAAGTGAGCCATAGGTCATGCGTATCCTCCCACAGCTGTCTACCTTTTGGGCACTGGTGCGGGTACCCCCATTCCTGGTGATGTGCATTAAAGTCCCCCACTATCAACAGTGGCTGGTTGTTTGAAATTTTGAGGGCCTTGCGAAGCAGAGCTCTGAACCTCACCTTCCTTTGCCTGGGTGAGCTATATAAATTTAGAATGAATAGACTAGGGTCTTTCTGTTTTCCAGTTAAAACTTCTACAAACACGTTCTCGATCTCTCTCGACTCTAGATCGTGTTCAATGGCTGCAATGTTTCTTTTCACGAGTGTTGTGACCGAGGATTTCTCTCCCCTGCCACTATGAAATGACTGATATCCCGACAATTTTGCGGGCCCCCCGGTTTCCTGGAGAGCAATTGCCAATGGAGTCTCATCTAATAGCAAAAGGTACTGTTGCAGAATCGGCCGCTTGCGCCGGAAGCCGCGACAGTTCCACTGCCAGATTTGATTTTCATTTGCGCGCCTTGCCATTTTGCAGTTGCGAGACGACCTGTTCTATATTTTGTTGCCACCCGTTTATGGCGGCCATCTCATTCCTTAACCTTTGGCATTCCTCGGCCTGTTTCTGAACTGCCCCGGGGACAGCTTGAATTTGGATGTTGATATGATTCATAAATTCACTCATCTTGGCATCTAACCTTTCCAAATTTTCCATCCTTTTCTCCATAGCCTGAATAGGGTCGGTGTCTTGAATTTTGCGTTTCACCGGTGGTGGGAGGGACGGCTCTGTGACCATCTTATCCTGTCCCTGCGGCTGTTGACGTACCGCTTGGGAGGTCGTTTGTCTAATGGGTTGTTGCGGAGGAGGTGTTGCCTGCCTCTGTGATTTCTTTAAGTTTTGGATCTCGGACCGCTGCGATTCGACTATCCCCGTTAAGTTTTCGATCATTTGCTTTAATTTCTCAATTTCCTCGTCTCGTTTACCCCTGTGATTATTTTCCTGGGAGACCTTGCCCGCAAAACTCACACCCTTACGTTCCATGCTCCTACCTCGTCTCCATGCGTTGGCAGTATCCCTTGAGCTTGAGCGTCCCCTGGACTGGCTCCTGGCACAAGAATCGGAGCGGTCTCTGGGCGGCGGCGGTGGTCTGCCTTGTTTCGTTTCCAGAATCGGGAAAGAGTCCTCGCGGAATTCGAAGTCTTCTTTTACTTTCGGTTCGCTTTTTCGACTCTGATGTCCCCCACCAGTCGTCGCTGCATGGTCCATCTTCTTCCAATGTCGCTTCTTCACTTCGTAGGGAGTGCGGAAAAGTTCTCGACACTTGGGGTCTCCTAGTGCATGGCCTTTGCCGCAGAGCTGGCATGTTGGTTCACATTTGTGTTCTCTTGACGGGTTCTCGAGGCCGCAGCCACGGCACTTGACGTTCGTCGGATCCGGGCACACGTCCTCGCGATGACCGAGTCGGCCACAGGCGACGCATACTTCGTATTTTTTTGCGGTACAGCTGGCACCTGTGCGGCGTCCCGTTCAGATAAATCCATCTTGGCACTTCTTTCTCCTTGAAGAGAATGAAGATCGACGTGGAATCTTTGCCCAGTCTGCGGACGCCTCGAATCTCGGGGTTGTCCTTGCGATCTAGGCGGTATAGAATTTCTTCAACAGAATATCCGAGCGGAACCCCGTGGATGACTCCCTTGCCGCAGTGCTCGGGGGTGGCCACGTAGGCAGAAGTGTCCACTTTTTCACCGTCGAACATGAGGTGTTTCACGCTCACGTACTTCAGCTTCCTCTCCGCACTTGTAGTGATGACCAGAACGGAGTGCTGCTTCATATTTGGAATTATTATATCTTCCTTCTCTTCGCGTGGATTGATCCCCGCCGACATTTTGATGATGTCAGTGAGATGTGCTGTTCCATAATTGGTAAGCCTAAGTAGGCCTCCACGAGGTCGGAGAACAATTTTCTCGGCGCCATCTGGAATGCGCGTCTGCTGACGCTCGATCGACTTGGCCGCCATTTTCCTGCGTGCTTGCTTTTCCTTGGCTCGCTGTTTCGCAGTTTTCTGCCTGCTCTTCTCTAGCGGCACGTACCTTCCTCCTTCGCTCGTGAACCATTGTCCTGGTTCCGAAAGTTCCTCCGGTGTAATCGTGGTTCCTTCCACAATATCCATGATTCACAGCTTTCGCACGACCACGAGCGGCAAACGATCCCCCGGTAGGGACGCCGTGGGCCCGGTCGGCCGTTTTAGGCTTAGCGCCGTTAAGCTCAATTCAGCTACGTGCTGCGTCGAACAAAGTCAAAAAATGGCAAAATAAAGTCCCACTTGCCGAAAAAATGGTATCCTCGTGGTCCTCTTCTCTTCTGCCGTCGATTGAGCACAAAAGCCAGGAAAGCAAGATCGACAAGGTATGGCACGGCCGGTCTCGAGGGAGAGAGCGCGCGCTCTTTCTTACGGCCTTCTCAATCGCCGCGGGAACAATGGGAACTTTTCTCCTTGAGTTACGCTCTCCGCCACCGCAAGGGGCGCGACCTGCTCACTGTTCGCTCCGCGTCTGCTTCAGCGGCGGCGGGTGGCTTTTGCCAGGTTTCGCGCTGTCGCTCGCGAGTTTCGTGGTGAATGCAGCCCCGAAATTAAAGAGCACAGAAGGTAGATGCTGCAGCGGCATGTCGTCAACGTACCCCACGTGAACGGATATAAAAAACACTGTCGTTCAGCAAACGTTCGACAAGCATGGTATACATTGCGGCACGGTAGCTACTTTTGTCCATTTTAATCCGAATTTTCCCCAAGCCTGTACAAGAATAGGAACAAAAAGAAAACTGAATGAGCAGTGATCACATCGAAGCTTCTTCAAGGCTAACATGACAGCAACTCGTCTGCAACAGCAAAACCGTCTTTCAGCGTGTCACGAAATCGGCGCTCATCTTCATCAAGCTGGTACGGCGCGAGGCCCGCACGGGTGGTGGTGGTGGTGACTATGGTTTATTTTTGGGGAGGGGGTACTGGTCACGTCTTATGTTAGCCATCTTTGTGGCATCACTCTTGGTGACCAGGGGGAAGGGGAAGTTGGGAGTAGGGGAAGGTTGGGGAGGGGAAGGTTGCTGACGCCGCCTATGTCGCCGCCATTTCCGCACGAAGCACTATAGGCCCATGCAGGCCTACAGAACAGAGCTGAGGCCAGACTCCTCCAGATAAATCAGGAGGAGCCGGTGAGCAGAAAGTTGGTTCCGAGCTGGGAAGAGCAATTGCCCTTCCGTATCAGCAGGGAGACCACGATTCCGATAGCCATTCAGAAGTTTCTGGCGATGGCCAGCGGAGGCTGGACACACGAGGAGCAAGTGTCCCAGTGTGCCAGTATTGCCGCAAGAGGGACAGGCTGGGCTGGGAGCTCGGCCACAGGCATACATGCGGGACGGAGTCTACGTGCAGCCTATTCGAAGTCGTAGGAGGAGGGATTTGTCCTTCCGTGAAAGTTTGTCAGAGAGCCGTTGGAGATGTTCACCAGTGGCAATACGACGGTCAGGATGGAAAGACCTTATCGACCTTCTCAAGAGGGGTCTTGAAAAGTCAAAAGGTGTGACAGCCTCAGTAACTGGGGCGCCGTTGTCGTGCGCCGCTTTGGCCAAGGCATCCGCCTCTTCATTGCCCTGGACTCCAGTATGTCCTGGAACCCAATGTAGGGCCAGTTGATACCCCGAGTCCTGAAGGGCTAGGAGACGGGCTCGGAGAATGTTCACCGAGAGGTTGGTGCCGTGGTAGATAGTCAGGAGCTGCAGAGCAGATCTGGAGTCGCACAGAACATTCACAGGTCCAGGAGGGACAACCCGCACGGCGTCGCGTGGAAGGCATGGAGAGAAAAGCCCCCTTCTCCGCGCGGGAGAGCGCGTAGCTTTGTACGCGTTGCCGTCACCCTCTTTCCCATTGCCCGGGGAGGACGGTGGTTCATCGGACTGGAATCAGCCAGAAATTTCCAGCATGTTCTATGGGACCTGGCCAATGGCGACGCGCGGCTCGACGGGAGGAAGAGAGAGCGCTATAACCAGCGAAGCTAAGTGTGTGTGCGCGCTAGCTTTGACGCGTGCTAACAAACAGACGCGGCGCGCCCTATTTAAAGAGACCGCGCCGTTTGATGAGTCAGTCAGTCTGTCAGTCAGTTCGTCAGTGCTTCGGCTGGACTCCCGGGGATCACCCGCTGCTAGCAAGCCCACGGACTTTCAAGGGAGCGGCGCTCGTCTCGTATGGCGGCCAGCCACATCGTGACTCTTGAGGCGTCGGACTGCAACAGTGCCCGGTGAACAATTTGGTGTTTGTTTATGTAACTCTCTCGTGTTTGATCTGTTGTAAAGCCTGAATCATTCTGTAGTTGCATGCTTAGCGTTTGTTATTCTGTGAACCTCTCGTCTGTTGTATTTCAAGTGACCTTGTGTATTCCTTTGTATCGTCTCTTGCTGTGCATAAATTGTGTTTTGTTTGTTACTTCCGACTCCTATCCTTACTCTGGTTTGAACCGGCGACAGCTGGGCACCAAACGACCACCCCCTTCTGTCACTACAAGGTAGTTGGATTCCGGCTGAGCTTGCCACGCAGGTCGAGGGCATCTCCTTTGCGACCGGAACAGCTACCCCCACTCACTCAAAGGGTGTCTGGGAGTGTGAGCACCGTTAAGGGCGCATCGTTAATAATACCCCCTAATTATTAACGGGTGACACAGCGCTAGATGCGAAACCATTCATGTAGCACCGAAGATGAAAATAATTTCATAAAAATGTAATGTAAATTGCAAAATGCTTGCATAATATAAAGTATTAGTATAACAGTCAAAGTAAACGTTGTAGGGTTGAGTTTTAAATGTTATTACAATTAATATATTACGCAATGTGTGGTATTATAAACATTATTTTAATTTTGGAAATAAACATTGTTTTAATGAAATTTTTACATGATATTATGCTTATTATGAAAACAAAAAATGGTTTGATATTCATGACACCACTAGTGCTCGAAGTGGTAAAAAAGGACAATAAATGATGAAGGTGATACTCGATGCAGTGACTTACAAATGAGTTCACCTGCTATATCGAAAGTATGCAAGAAACTTCTAAAGCGTTAAAGAAGGGCACTCTCACTGAAGACTCATTTCAAGCCTTATATAGCGACCCATTGAGGCTCTCTTCGGGAAAGTAAGGTTAATGTGCGGAAGAGAATGACATATGCTAGATGCGAGGGCCGTAACAGCTAGCGGCACATGACTACATTGTCAAGACGGACGTTTCATCTGGGAGCAAACTCAAGGCACTGAAGGAAGTGATGGCATCTCCTACCATCCCATTTCCCACTGTCACATATTCCGGTTCACCTTACGTCGCTGGATATATCGTTTAGTTAATCAACTTCGGGTGTGACGCTTGCGCTATTCTTCTTGGAACTAGTGAAAGAAGCAGCCCCATGCAGTACGCTCTTCTACGAGGACAATGTTCTAGTGAACTGCATTATCCGAAACCAGAGCTTGTTGCCCTATTGGAAAAGCTTTTTTTTTTTTTTTTGAAAAAGCTGCCGTGCACCTACTACACACAAATGTTTTCGAAGTACTGAAGATCCTGATTCAGTTAGCATTTCAGAACTCAACACTAAGTTGCCCGAAAGAAATTGACAACAGCTATGTTATCAGGTCCGCTTCTTTGATATTTGAAAAATTTCTCAGAATTCTTCTTCTCACTTAATTATACCAGGAAAGTGACAGAGAAGACCGAGAGGCCAACTCCTCATGGTGCACAAGCCGTGCAGAAAGATTTTGAGACTGAATTTTCTAGACGCAGGTCGCGTTTTGATGAATTTATGAAATATAGTGCAATGTGTAACTTTGAAGGATAATTTTTTTATAGTTTGCCGCTCTTTTCGATTCTGCTTAACTGTTTATGCCCATTTCCTTGATTAAAAGTAGTCGCGAGACTACATGTATATCTTCGGTGTTTCAACCGACTGATATGTTTTGAACAAAGCTAGAACCGCCTACTCCACTAGACAAGTGAAATTTTTATTATATGCGTACATTTTTGTTCTTTGCTCTGAATCTGAGACGTGCCATGAATTTTTGGCGGTGCCTCTTCTGATCTAAACGAAAACGGTAGCGGTTGACAGAATCTCCACCCAACAGTTCACCATGCACTCACGTCAGGTCGCGCTACACCTGCTTAAAACATTCAAAGGCACATTGCATAGCCTGGTAAATTTATTTTTGTACAAAACTTACGGGTAAAAAATGTTGAAGTGTACCCGAAGCTTCATTCGACCGTGCACGGCCGCACTGACGAAGGAGCGCGCGCGTGAGGGGATTGTTGACTGTATTTTATTCCTTGTACACAATAAATGTTCGATGTTGATGACGGACTTTGTATAAACCATAAGGGGCGAAATGTCAGGACCTGCCGATTGCAACTGGTGCGGGCGAAGCTAAAAGCGAGCGCGCGTTTCCCTTGCGCGTGAACGGCTGTAGCGGAGGAGCAGCAGTGGGGCGGTGGCGACCCCACCGAGGCGCGGCGGGCGGTGGAAACAGACCCCATTGGAGAGGCCATAAGAGAAGAGAAGCGCTCTCTCCCTCGAGACCGGTCGTGTGTATGATTGGAATGATGGATACTAACCCAGATCTCACGCTCGGCAGAAACATCCCGCACCTGAAATGGGAACGAACCGGACACACTAGGCAACGATCATTATATCATCGCCGTAACCCTTGAGGGACTACACTGCACGCCAACGTCATATAAGCATCGTTTGGTGAACTGGGAAGAATTCCGACAACAACGTCAAAACGCCCCTGCTGAAGACCACATATAAATAGGGTTCTGGGTGAAAAGACTCCTTCAGGACCAAGATAATAATACGCAGCTAGATCTTTGATACAAACGAAAAGGTGCCAATTTTAGATGCCAGAATGGCTCACTTACTTGAAGCCTACCGCAGTTTAACTAAACGATATTCCACACAGAAACACAACCGCAAACTTAAACAAAAGGTTAATGATCTGGCCACCCAAATTGAAGACCATGGTGCGCAACTGCTCCAGCGGAATTGGACACAAATATGTGAAGGGCTAAAAGAAAATCTTACCACAAAGCGTGCATGGCACCTACTTCGATACCTTCTGGACCCAACGCAGAGCAAGATATACACACGAAACATAATAGCTAGACTAACTCATCAACACAAACATGACACAGATGCCCTTCTAGCTACTCTAAAGCACATGCACACCAACCCGGGAAACCTTCCATCCCTTCCCCCCTATGCAGGAGGACCAAATGATGTATTAGATGGTGCAATAGCGACATCAGAAATACGGGCAGCACTCCACAAGCTCAAGAACACAACGCCAGGCGAAGACCAGGTTTAAAATGCGGTGCTGAAAAATCTAAATGACATTGGAGCAACTAACGGACCTCTATAACAAACACTGGGAAGAAGGTACACTCCCAGCAGAATGGACACACGGGAGAGTAATTCTAATACCAAAACCCTAGCAAGCAAATTTCCCCGGCGAATATGCGCCCAATATCGCTGACCTCCAACTTAGGAACTCTTTGAACAGGTTATACTAACCCGGCTAACTGCGTACATGGATGACACGGACCAATACCCGCACTCCATGATCGGTTTCAGGCCCCGTCTATCTAAGCAGGGCGCTACGCTGCAGCTAACATCAGCGGTGCTTGACCCACATATACCAACGCATACTAAGGCGATCCTAGCTCTAGACCTCAAAAAAGCTTTTGATAATGTACATCACACAGCAATCCTACAGGCACTCACAAACATTCAAAGTGGCCCTAGGGTCTACAACTACATAACAGCCTTCTAGCACAGGACAGCCACGCTTCACATAGAAAATCTCCACACCTCACCGTACACACTTGCCAACGTGGGCACGCCGCAATGTTCCGTTCTTTCCCCTTTTTGTTCGACATCACCCTTATCCCCTTAACCACAGAACTACAGAAAATCCCTCACCTCGGTTACACTCTATACGGTGATGACATCATACTCTGGCCAAAATAAGGATCAGATGGTCAAATCGAAGATACGTTACAAATGGCAGCAGATACGATAAGCTCACCGCAACAATCGGACTAAAATGCTCGCCAGAAAAATCGGAATTACTAGTTATACCCCCTAAAGGACGGACCTACCAAAGCGCCATAGAAGTCCGAATTCAGAGAAGATAGGTACCACAGGTCCATACCATCCGCATTCCAGGACTATACCGGCAACAGGATGGAAAAAATGTGGACACAATTAAGCGGCTCAAAAAGGCCGTTGCAAACACCACGCAACTCATAAAAAGAGCTAAAGGACGCGCACATGGGCTCCGAGAGGCGGAGACTCTGCGCGTAGTGCACGCCTATACCCTCAGCCGAATTCTTTATGCTACACCATACCTCAAACTATCATGCATGCTGTGAGGTCCAGCAAATAGACTGCTTAATTCGGCAAGCAACAAAGGCTGAACTTATATTACCAAAAAGCACAAGCAACTAGAGACTGCTCAAACTCGGAGTCCATAACACAATACATGAGCTTCGAGAGGCCCACTTACAAGCACAATACCTCAGATTGGCCTCTACAACTACCGGACGACACATACTCAGTAAGCTAGGCATCACTATTCCCGCAAACAATGCATTCCTAAGAACACTCTCTACCCACATTTACACCTCAATCTATGCCAAACCATTACAAGGGAACTTGCACCTCCGTCATGGCCAAGGTCACAGGAAGACGCGCATGGCAGCGCTCCACAAATGGTACGGGAGTGAGCCCGATGCAATTTGGGTGGATGCCGCCTGCGATGAGAACGGAGCTACTGCGGTTGTACATAACCCCCAAATTTCCCCCCTAACTTTCGAGCTTCCTTCAGACACCCCTGAGGACGCCGAGGAGACCGCTATAACTATTGCTCTAGCATACACAGATGCCAGTTATGTACATAGTGATTCAAAAACTGCCATTCTAAATTATGCCAGGGGCCGGGTTCATCCTCCGGTGCACCGCCTGTTGCACATGTCCACCCCTCCAACTCCCCCGTCGTGTTGAGTTCATCTGGTTGCCTGCGCACTCGGGAAATCCCGGCAACGAGGCCGCCGACTCCTTAGCCCGAGGGTCTAGAAACCGAGCACACAGGCGGACCTTGTGGGAGATTTCTCGAAGGAGCGTATGCACTCGTTTGCTGAGTTCACTGCAAACTCTCGCGCTGAGCGCCTCATCTATCCATTATCCCAGGGCCCACCCATCCCTCACTACGAGAAAACAGTCCATCTGGCGTCGCCTGCAGACACGAACGCTGCCGACACTATGGATACCAACACCAGCTCTACTTTCCAAATTTAAGCCGGTATCCCCCATATGCATTTTGTGCTCCCATCCCAAGGCTACCCTTACCTTTCTTATCCTGCCCAGCGTCTCATTCCTCCGCCGGGCCAGTGCCTTTCCGAACCCGGGAGGACTGGGAGACCACACTGCCACGGCCGCTCGATGGAAGCGCACTAGGTGCGGCCTGCTACATCGCCCGAAATCGGCGGGAGGCGCCTACTTCCAGTCGCCACTGTCGCGGCGCCACCGTTCGGGGACAGCCGCGCGCGGAGGGCTGCGCCTGGCTGCGCTTTGAGGGAGGCGTCATCGTGGTAGAAGCGCTTTATTTTAAGGATATAAGAGCTCCGCTACACACAATTTGGCAACAAGAATTAGTATATACTGTCATGTCTAGTGTGACCATGCCAGCACTTAGCGCTTGCTCGGCAAGGTTGTACACTGGAGTGTACCCCGAAAAACTTATAGTCACGGTGGTTGAAGGCCACTATAATGGAGAGCTCGCATTACCGTGATGTTGCATCGGATCCAGTTGTTCGTCACATTAAAATGTGACCCGGCTGTGAACAATTCGAAGCTGTTCAGCTGCCATGGTAGCCTAATGCATAACCACTTAACTGTGTCGCGAATTCCGTGTGTCATTTTCATACCATTTACTCATTCCTGCATACAGATTTTATACACAAATTGATGTCAACCTGTTCTAAGCTGCCAGCGCTATCCAATAAAAAAATGTCCTACTATGAGCAACCTCTGTGAAAATGCGACATGTAACCAACCTTTCTATCTCATTGTGACAAATTTTACGGTGGAAATATGAAGATGTTTACTAGGTTAAATCTAGATGATAACCTGGGATCTTCCACTCAGTTGGAGACCTTAAACTTTGCACGCCAGAACGCTATCCGTCATGGCTTCCCGCATTTTGCATGACCGGACAAAGTAAGCGCGCTTGAAAGAGCCGGTCTGCCTCAAGGTGCTACGTATATGCACCGAAAGTTTTTAATAATATTTTCATTGGCTGCTCACAAACCCATACAATTTTGCTGGTTTGTAATTTTCAATGGAAGAACGCGCATCGAGTGTTGCTGTTGTGAAACTATTATCTGTGATCACAAGAATGTTCACGCGTCAGAGTGCAGCTGCAGCAGAGATTCAGCGAGCAGTCAAGTACGCTTATTTAATCGCCACGCCAAAAAAGGAAGAAAATTACCAATCGCAGACTGAAAACCTTTCTTGAGAGAGGTTTATGCCATAGCCATACACATCGCTCCACTGTTGAGTTGACATTTCCAGCCCAGCTCGCTATCAGTGGGGGCAGCAACTTAAAAATATCTTGCATAGCACCTTAGCATGGGCACGATCATTGTTTTTATACATTAGCTGCAGGTACTGTGTACAGTGAGAAAACAATGATGAAACCAAAAGTTTACACAGCTTGCTATACTTCACCGGACCTCTTCAGACTTCGTCATCCTGCTAATGAAGGTGCTCGTAAGCTGACAAAGCTTGATTACTTCCTTTGCGGGGTATATCAAGCCTCCATTGTCCTTGGTTTTCATTAACCTGTAACTGGTCCAGTTGACTATATTTCCTGCAACAGGCTCTTGCTCGACTGACATGTCGCCTCAAAACCATTACCAAATATCGCATAAATTAAGCAACAACCTGGTAGTGATAAACAAAACTTGGGGTTCTTAAGTCTCCTTGAGGAGCCTTGTTAGAGTGACCGCACTTTGCTACCTGCTTATTCACCGTATCCCGTAATTGCTGCCTCTGTCTCATATCATTAGAATGCAGCCTTAAGCCACCGCATTATATGAAATAGCACCCTACACATATCTATATAAAGCTCCTCTTTACCGCAGCCGTACGAACGTGCCCTATAGGAGTATAGTGTGCCTGACTTGGGATCTAAGGGTCCCGCTTTCAATAATTCCCATTTCACCCTTACATCTTATTGACTCTCTCTGGTTTGGCAGCTCCTGCCACATTGAACATGTCATGTGTTCTCATTGCGCCAAACGTGTCTGGCCATATCACCAACTAAAGTGCCTCTTACCAGAGAGGTATTGTTCCGACTGTCCGCCGACAGAGCGGGCGCCGGATTTTCTGTGGAACGTGGCTTTTCATTTTATCGCATCGGCTCAAACAGTCTCAACAGTATAAACAAATGTTGTATGCACAAGCTCCTTTACTTGCAAGGCCACTCAGACTAGCGCGGCAAAATTTAGAACAAATTGCATGCTTATATATATATAAAAAAAAAACCTTCGTAGCTTTTTCTGATATGTCCTCGCAACATAACCTGCGAGAAAAGCTTCTGGTGCCCTCATTGTGTTCGTCTGCTTCACAACACATAGTTAAAAATCCTAGTTCACTGGCCAGCTCCCTGGTAACTTAATAGGCTAAACAACGTGACGGGAACACAGGAAAAGAGGACGACACAACTAGCGCAGTTATGCCGTCTTCTTCTCCTGTGTTCCCGCCGCGTTGTTTGCACGGTTAACCTATAATTAATCACCAGCAAGTCCAATCTGCTGTCCCTTGTAGCAAATTCAATGGCAGCTGATAGGGCATTATGCTTCAGCATCTGGACTTTTTAACCGCAGCGCCGCTTTCACTTCAGAGGAAGCGAGTGCATTTCCACTCCTCGCTGCTGTCTTTGCCTGAAGCGAGCTCAGCAGATAAAATTGCAGGGTCTCTTAGATGTCTCTTAAGCGCAGGACGGCGAAAGCCTACCCTTCTCCTAACATTTGCCTCTCGTCGTTTGCCACAGTTCGTCATTTCAAGTCGTCGTCTGATATATTGGTCGTTTCTCAGTCATGATGAGCCTGCCTGCGTAGTCATTGTAGCCCTTATCACTCATAACTAAGCAGGTTACTCATTTAGAATCAGCAGTGGTCATTACATGTCGTTTCACATATTGATCATTTAGTTGTCATTAACCGTGATGATGAGTCATGCCTAGCTATTATAGTCATTACCACACATTGCTAAGCACTTTTACTCATTTCTAATCAATTGCGGTCATTACATGTCGTAGTTTGATATACTGGTCATTACAAATCATTTTAGTCATTATTAACCATTATTAGTTATTAGCATTAGTCGTTATCTCTATCAATGTCTATAACTTTTATTGATTACCTATCACCATCACTCATTTTCATTTTTAATCTCCCTCCTTGCACGTCTGCTTTTGCGACTGGCACACCAGTGCACAGATGCGACGCACAGATAACAGGCATAGCTTCTGCGCATAGATTTTCGTTCCATGGGCCTAGAACGGCTTTCGTCTTAAAAAACAAACGCATCCAGTCTCAACGTTGACGTGCTTGCACACGCGCGCACAAAAAAGTTTGCGTTTACCACGCAGACGCGAGGCGAACGCGCTCAGAAAGGAAGCCGTCCAAAATGCCTGCCGCTGGAGCGCAGTGGCGATTGTGCATTAAACAGAGCTGCTATTCGAGTCAGCTGTTCCGAGTCGGTGACCCCTACTAACACAGCAGGATGGTAGTAAAGGTCATGTGACCAAGGTGGTTCCCACGTAAAGGTGGTGTTGTGTGTGTGGTGTTGTGGCTGTAGAAAGAAGGAAAAGAAAATGCACGGGCCTGCTAATTACTGGCTTTGTAGCTGAGCCACCTCCGCTGCCTCGTGCGGACAGAAGAGAAAATTGAGAAGAAAAAAAGAAGAGGGAGAGAAAGACGCGCGCCGCAACAACGGGCGTCGTCCACCACCACCGAAGCGGTGGCGTGCAATGACGGCCTACAACAGATAAAAATTCGGTGGCTGGCTAGCCCCCGCCGCAAGCGGCGTTGACCTACCGTCCTAACCCCATAGGACCAGGAACTGCCTTTATTCAGCAGAACATCTATATAGCAGCAGTTTCCTGTAAAAAAAAAAGAGAAAAATAAAAGGGAAGAACTCCAAGAACAATCTAAAGCAGGTAATGTTTGGAGAACTTAGATGTGTTGTGTACTGACTGCTTATAATTACAGATTGCTGAGCCCGATAGCAAATGAGCACCTTGTGTCCTTTGCGTTAAATGAATTTAAAGGAACCCTAGGAGTTTTCAAACATGCCCTTGTGAAGATGAGCAGAATAGTACGAGCTTTATTGCACGCTGGGAGCGTAAAACGTGAAATTCTGAACTTCTCAGCGTTTGCTTGTAACTTTGCGTGAAACGTGAACTGGATACTCACTGATTGTTTGTCACGTTTCGTCGTGTTGCTATTTTGTGACGACGACTACAAAATTCTGAGAAACTCGCGAAGTTTGAAAATATTTTTTCGATACTCTGACAATTCATTGCGTACATCACTCACAACTCTTAGGAAAACCTACAGGGACCGGCCATGGCAGTAAAAGCGTCATGAAAGCCAGCGATAAAGTGCTCTTAAATAACAATTTCGTTAATTGGGTACCTGAGTGGCTGACGCGAGGTCTATTTTAGGAACGCCGCCTATTTTTGCCGAGACGGCATAAAGGCATAGACTACCCCGTATGTACACACGAAGACACATTAAATAAAAAAGAAAGACAGTGATAAAGCATAAAAATTGCTGCGAAAAGGTGAAGCGACATACACAGCGTACCTTTCCCTTCTACTTCGTTCGCCTTAAGGAGAATAAACACAAGAAGACAAAGAAATATGCGCATGTATATGATATATTAATGTCTCGAAATATTGACCTGGTGGTGGCAACCCCATATTCATAGGTATATGCATCCAATCTAATTTACGATCGGCGGTCGGCAGTGAGGTTATATACGCCCACACAGATTTTATCGAACACAAGAACGTAAACGTTCCCTTCTGCGGTTGCAGGGCAAATTTCTTGTTTATGGTCCGTCGAACGGAGACCCCTTTTAGTATCCCAGCCGAAGAGTCCCCCCCCCCCCCCCCCTCCGTAGCCATGCCGCTGATTTCCAATTCATTATTGTAATACGCCCTCAGAACAGCATATGACGTGCGGCGAACCACGCTATAGTGCTTGAGAGGCCGGGAAGAAAACAAAAAGAGATAGGGATAAAGTGTTTGCTCTGATCTAAATAAGAGCGCGCCTTCATCATGTTAAGGATGACGGCTTCGGCGGTGCCGACGAGCCACTTGGCGTGATATCGCGTCCTGTTGACTTGCTTCCCCCGCAAGATCCACGTCCATCTTCGCCGTGGTGCGTCCGCCTCCTTGTATACGGTCCCTCGGCCGTTCGCTCCACTGGTCACCAAGCGACGTTCAAAGTACCTGAGTAATAACGGTAATGGACAGGCTCTGAGGAGGGAGCGATGCTTTAAAAGGACGGCCGCACCCGGCAGCCGGACGAAGTCGCCGGCTGCCCGGACAGAGCACCAGTTTCCTTGAGGATGTGTCTCCAGTCATCTCTGTCCGTCTGGTTGCTGTGCTTGGCTCTACTAGTGGCCAGCGCCTATGCGGCAGCGTTCGGTGAGTTATCCGAAGGTGTGCACTGTGCCCGCCGGCTAGAATAGAAGGTAAAAATGAACTCAGCTGTAGAGTTTGGAACGCGTGTATATAGGAATGTAAACGTTTTAGTCAAATAGGCAGACTGTTTAAGGAAAGACTACAGAGGATCGACAATCGTTGTGATGGTTTCTCTTGGTTTCTCTCAAGTTATCCCTTGCTGCGCTGTAAACTTCGACTCATGTCCTTCGCCCGGTTAGCGAACGGGTTACTTCAGTAGGGGCAAATACGAGTGCAGGCTGGATTCTGCGTCACGTGCTTGTTTTAGCGACCTTATGTCGCCTTGTCAATTTTTCAGAAGTTTCAAAGACAGCTGTTATTAGAATTAGAAGACAGATCTTGTTAGAACGATTACCTCACCAACCTTTCGCTGCACAGGCCCTGGGTGAAAAAGTTTATTGTGTATTTGGAGGTTTGTTTGACGCGGAGCCTTAAGGGCCTCGGCCTTACAATACTGGGTGGAGACCCTAGTCAGGGACCCCATTGGCGGTTGCCGCCGCCCGCGCACGCCGCGTTAAGGCTCTTTGGGCCTGTAGGTCGGAGCAGCCGAGCAGGGTCGCCTCCCAGTCCACCCGGGAAGGGTTAGGGATGGGGGGATGGGATGCGTTTCCTTGGCAGGCCCATACCATGTTCTATGTGTCAGCCACCTCCCCACAGTACTGGCACTGGCCAGTGAATTGGGAGTCAAAATGTTTAAGTACTGCCGGGCACAGCATCGGGTTAGTGAAGAGGCGCAGGAGCAGCCTCTCGTTCGCTTTTCCTAACCCTTTGCAGGTTAGGGTATTTGCGAGTTTTGATAAAAAAATTACAATATCTTTGAATGTGTAGGCCGGATTGGAATGGCGACGAATATAAGCAGAGTGTAGTCAAGTGGCATCTCATTTCGTACTTCGTAAGGCAGAAAGGTGCGTCTCTTGCTCACAGCGTTCTGGGAGGGATCATATTGAAGTTTCGACCCGCCTCGTATGGAACGACGTTATGCAGTTAATGTTACCGCATGAGTCGCTGGAAATTCCGATAGTGCAGAGGTCCCGTAGTAACCTTGCACTGCAGGAGGAGCAGTAGAGAGACCCACACGGATGTGTCGCAACGGGAACACGCACACCTGTCTTCTTATCATACTGTATGTCCAACTCGACAAATGATTTTTCAGTGGGGCTAACGATAACAAAACACACGAGGGAGGTCAGTGTCACAGACAGGCTTTGGTTATCTGCTGCTGCTGCTGCTGTTTCCACTACCATACTCATTCACATGTGACCTTGCTCGAAAACACTAGTGGCACAGCATATCTTTTTATTAAAAATGGCTCCGTCCTGGGTATATTATTGTCTCATAGGCAGCCACCCCCGTCCACCCCCTTCCCGCTGCTTCAGCGATTATACATAGATACACAATTATTTTTCTTCTTTTTTTTTTTTTTTTTTGCAGGATGACGATGCTCTAGCAGTGGCTCACATGTATTCTTCTCCACGCAGGATTTCGCACATACACCTAGTCGAACGCGCGTGTTAGCCCCAGTCACTCTTACAAGGCAGATCCTCTCGAAACGAACTATGAACGATCATAAATGTAGCTTCCCAGAGTATAGTACGTCCTGAACTTAATCCAAAGCCGCGAAGAAGACCAAAATAAAGAGTAAAAAGAGTAAAATAGGGAAGAACATTTTGCGATAAAGCTAGAAAGCTCGCAAACCGAGTAATGCGAATTCCGCCCGGCATCAAACAGTTCATCTTGTCAAGTGATAATATGTGAGCGCGGCTGAGCGCGTCTTTCCAGGAATGTGAAAGACTACCACGTAACTCCCCCCCCCCCCCCCCCCCTTTCACTTTTACTTTGCACAACTTCATAGTCGTCATGTTGACACATGGACTCGAGCCGTCTTCCAGAATGGCATTACTTTTTCCGTGTAACGCGGATTCCCAAGAAGATTCTCTCGAGTGGCCTTGCGGGTGCATTCCGGATCGGAAGATGGGAGCAACGAGTATTTACAAAGCATAAAAAAGAAGCCTATTCAAATAAAACCAAAAAACTCTGGTTGTTATCAGCACTTGGGCAACAGCCGCGTGTCATAGAGCAGCCTGTATTTCTCGCTAACGTTTCAATGAGATACTTAGTCCAATGTGACCGCTACAATTCGCAGAACGGGCAACTGTCGCTTACGTTATCGCATGTTTAACTTCTGAAGAAAGCCGAGAAATATAGTTGCGATGATTTCCGACGAAATTTGCGCGCCCTCGGGGCGACCAAATGTCAGCCGTTATTGCGTGAGTGCAGGCTGCGGGGCTAGGAACGATAACGCCCTTATCGTTGCAGCCGTGTTTACAGTTAGCGCTGCTGATTAGCGAGAAACACCACCGCACCCGAGCGGCCGGCTGCCGCCGCCGACTACGCAGCTTATAATCGAGAACTTGGTGAGAAATAGCGTAACTGCCAAAAATGACCGCTTAGTCAAGTCAACGCCTGGTTTCCCTTTCATAAGAAAAAGGAAAAGGAACACAATGAAGGAGTCGCTCAAGTTGTAGGCCATTGCATTCCTGAAAAATTAGCGCATTTCTATGGAGCTAGTGATATTAATTAGTTTTAATTAATTCGTGGCTCAGAGCTTTTAACGCGATATATTTAAAGGCCCCGCTCGCCGTATGATCCGTCAACAGCGTCGGCGTTTTTGACTTGATGCGTTCTCTGAGTTCTGAGCGATGCGCTTGCAGGATAGCTGGTAGCTGACATGGCCATGCACTGACTGGACACGTAGGGTTGCCTGGCGTTACGTTTGCCAGGAGCTGCCAACTGTGGCCTCTCCTTTCATATTGGAGGGTGCTATCAGAATTAGCCTTTTGATGGAGCTCGGTTAAAGCGGAGCTTTATATGTGGTCTGGTAGCCTGCGCTATTGCGTCATGCCCTTAAATGCAGACCTTAAATGTCCCCATGTTGTTGTTGTTTTTTTCTATCTACTCAAGAATGAATGTTGTGGTCACAAGAAATTCAGTTATTTGCCTGTTTTGGGAGACCTGGTGGCGTTCACTCGAGAACAAGGCAATTAACAGTTTCAAAGCGGAACGGTTTTAGTGGACGGACAGTTTTCGCTCATTAATTATTCCGTCTAAATCGTCAATCAGCTACTAGGCCCAAAGTTTATGAATGACTGGGTCCCTATCTCCATCTTTTTTTGCGTATCATGTCGTTGCCTTGCGACCGGAACATGAATATTTAACATCCAAGCGCCATCCCCATTCTAGCCTTGCAAGAGGCGCCGCTATGTCGTTTTCTCGTTTATCGCTGTTCGTGTTTAGTTCTTCATGAAGGCTGGTAATGAGTTCCTGCACTATTTAGGTTAGGTACGCGGATGGTATGACAGCGCAAATCGTATAGCTACACGTTACAGAGATCTGCAAACGCCGTCCAGGTTCAGCTGTTCGGCCGAAAAAATAAATAAAATAAAAGCGCGATGATGACATCACCTAACGGCACTTTAAAATTCTGTGTATTCATAAAATAAAATAAGAAACGAAGATCCTTAAAAGCTTGCTTATCTTGAAGTCGAATTTAATCAGCGTTATTCTTTTATGCGGAAAGAAATGCAAATCTCAAACCAAGAAGGTACTGCACGAACAGCTTGACAGGGCTTCTTCTTTTTTTTTTTTGTTCGCAGCGGGTAGCTTGTGCGTGAAGTGAAGACACTTAACATGAGTTCACAGCATATAAATGGATTTAGCATTTATACAACTGATGCACATATGCATGCCATCATCGTCATCGTCATCACGACCAGCCGGACTATACGCACTGCAAGCCCCGCCGGTGTGGCGCAGTAAGTCAGAGCACTCGACTTCTGAAACCAAGAAGACAGGATCGCATCCCGGCGGCGGTAGCCTCTTTTCGATGGAGGCGAAAAGCAGGGCGCCTGTGGGCCCTGTGATGTCGGTGCAGGTTAAGGAACACCATGTAGTCGACATTTTCGGAGTCCTCCATTCCGTCATAGCCTGAGTTTAACTTCTTCGAATCAAAGCAAACCCTCCCCCCCCCCCCCCCCCCCCCAACTTTAGATGTCGTGATTATGAAAAGGGGGGGGGGGGGGGGGGGGGGGGGCTTATAATCGAGTAGATACAATATTTAATGTAATATAATTTCATTTAATCTTATATATTTTATATGCACCTCAGAATATACACCTGTGTAAACAATTTCAGGCATCAGGCCCGCTCTTTCCGAACGAAAGCACTTCAAGTCACCGAGATGTCGGAACGTGTTGGACTGAGTCAAGTACTTTCTCGTAATCTATGAAGGTATTCCGCACATTTCTCTAATGCATTGTTGCATTGTGTATTAAAATGTATTTACGAAAGCCTTCGAAACAGTTCGGTTTATTGAAATCTGAAGTTGTCTTCATTCTGTTAGCGATTAGCTAAGTAAACACCTTGTAGGGAACGGACAGTAGGCTGATCGGTCTGTAATTTCCATTTCCTCGACATTCATTTTTATTACGGGTAACACATTATCAGCGCTTTCCAAGGTTTAGGTACACCCGAGGACAGGAGTCGTTGCGTTTGCAGGGCTGACAGTTTTTTTTTTTTTTTTTCACGAAATTCACATCGTTTTTCAGCAGACTTGTGGTTACCTGATCTTCCCCAGCTGCTTTCCTCCTTCAAAATGCATCTACGGCTTTCTTCCGCTTTCTTTTCGAGCGGAATGTCCCTTTGCTATACTGTACTGCCTCTCTCATTATCGTCTCTTATTTCCAATAAGCTCTGTCCTTTACTAACGGCGGCCATCATATCCCAGGAAGCCGTATATTTTCGCTCCCGTACACTCCACGTTGTGGTATGTTTTCCTCGTCTCAAAATTCATTTCGTTATCATAGCAAATCTACTGTCAGAATAAGTTCCAAGAGAAAGACAATGAAGACAGGGGGGGGGGGGGGGGGCAGGCTGCAACCAAACCACAGAAGAAAACCGGCAAATTGATTAAAAAAATCACCTCTTGCACGCCTCGCAATGCTAGAGCTATGCCAATCATAACTACTTTGCTTTGGATAGAAGCCTGTAGTTCCCGCGTATTTCTCGTTTTTTACATGCAGTGGACAGACTTCTTCATCGTTTCCGTCTTAGTGCGGCGAGCTCGACATCACATTCGGGGTTGAGACGAGCGGGGCGTATACACACCCTGCAGAGGATGTCAGACGCATTATACCGGAATTGTCATGTGTTAATGCGTAAGAAAACCCCGCCCAGAAAGAATGAATACACTGGCATACAAGACTCTCATTGTATCTCCCTTGGCTCCTGAATCTGTGACATGAAACGGTTCAGAATATTTGCTTGGTATACCTTTGAATCACGAAAATGTGCAGTCATTACTGAATGCCACCTGCTGTTCGTATGCATTGCGGACATCACGGCGGAAGTGCCACAAGAATATCTGCGTGATTTGGTTAATTATGGTGTGCACAGCGCCAGACCAGGTTCCGTTGTGTATAGAATCAATAGTTGATTTTACATGTCGTATGTCTGGACGACAGTAGGCCGGCAGCATCAAACTAAAGAAGCGAGCCGCCAGTCACAGAAATCACATGATAGCCGGTCCCGCCCCCGACAATAGCTATCGACACTCGCCGCACACACTGGCTAACCACTGGTTGCGTCATGCAGCTCATTTTAAGGTCAGGTCGCTAATTAGACAATTATTCGTTTGCTTCCCACGTATGCTTGAGATCGGCGTCTTCTTCACTCAACAAGAGTGACCTAGCGTCCAAAGACCAAATATATCTGAAATATAAAAAAAAAATCACAAGGGTTTGTTTAGAATATGGCCCCAGGGGTCTTTGAGTTTTCCAGCCAGACCACTGGATTAGAGATTTTCAGAGGTCGGCACCATAAGGAGGGGTTCACTCACATTCATGCTCGCTCACACTCACATCCACTCACTCGCTCTCACACTCGTGCCCGCTGCCATTCAGCGCCACTCACTCACACTCACGGTCACACCTGATCCACGTCCGCTCACTCACGCTCACACTCGTGCCCTCTCCCATTCATGGCCACTCACTCGCACTCACAGCGTGAATGTGAATGTGAGTGAGGCGATATGAGTGCACTCACGAGTGAGCACGCCGACCTATATGCAGATTTGTCACGGCGACTATTCATGGCCACGAAACACACACACACACACACACACACACACACACACACACACACACACACACACACACACACACACACACACACACACACACACACACACACACACACACACACACACATACACACACACACACACACACACACACACACACACACACACACACACACACACACACACACACACACACACACACACACACACACACACACACACACACACACACACACGCACGCACACACGCACGCACGCACGCACGCACGCACGCACGCACGCACACACACACACACACACACACACACACACACACACACACACACACACACACACACACACACACACACACACACACACACACACACACACACACACTGTCAAGCATCACATGCTTCAGGTATAAATGACTGTTCCTGCTTTTTTAACACTCTTATTAACTTGTCATGGCGAAATGTAAAGTTATGGTACAGAACGCTCTGCAGGATTGTGCATAAAGACATTTACATAGAATATAAAAACATTCAGTACAAAAAGGTGATGAACGTTTTCGCACACGATCTCTGGCACCTTGCAGTTATGATGACAGTTCTTAGGACATTTGGGATATTTACGAACCGCATTTGACGCCTCACCTGTAATTCTGCCCTGTCAACCAGGCCCCAGACAGGCGGCAGTTGGAAACTGATGGTGCTTGATTGTAAACGAGATTCTTGCAAATTAACTAACCTAAAACAGACATAGCTCGGTTTATGCGGATACATGAAAATTGCGAAGAATCACTCACGAGAACCATGACACGATTCCTGCGCTGGACGTGGCTTCATGGTGACGTCGGACAGGAAGCCTGAAGCAGTGGAGAGTTTGGGGCCGCTGTGTGCCATCGTGAGCCGGTCGGAATGACTACACAGGCCCCAGATTTGAGAGCCACGTGTACATTATGTGGACTGCAGCCACGTGGCTCAATGTGGACTGCAAGTTTTGTGAGCCTTTTCTTTTAACGTGAATGCGTTAAAGGCCCCGTCCACCACAAAATCAGGCGTTCGCGTAGTGAGTGAAAAATCACGAGGCGTGGCGCTGGCAGGCGGCAGCTGGCAGCTGACATGGCCGAGGTCTAACTGGACGTATAGGGTTGCCTTGTGTAACGTTTGGCAAGAGCTGCCAACTCGGGTCTCTACTTTCATGTGGGAGGGTAAATATCAGAACCAACCAGCCTGCCAAGACCCTTGCATTCACGTTATACCACTAGGACACGCAGGAATGTTCATACGACTCGGTTGAAGCAGAGCTTTATTTGTGGGCTCGCAGCACATACGCTACCGCATCATACCCTTAAAGGCGGAGTTTAAGTGCCCCATTAATTATTTTCGTATTTGGTTTCATTAAATAATAATTTGTAGTTATGGTTTCACTCGAGTTCTTTTATGCATTGCTAACGTCTGGGGGCTGGAGTACTCAATTCCTGGTAGTGAACTGTAGGTGCTCAACTCTTTTCAAAACAAATGTCGCGATGTTTTTTTTTTGTTTGTTTTTTAGAAGAACGGACAAAGCATTAAGAATTTTCGTTAGCCCTTGCTGGATCCGCATTTTTAGTTCACACCAGTTAAGACGCGGAAACTAAACTGGTGCAGATTCAATTTCATTTAAAGGTCATGAGATGACATGAAAGGAGCGACCAGAAAGACGCGAACTCACTGAAAATTTAGTGTCGGGTATTAGTCTCTCTGAGCTATAACATGATATTGATGATGTTGAGCAAGAAAGCCGCTTCGTGAGGAAGTGAAGACAATTAACCTATAAAGAGGCGGATGGTAGCCCGAAAGCACGGCATTATCTTGTGATTGTTGATCTTCGCAAAAAGGCTAAGATACTGTCGGAGCTCCATAGCTTCGTGCATAATTCAGCGCTAACACAGAGGAGGAATACGTGAACGCGATTATAAAGACTGACCTGTGAGCGGCAGACCTCTTTCAGGAAACCCTCCAGCCAATGACGTCTACCGATTCTCATGACGTCGCGGTTAAGTTTCTACCTATGAACATTCTGCAATGTCATGCTGCCAGATGATAACGGGATTAATCCAGACTTCATGATAATCGGCCGTCCCATCTGGCGACAGACCTATTAGTATGATCTTTTCCTGCTTCGTTTTTAAATTGTATGTGACTCTGTGTCGAACTATAGTTTATTATCTTCAAACTGCGTCGTCAGTTAAAAATAATTTTCGTCCTTTTCGTTATAAATATTCAGTGTGAGACACTCTCAACTTTTCTTACGCTAGAGTAGATGTTTTCAATACGTACTACGGAAGCTCTGGTGATGGTGATGATGATGATAAAATCAAGCTTCTCCTAATGTACAGTGCCCGACTAGGTGCTGCATCATTGTTTTAATATCATTGAGAAACATCACTCGACACACACGGTGGTGCCGGACCTTGACATAGATAGGTCTTTAAAACTTGTTTTAGACACATTACGTTTTGAAGCCAAAGACTTCCACGTCGCACGCTTGTGCCTTTTGAAAGCCCTTCGCAGGCGGGAGGGAGAATTAAATTGTTGCGCGCGTAAGGGATGATAGCAGAGCGCGCCCCTATTGAACAAGCTACAGTCTAGTACATACATACAGTACACTAAATGTTTACTAAAGTTTTATTAGCTACCCTGCCATTTGGTGCATGGGGAGCCGAACGACAAATATTCTCCTACAACATCTTAACTGTTTTCTTGTCCATAAGTAATTCATCAGATTTGATGTCACGCTGTCAGTTCTAAATTTTAGCCGCAGTGATATTTACCGCTTATAATAAAAAAATGCCAGCGAGCAGTTTTTATTATTGAAGTACATTGTGGGTTGTAAAAATAAAGAGGGTAATAAAACTAAATAAAACGGATGAAATATAACGAAAAGTTATTCCGTGTGAGGGAAATTAGGCTCTGGAAATGTCACCTTTCTTATCCTTTAAGTTATGAACGTAGCATATTTAATAAGATCGGTCTCTCACGCAGAGTTTATTCATTTTATTAAGTGCATTGAACAATTGACTCAGTAACGGACAGAACTAATTACTACGGCAGTGTGCAAGAAATAACAACACAGCGGAGCAACTTTCAGAATAAATACCTCATAAAAGCTGTTACCAGTTAACCAGTGTTCCTAAAGATGTGCCCTTATATAGAGGTGCTTGCCTCTAGGAGCTTATTTCCTTACTTTTTAAGCTGCAAGAACTTTCCTATTTACTATTCCCTGCTACTCAGTTTTCATTGCTAATATTTGTACACAATGCTTGGTTTCGTAACGCTCTCTGTAATTCGTACCTATAACCCCAGGTGGTCGAAATTTCCGGAGTCCTTCACTACGGCGTCTCTCATAGCCTTAGTCGCTTTGGGACGTTAAACCCCACAAACCAAACCAAACCTATTCTGCTTATACCTAAGTTGTCGTCACAAGACATGCACTATTTTGTCCTCGCATTTCTGCTTTTACTGGCGCCCTACTTTTTTAGAACCTACCCTGAGCTCGTTTCTGTGGTCTGCCTTGCAGTGGTCCTTGCGCATTAACATTTGCTTCAGTTTTGTGATTTCTTCTTGAGCTTGCTTTCATTGGGTGTTCGCGTGTGGTTTTCATCCACTTGCTATTTTGCTTTTGCTTCCCCCGGAACACACGCGTGTTCACCTTCGCGATGCGAGCTTTCGGAGGAAATAAATAAATGTAATAAAGGTTTTCGCAGACAGTTGCATGCTTTCTTTTTTTTTTTTTTGTCGCTGCACTTATTTGAAAGTGAATAAGCAGGGTTCGACCTCAATGTCTAAATTGTGCGTTAAATGTTGTTTCCAGGAAAACTTTTCTTGGTTCAATTTCTATTTTCTATCAAAATGTTATCCATCGGCAGAGCCAAGAAAGCGTCTGGAGGCGCTTAAAAAGAACTTTTCCGAATCGGGCTACCCTTAAGCAGCGGTACCCGGAGCAATTTTTAAATAGATGTAAACTATATCGGGATAGGGCAGATCTTATACATAGGGTATAAATAATGATAAGGTATGAACTCGTCAAGATATCCACAATATAGATAAACAGACAAAAACGGAATAATTTTGAGAGACTCCTGTTAAGCTCAAACACTGAGGTTCAGCTTAGTTTAATACGACTGGCCGAACACACCGCCCAAGTGAAAGGGCTCCAGGCTGCCGTCTAGGCTGACGCCTATCCTGCATCTGCTGGAAAATGGTTTCACCACTACCAAAAATTTAACACCCCTGAACGCAACCGCACTTCCAAAGGCGACCCATAGCTGAGCACTTGTGAGTGAACTAGCACGCGAGTGAGTGAATAGAGAGTGAGTGAGGTAGCGAGCGAGTGAACAAGCGAACGAGCGAGTGAGGGAGAAGGGACAGAGGTAGGTAGGGAGGAAGGGTGTGTAATTTTTTTATTGTTATATGGATGTCACGAAGACCTGGTTCAGGGTAGAAGTTTATCTTCCTATTTTCTTACACCAACTCAATTTGCCAGGAAAGCGCTTTTGCAAGTGTTTAATTGAGGTGCTGTAGCAGGAGCCGAACCCAGCCCTTAGACGTTCATATAACGAAGATCCTGACTATCAAGCTGCAACTCGATGTCCGCGAGAAATTTATTATACGTGCGTACACTGCGGCGCGGTCTGTGGCACGTTGGGAAAACGCCTAAGGTTGACGAACACTTCACAGAGCCACTACTCTGTCGAATAGTTTTAGTAAAACGCGATCTGCCATTGGCAGCGGAAAATGCTTACCACAGGCGGGTGGGCAAACTGATTTGAGGCACATATAACTGCTAAATGTTTTCCGCGAAGTGCGGTTCCTGCTCGAGCTACGGTTTATCGAGGAAACGAGCGCGATATCGGCCTCTAGTCGACGCACTGCTCTTGCTGTTCCTGGCTGAAGAGAAGGAGCCGCGGCCAGTGCGCGTGGAAGTAGCGGAATAGTCACCTTTGGTTTCTGCACACGGTACGTAAACCATTGTCTATTGGTCTTACCGCCTCCCCCATCGACATCTCCGCCCATAGCAACATTGTGCAACTGACCGTATCAGCATTGCAACCAATGATAGCGTATACCTGTGCATGGAGCAGTAACTCTCCCCCTTTACACATTTCTCCTGTAGTGAAACATGCGTTGAAACTGTATCACCACTCGAAAGCCGCGTGTCCGATTGTATGTCTAGGAAGAATATTAGGTGCGTAAGAACAGCTTACTAGCAAATCGTGGTGAAAGAATACTGAGGACATGTTTTTATATTTAAGCATAATACCCTGAGTAACACTCATTCCCAAGAAAATGTAGTGAAAGAAAAGTGAGGACATGCTTTTATATTTAAGCATAATACCCTTAGTAACACTCATTCCCAAGAAAATGCATCAGCTTTAACTTATTTCACGAAGGAAAGTAAAAAAAAAAAAAAAGAGAGAGAAGACAGTGCATATAGGGATAACATTTGACACGTACGAGCAAAGCCCGTTGATATGCGTATATTGGGTCTCCAATTTGAAATATTTCAGTGTAGTCTATCATTGAAAAAGTCGGTTGCTTCTTGAGCTCTTCTGTGTAAGAGCACAATTAATTTCTATTCACCTCGGCACGGAAAAGTTAATAGGCTTTGTGTGCTCGGAAGAAAACGTACTGATAATAAGGTCAGGCTTTAGAGAGAAGGCCACAGGTAAACATGCTGAGGTTGTCCTCTCATACCAGAGCTAGACAACCATGCCTAAGAAAAGAGTGAGGTCGAAGCCACCGCAAGGAAATCGGGACGCGTTTGCAAGTGAAGCGGCACTTTTCTGCGCGCGACCTTTTTGGAGTGGTGTTTTCTGCTTGCGGGTGTGACTGCGCTTGCCTTTCAGTGAACGGCGGCCCAACGGCAGTAAGTTTCGCATCATTAATATTCAAGCTTACTAATTGAAACGACTCGTAAAATTGTTTCTTTTTTTTTTTCTTTGTATAAGTCGACGAGCTGAAGGAGTCGTCGTTTGTCTGCTGCTGCTGCGTTGTAAATGGGGTATGTGGCCCTGTCAAGCTGTTTTCGACAGCTTTTTCTGCAGCTCCTCTTTCCATGTACTTTTGAGGAAGAAATGAATTTGAATTTATTATTATTATTATTATCATTATTATTATTATTATTATTATTATTATTATTATTATTATTATTATTATTATTATTATTATTATTATTATTATTATTATTATTATTATTATTATTATTATTATTATTATTATTATTATTATTATTATTATTATTATTATTTCTCCCTTGCGACGTGAAGACGACTACAGACTAGCGACGAAATTCCGGTTGCCAAGCTTTCCGCCACGCAGGATATCGCAGCTGTACGTAGCCAAGCTAAGACGAACTGTCCTAGCCAAATGAAGTCAACTGTAGTCTGCTAAGAGTCGCCTTGCCTAGTTTGCAGTATTTTCACTAAGTAAAGTTATTTAGTTAGCAAATGCATAGAAGCTAACTTGCAAATTATTGACTTGAGGAACAAATTGTCAAAAATTGCTTGCTGATCTGATTGCACCAAGACACCGTTCACACAGATTTATACACTGGCCTTAAAATAAAGCTCTCAGGTGAGCAGCTTCTGGCGGATACTTCTCGCCAAGTGTACACGCAGTCCAATCTGGAAAAATAGTTAGGAGGGCACTAAGCGTGCCCCTTAAGAGCAGACACGATTGCGCCGTCAACACCGCCTTTTCATTCTGCAAGTTTTCAGCATTGAGAGGCTGGCACAGAGTTTGGTATAATGTTGAACGTCTTTAGTGGTATTTTTTTTTTTTTTAGAAAAGAAGGCGTGGTATCTGCCTCACGTTTTGGCGGACACCTGAACTTACATTGAACGGCATTCAATTGGAGGTGCACAGGTCGTCGGTTCGAACCCCCATCGCAAACTAGCCTCCTATTTTACTATAGGGGGTATTCACATGACGTCACAGCTGACGTCAGTATGCAGCCGACGCCATCTTTGCGTCCTGTTTTGACTAGTACTAGTACGGGGCGGCGGTTAGGTTAGCTGTTCGTGCGCGTCCGTTTGCTCTGTCACTCTGCCTCATGCCAGCACCGTTGTTATGAAAACTCAATCGGTATCATGAGTGACAGTTCGATTTATCTGCAAAGTGGGCGCGATGCGGACAGAGACCTGTACGAAACAAAACTTTGGTACCAACCCGTGTGCAGTCAATATGCGTAACAGCACTGTAAGCGTCGGCCTGTGCCCACGCATAAATATGTGCGACATTCATGAATTCCTTGTCCTACAGACGAGCTTCATCACAAGAAACCAACCGCAAGCCTACTGACCACTCGAAGAACGCAACTACGTTACAAGCGGCTGGGTTAAGAGCCGCGGTTGAAGCAGACGAACTCGCTCTTTGTGCAATTACGTGCGTGCCGTCCAACGTTTATACCAACTAAACCGCTGAGTTTTTGTAGCTGATATTCTGCATATAAATGGTGTTTAGTAGCCAGTATCTTTTATACAAAACTTGTTTGGTGTACTTGCCTCAATCGATCAGAAGTCGGATGTTTGCATCGTCTGTGGCGGTAAGGAAGCAAAAGAAACCACTGCCACACGCCAGTGCGCCACAGCGATGACACCGGTAGCGCCACCTCGTTGCCTTGCGGGCTCGAAATAACTTTTTGCAACAAAACTCTTTAAATAAAGCGCAGTTTTGGCGAAGCTAAACTTGATTTGTTATTAGAGATAAATTTGTTTATAAAGTTCCTCAAACCTTCTGCAAAACAACTCTGCCCGCCTACGTTCCTTCGCCGAATCTGCATGCGGTCTGCTTTGATTAGCAGCCGACACAGACGATGCGAACATCCGACTTCTTCTGATCGAATGAGGCAAGTACGGCAACACAAAGTTTAGCGAGTCCTCTTTGAAGGATTTTATTGCAACAAAACACGACGAGGAGGTGTTGGCGGCGCGCTGAATGCATGCGCATGACTGCAAGCGATACATTGCCGCGCTGCTCTTTTACCGGGAATGTGTGTTCCGAGTGCGTGAAGAACAATCGTGCACACATAGTGACAAGAGCTGGCTGCTAGGGCACATCCAGAAGATTCCAGTCCAGCCCATTTTGACATACATTTCTCACATTCCATGATAATTGTGCGGTTGTGCCGTGCCAGCCATACGTGGCATCGCATTTCGGGGAAGTGTCTCGTTCGGGTGGAGTTGTTCGTGTGTACTTCCGGAACCTTAAAATGTCGAGGTCTTTCGCGCAGCTCTTCAGCTTCCGTTGTTTACACTGTGCACGCGTCTATTACAGTCTACGATAGCTCAATAAATAACATATAGCTGCGGATGCCACTGCTTGCAGAACCGTACGGCAGCACTTGATATACGTTCGCCCTGTTCGTTCCGTGGACACAAAAATGGCCGACTGCGCCTCAATTACCCACAATGCACAGCGCACAGCGCGTCAGTGAATACCCCCTATAGGAGATAGATAATAAATGGGAAGAGAAATGATATATGACACCCCCCTGAACGCTACATAAAGAACGGTTGCGTCTCAATTTCGATATGAAATACGTGCGTTATTTTTTTCTTTAAAACAAAAAGGGTGCGGCAACAGCGACGGAGACGCTTTTTTGACTGAACGAGCTGCTTACGCTGGCGTCTAAAAGCCCCAGAAAGAAGAGAAAGTTGTTCTCTCAGACGCGTCTTCGGATGTTGAAGTAGCACCGCTGCAAGGTAGAAGCTTTCAAACATTTCACTCAACCGTTTTTCAAGAGAGTCTAAAGCTTCTGAACTGTCACTTTGTTTCTGAGGGCAAGAATGAAAAGCTAACTCATTTTTCATGGCTAAATATATCTTTCCTAGTTCACACACACACACAAAAAGGTTAAACTGTTGAGTGGAGGTTTGCGGGATCAGCCCTGAGATAGACAGCGACGTGCCGAGAAAGTAGCAGTGTTACCGTATGTACGAACTCTGCGTAAGGTAATCAGGTTTGCTCCTCATTCGTATATGGGAAGCACTTGCCCCACCCTAAAGCCCCACAACTCTGTAAGAGGTAAAGAGAACTCCTGTGCTCACATTTCCGAAGATATTCATCTTCATGGAGTCGTAGTGATTCATATCAAAAGGAGTCTTAATGGAATCTCAACAATCTATTACATTCTTAAGAGCAAAGTAGTGAAGTTTGTTCGAGGATGAAATTCGTGCTGGGTGAAACAGGAGAATGGTTATGTACATTACATCATGAACATGGTTAATCGATTACTATTATCCTCTGGTATTTATATGCGGGGCAAACTGGTATCCGCATTAATGTACAATCCCGGGAGGACGAGAGGTCTTTAGATATTGGTAGAGATTCCAAACTTGTGGAGGGCAAGGTTTGTGAATGCTCCATGGTTTGCGGCTATGGACATTTTGACGATTCATTTATTTAACATTACGCTTGAAACCATCGAGGCTAGACATACCTCATGACTAGGCGATCGATGTCCCAGCGAGCTGTCCATCGCTTTAAAACACAGCGAGAAGGGCTTGTGTGATAAGTTCACGTGATCAGGACCATAGCGACATTACCTTCTGTAAGGTATTTTGTCATCGTGCAGTTTGTGGTGTTGCTTGGCTTGGCTATTCAATCAGCTTTTGATTCAATACACCTGCAGTTGCAAGTTAGCGTTCGTGGACGTTGCATTAATTGTCCCTGTCTGCACGTCCTGATATGGCTCAGAGCGAATTTCGTAAAGCGGGGGTGAAAGCACGCTGTAGCTTTTTGGAGAAGGCACAAGAACAGCAAAGGTCTTATTTTGAAGCAACTTTGGAGCAGCAAAAGTTCCATTTTGGCGCAGGTTTAGAGCAATATATGGACTAATTCGTGGCATTTTGGAGAGGCTGAGCTCATTTCTTGCTCGCTGCAATAGTCCAAAATAGAGATGGATTGATTCTCTCTCCCACAGACCAGAAGCATATACAAGCAGTGTAACGGTTCTAAATGTTTTTGCTCGAATTCATGAAAGAAAAAGGAAACGAAAAGGAGCTATACTACCAACAGATTGTGCGACATGTTAGCTGCTATTAATTGCAGTTAAGAATAAAAACAACGAATTCCCGAGCCACTACGGATAATAGAACGCGCGAACCGCGAAGCCTTGAGCACCACGCATAACACGCATATAGTTGACTACCCGATCTGCAATTGCGCTTGACGTAGGTATATCGCGAGCTGTGTGTGACGGCCCGCGGCCCGAGAGTCGCTTCCGTCTCAATCGCTTGTCGCTATACGCGCCTCAAGAACTTGCGGCGACGTGCGGCCCGCAAATCGCCGACATTGAGACCGCCAGTAGTGCTACACTTTTCTTTATTGTGCGATCAATTGCAGCGGCGTTCAACCTGCACAATGCTGACGTCACGATCTGCTGTCGACCTGTACATGTTGCTTGGAGTTTGCAGAGGTCCGAGGCTCGCACATCGTCATTGTTACGATCTGCTACGGGTCGCGATCGCCTGTGCTCCGCTAGTGGGGAGCTATGGCGGTTGCCTTCACATGTTTCTGGATGCCATTTTTGTTTCTTTTAATCATATGATTTTCATGATATATATTTGATGATACTAATATGAATGCGGCTACGTCTACACTGCGTTCATATTGTAGCGAGCGCTCAGTGCTGCTCAGCTGACGATAGCACTGAGTTAAACCTGACTTTGTATATATATATGTACTTGCAATGAGTAATTATCGCTTAAATTGCCGTTTAGGCGCAGCTTAGTGCAACAGGTCAGATTGGCACGGAATAGGGTAATTGGCGCAGCACTTCCGACTCTGATATTGTTCGGCTCTTTGGGTTTCGTCGATGGGTTAGCAGTAGGAGGCCCAAGGAAACGGGCACGGTTTAACGGCCACGCACTAAGCTAATGTGGACATTCGAAAAAGAAGTGCAAACAGCGTTCGAAAAATACGTTCTTGTACACTATATAGACACTTCTGTCGCTGTCGTGCACAGACGTTCGGTTCGCCGAACCTAAGCTGCCAGACACCAGGGGTGTATCTCGATAATCTTGTTATTAAAGGTCGAGTACTTTGGGTTACGCGGTAGAAGAACATTTTTCTTTCCTAGTTTTCTTTTAGGCCCTTAGTTCTTTAGCCCCGGTTGCTTTGCTGAAACGAACTGATTTCAACCGGAGCTGATATAGTCACACCCTCATACGCACATTCATGACGTCATTCAGGATTTAGGTACGAGGCAATGTAGGGCACGAACCGGATTGAAATCTATATCAGCACTCGTTGTCGTTCGATACGTCCACGTTCGATAGGCTACGCCCACTGGCCGGTGCGGATAACTGCACAGCGCCTACTAGCGCCGGGGCCATTCGTGCCTTCATAGTTTATCAGGCTACGCGTTATACCGGCGTTATGTAATTGGGCGTCGGTGTCTTAATCGCACGAGTTTACTTAGCGCAATCATTAAACATATTGTAAGCGTGCCTTGTGGATTCGTCTATACTGCCATAAAAAACGACTACAAGTTACCGATTCATGTCTTTAAAGCCACGACCAACCCCTTTCGAATTTGCGTGCTCCGTAGACCGAGCAGAAAGTTTGTTTGCAGCTCCTCGAGCGCAAGTAACCGATTTGTAAATTTTACAGAAAGGTTTTATAGGCAATAGTGCAATAATAATTTTCTTGTTATAGCCTTTTGAGTTCCGCTTGCCCTCTCTATACATCTTTTAAAATAGCACAATACTCCTGTTCTTACTACCGGTTCGTCTGACTGCAGCAGCTCATGCTCAGGCCACCGAATTTAAATTACTTCACTGTATACAAACATATTTTCCAGAAAAAACTTATACAGTTATTTACATCAACCGTTACGTCCCACTGCCTTTTTCACCGTAGCACACTGTAAATGATGCGAGCACTATACTCGATATACTCGCTTTATGCTACTTGACCATTTGCTCGACCGCATACTTGAAAACAGATAGCGTCCTTGAAACAAATAGGCTGCCAAGTAAACTTTCTCTGGATCCAGAAAAAAGAATGTAGCTATGCTGAACGAATTGAAGGGGGATGCACGGTACAGCTCATTTCTCACAAAAAACTGCAACAATCAATTTGTTTAAAACAATGCCTGATCTTCGGAAAGTTTCTTGATGCCAGGAAAAACGGCCGCAGTTATTCAAACGCCCAGAAATGCGGTTGCTCACAAATATTTTCTAGGGAAATGCGAATATAGTTGGACTCAGAAAAAAAAAAAAAAAAACGGTATATAGGTGGTTGATGGTGGGAACGAATTTCTCGAGCAGAGTTCCCATATTTTCTTTATGTGGCTGATGAAGAATTTTTTTCATTAGGCTGAGGTAACCCGCCGTGCTGAACACGTTTTTGTCCTACAAGCCTCATCATCAAAGTTTGACTTGTTTGTAGATGCGAAATTGGAATAAGACCAGAAAATGTCACCGCAAAATTCTGTTTGCACTTTACACTTTGTCAGAAGGATCCCACTGATAATGCAGAAGTGATAATGCAGAAGAACACCACGAATCATTCTCCTGAGCGTATGCCAACCTGACTATGCAATCAGTCAGTCAGTCAGTCAGTCAGTCAGTCAGTCAGTCAGTCAGTCAGTCAGTCAGTCAGTCAGTCAGTCAGTCAGTCAGTCAGTCAGTCAGTCAGTCAATCAGTCAATCAATCAATCAATCAATCAATCAATCAATCAATCAATCAATCAATCAATCAATCAATCAATCAATCAATCAATCAATCAAGCAAGCAAGCAAGCAAGCAAGCAAGCAAGCAAGCAAACAAAAACTTCCCAGGCAGCACAAATCATGCACCGAATATTGTGCTGTGTTGGCAATGTCTGGCCCAACATAGCACCAGTGCATTGACAACACAGTGTCAACATTGGGCCGATGGTTCGTACCTCTTTGGAATCTTTAACACATAAGCCAGTAACAGAGCTTCGGTCTTGGTGCCACACTCATAAGAAAGTAAGATAATATAAAAGGTCGGAAGCACATGGACTAACTGTATAAATTAGTTAAAGATGTACGAGCATCCAAAGCATAACATTTTTTTTTTATAAATTCAACATTGTAGTGAAGTCAGAGACGTGTGAGAAGCACGGAATCACCGGTAAATTTGATCAAATGAAATTCCTCAACGTGCTCGCGAAACTGGACGCTTTTTACTTCACCCCGAAAATCGTTTCCAAATAACTAGCAGTGCAGCTTTGTTCTAGCCGCCGCTTAACTGGACGAGTCTGAAGCGGCGCGACTGCTGCGCACATGGTTCGCAGCGCAGCCCACTCGTCCTAGAATGAATCAGAAACGTGACTTTCCGGTGTTTCGCAGGTGGTGACTCTGTCGAAGACGGGGTGCGGGACAAGAAAATCATCACGCTTCTGCGCCGGAACAGTAAGTATACCCACACTCTTGACGGCCGCACAAAACGACCGTCGTGGCAGCGTTGTAAAAGACAGATCTGGCACCAGAGGCCGCGTACGCAGTTGGCGAAGCCGTTCAGAACAAAGACTTCTTTTATGATTGCGCATCCTCAAAACCCTGATCATGAAGATGATCAGGCCTTGTACCAGATCAGATCAGGAAAATCTGAGCCGTAGTTGCCATCTCTGCTGCTCCTACAGCGCTACGCGGCCTCCGTATCCAATGTTTGGCAAAAAAGGAAACGATTAGGACGATTTGGCCCAACATGAGGCAAAAACAAACAAGTTCGCTGCACAAAAAGCCTCCGGAGTTTTCGAACCTGAACGCACTGGTTTAAGCGGGCGTGCTTCCTGTTGGAATAGTAACTGCAGTTCGCACTGCTGCAACCGTAGCAACCGTATATTACTGCCATTTCTTTCCTTGAAATGCTGCTGCTGCTTCTACTACTGCTGCTGCCGCTGTCGCTGCTGTCGACTACAGCGCAGCGAATGCTTAAGCGCTCCCGCGGTGGCCTAAGCTTGGCTCGTGTGTCTGTGCCCGTTCCTCCAGCCAAAGGACAGGACTCGTCCTCGGCGCAGGCGTCGACTGGTGAGTGTAAGGGACTGCATTAATACCACTCTCTACATGTACGTTCGTTGTGAGCACACACTGCATCTTGCGTATGACCTGCACCAGTCCAACGTTTCGTGGTACGACGTTTGTCCGTCCTGGTTTGTCCTTGAATGGAACTGCATCGGTCGAAAGGGAAGGAGCTGATTGAACACTATAGCGCTGCCGAGCAATGTACGGATTCTTGATGATTATTGATGCCGTGCTGTCATTCACTTCCGGGAATGATATGTTCTCGCTTTATACGAAGCTATGAAACGAATGTTTGAGCCTTCACTAAGCTGCGCATCTAGAACAATGCTCCCTTCGGGGGCGTGCCCGAAAATTAATGTTTGGCACAGACTTAAAAGCACGAAATCATGCTTCCTTATGGCCGTATTGTCGAGGAACAGGTGCAATCGACGAGGTGCAATAGTAAAAAAAAAAAAAAAATAAAAAGAACGGGCCCAAAACAGTTCTCTATCTTCACTCATAAAACTATAATAGCATGAGAGACATTCGAAAACATGAAGAACCTTCACCGGCTTCCTTCTTCCTCTCTTTCCTCTCCCGTGCCCATGGCTGAGAGCTGTCGACTTTGTAGCTGTGGTTTACGTTCCCTGACATCTTTCCTACTACGGTTTTTGTTTGATCCAGCATTTTGATCGATGTCTTGTTATGGACACATCTTATTATTTCTGGTTTCATTTGTTGGAGATTAAATGTACACTGTTTCCCTTTATGTATTCTCTGCTCTCAAGTAACAGCCTTTCTTATAATATTGTTACGGATGAGCAACGACGTAGAAGCGGGCAGTGGCGCGGGTAGGAGCGCTCGCGCTAGGCCCGCTAACATTTCATTATACGTCATCTACCATCGCCATCGGTCATGTTCTGTCGACTTTCTTCATCGTCTTGCCGCATCGTAACAATATTATCGATAAGTAATGCCTGAAGTAATTAATGCGTCCATTTATGTTGCAATTCCGGACAAACAGCAACAGGCAATGAAAACTACGCGAAATTATCCGAGTGCATGAGTGAATGAGTAAAAATGTAGTTTGCACGTTGCATTTTTAACACTACGAAAGCGTGACCCCAGTGGGTGCGTATATATGCATTTGCTTTTAAAACGCATGCTCGCTCATGTATATATGCTGACCATGCAGATTAGTTAAGAGAGTTCTTGTGAACAATTCTGGCTATTGAAGTTAATTCAACTTCAACTTCACTAGTTCCAGTGAAGTTAATTTACAAGTCCTGTATTAATACTATTTTTGATTTCATAGTTTCTGTCTACATTCCTCTTATATTTATCAAACCTCACGGCGTTATGTGCAAGGGTTCGCTGTGTGTACAACGCGAACTAGCAGCTTTTGCTAAAGGTGTGCCCCACTTGCCAGTGATTCCTTTTTTTTTCATGCAAATTCAAAACATTTTCGGCACTGGAAGAGTTAACCGAAATATTCCGTCGCCTCTGTGGTATTATGACAAAAAATTAAGCAGCAGCTTGACTTGGCTAAGCACGGATATACATGCAGAAGAAATGCTTAGTACCGCTTTAGCTTCGCTTATCTTTGCTTTTCCCGTCTTGCTATGATTAGCCAAGTTTAGCTTTGCTTACCTTCTTCTACTCATTCCTTCATGAAAGAGGCCTAAGATCTGACAGAACAGCTGAAAGACGATGAAAACCATAGGACTTCCCAAGCGCGCAGTGGAAGACTGGCAGCTTAGCGCATGAAGTGGCTCCGAGGTGGCGCAGTGGTCTGTAACTGCAGTGTTTCCTGGTGTCTTGAAACTATGGACTGAATAAGAACGGAATTCTTTTACGGCACGTTCTAAGAGCGTCATTGATTATACGATTACGAGCTTGGCGCAATCAATTTCTCTATCGGCGTGTAGAACTCCACTACGCACGTGTAGGCTTATGGGTGCTTATAATTTTTCCCCTGTTCTCTGTATGACACGTTTTGTAAACGATGGCTATGCTACAGTATGAGTCGCGAGCATGGTTTAGTAAAATGCATGCTGGGTGACCTATTTGCCTTTCCCTGCACATTCATTCACGAACGCTCCCGGATGCACTTGGAAAGCCCGTTTTTATGAGTGTACTGAGTGTTCCATGTCAAAGTGTATTGAACCGTATATCACGTCGTTGCTGTTTCCTAAGCAATCCGTAAATTGCGAGTGGCGTCAGGAAGAAACAGAATGCGATTCTACACAGTTCTTATAAAATGCGAAGAGCGCGGACGAGCGACATTGCAAAGCTTGGACTGTGTAGACTACTTTTACGTGAGCTTTTCAGTGCCATGTTTGTACAAAAACAAAATTAATTTTATTTCTGTCCAATACTGCTGAGGTCCGCGCGCAGTCCCGTCACGGAACCGCCACTCGTTCACTTCAGGCATGGCTGTAGTTCTTGTTCACTTTGTGCTCAAGATGACTACTATTATGAAAGCATTCACCCCATCTAGACAACTCTAATCCACCGGTTGTGACCTTTACGTGTAATTAATGATAGTCACTGCAGCATAATTTATTCATCTAAGACACAGCGAGATGAGCATGCCGAAAATCCCTTAAGTGTTCAAGCCGAGTAACTAGCCAATTTATTGGAAGTGTGCAGCCGCAAAATTTAAAGCTGCGCTATATGGTTGGAACAGTGTAGACAGATTGAAATGTAGCAACGACACCAGAACCTCGGTGAAGCTTCCCTAGGATTCCTGCATAAAATGAATACAATCACAAACAGTGAGCTGTCATCAATGACTCATTTCATTAAAATAAAACCACGTCATTCAGCCTATAACCATCACTGGATTTACTGTTTGTTACCAGCTATTAGTACAGCTTTTAGTCCCGACTCCTCCTTTCTAAAAAACGAATAAACTTGAATTTGAACTTTGCGCATCATAGATGTCTGAGCAGAACTTGCGTAGCATACCCCAGTTGATATTGAATTTCACGCAGCACATCTCCCAGAAGATCAAGGTTGGGCGAGTGCATACATCGGCATCCAATGTTTTCAGCGACATCTTGTCTCTGCATTTCCTTTTCGCACACGCAACTCGACTGACGACATTCTCCGTCGCTTCATTTGACACTGGACACGAAAGAGATGTCAGTGTATAAAATGGCAATTCTCCTTGCAGGGCTTAATTTTCACCCATCGCGTTTCATACTTAACAACGCAGACCCAGAATGTTGTAGAACCTGTGTAAATCTGCCTTCGAAGGTGGCCTCCTCACTCCAAAGATTCATAAGAATTATTTGTTCTGCACTTCAGTAATGACTTCCTTCGGTCAGGTACATGGAAGTGGAAGTTGCAAAACTGAAAGCCTTGCCTTTTGAGTCAACAATCGTGATGGGTGAAGGGTCCACTCATGCCGTAGATAATGGCTTGATTGGCAGGAAGATGCTTTCCATATTTATTTATTTATTTATTTTACGTTCGACAGCTAGCAGACAAATACAATGCTTGATCCAGGAACAAAAGCTAAAGGCGGTTAGTGCCTGACGAGGCCTCTGTCCCCATGGAGTTAATACTGATGCTTCAGCATAGATTTAAATAACAATCTTTATTCTTTCAGGACCAGGTATATAACACGACACTGTTCTAAAATTACAAGACATTTTCACACGTACAAAGTCTCAAAACAACAGACAAAACATTACATGGTATTCGCTTAATTTCCATCAACATATCACAAAAGTAGCTGTTGTGTAATAGCAGAAAAAAATATCTAAGGCGCATTGAATTTGAAGATTGTGAAAAGATTACACATAACGCTAAGTGGAAGCGAAAAGAAAACAAGAAAGGAGCAAGTCAACGAGAAAGGTTTGGCAGCGTTGCTTCAGCCCTTGCACGTTGGATTCATTCAGGTTGGGACTCCTAGCGTGGAGTAATTTTCTCCAGAAATCACGAGATTTCGTCTGCTGTAGCCGTTCGGGTACCTGGGCACCAGGAGTACTGAAATTTCGCCACATTTTCGAAATATGGTTGCGAATTTCACCTATCGGCTGCGCTGGTTTGAGCTTCACTGGGGAAGAAGGAAAAATACAATAACTATGAACGGAAGTATTCCTTTTAATAATATTACGTATTCGGTGTCTGGGGGAGAAGTTTTACGCGATAGCGTAAAGGCCACGTGTAGCAGAAAATTCGACATCGCCGTTGTTGTTTTTCTCTGTTGCTGGAAGGCAAAAGTCAGCGCCAGCATGCGGCGCTCAAAGGAGAACACGCGATCGCACTGTGCTGACACAGTACAGATGGCGCGCAAGCATTGTAATAGCTGCATGTAGTTAACTTAGCGTAATTCTTTACCGTGCAACTGTACGGTAGTGAACAGCTGTGCCATTAAAACGGAAATTCGCAGAATGAACAGGTGGTGTTAAACGCACTATCGCGTCTAGAGCCAAGCTTGAGCGTCCAGCTGTCGGTAAGGTTTAGAGCTGACAGTCGAGGTAACGTGGAGATTTACGCTCGAGTTCGACACATAAGATCGCCCAGTTTATATATCTTCGTACTAGCCTGGAGCCTAAGCATGCCTACTTGGGCATCTAACCGTATTCAGCCAACTTTTTGAATTTCACGCTCATTTCGAGCTGGTCAATGACACTACTGACTTATCATTATTCGGCGTCAGTGTTATGAAATCTTGTAAGCATCAATCTCACCTTAGCTTGGACACTCGGGTCGACGGGCTGCAAGCTGGATATCGACCTATTTGCCGGCTGTTCAACGATGTTAGTGAGGAAGAGGGAGCGCTCGTGTGGCCCTCTTGCAGTATTCCCTGCCCAAATTTTTTTTCAACGAGACGAAGTCAGTAATGAAGTCAAAACGTAAATAAAGGTGTACCGGTCACTGCAGATGCGTGACGTCGTTTTATTTCCACTTCGAGATAAAAGGTCTATCCTTTAGAACTGTGCTACTACACAATTCCGTTCGAAAGTCAATGCCCATCATAGAGTGAAAGAGGTACCGACGGACATGCGTGACGGCAGCCGGGTAAGGGGACATGATTTTTTTTTTTTTTTGCGTCACCTCTTGGCCGACGCGAGGACAGCATTAGGTGCAGCCATATCAATTCTTCCGCCGTGCTCTGCATCTCTGACTCCTGTCGCGTTGACGTAAACAGTTGATTTGCAGGGACTGCATGGCGCTCAACGTCATGACGCATCTGCTTGGTGCATTCTAACGAAGTTTTTCTTTCCTTTCTTTCCACCCCTTCTCTATCCACAGACAGCTGCAAGCTGTACGGCCACTCATGCCTAGGAGGTGAGTAAAGTACTTGTCATTTGCCTTTCCTACAGTGCGCCACATAAATAATGCGTTCACGGGCGACAAGAGGAAAATTTACAGTGGCCATCGGGCTGGGCTGGGTCGCTGACGCGACGGTAGTTTGCTGTGAAACCAGTTCATCCATCGGTCGGCGCAGAAAAAGAAAGAGAGGTGCCCTAATTTCGAGGTTGGTAACCTATGCCGTCTTTTATACTGGACACGAACGTAGCACACGCGCCAGCGGACCAGTTCGAACAAGTAAAAAGACCCACAAGAAGGCGTACTAGTAGGATCCGAACACTTTAGTCTGCTGAAAAAGTGACGGACGAGATAGATAGAGCCTGGTGAAATACGAACTTTGAAATATACACTGTGCTATCCGTGTTGCTTTAAAAGCTTTTCTTCGTCTCTACTATGCTATGCCACGTGACTAACTAGTCCAGTTTAGTAATTTGTATACTTCGCTCTTCGGTACTTCATTGTCTAGAAAACTGAAATCCGCATATCCGCACGTGGTCTTCATGTTTTTCAAGCCAAAAAGCAAGCGTGTTTTTATATGTGTTACAGCTCTTAACGCAATCCTACAGGAATTTTCATTTTTATGCTCACAATATCTCAAGAACTGATGCTTTGCTGAGAGTGGCATAACCAGCGGCAACCATTTGGAAACATTAATGACGCAATCTCACGTAAAGTGGCGTAACTAGAAAAAAAAAAAAAGAGGGACTCTAGCAGGTTTAGGCCAAATGCGAAATAATTGTGCTAGCACTTCAATTTTAATTTCCGCTTCCGGTTCCTCATGCTCATTGGCATACAGTGGTAATTTAACACAACACATGCCACACGACTTATATGTATAAAGCCACACCGTGATAAAGCCCCGCTACAACGACGCCATACAAACATGATGGCTTCGACTTTAATCTTAGCAGAACTGTCCGAGTTGGCTGTTACTGCTGATTCACTCATGACGTAGTCTTGTACCGTTACATTAACCGCCGACGCAAACACGAACATGTCGCAGGAACCTTGCTGGTAGCACGCTCTATTATCAGCAAATACCTGCTGATCATAAAACGGCTAGATACGAGAGTGAACCATTTAGTCTTGACGCGTTAAACACAAAATAATGAGGAAGATGAAGATGTGCTTTCCTTAGCTGACCTGTGCTCTACTGGGCGCAGACATTGACAACACGCCGCTTGAGAGGTTATACTTTCTGCATGATGAATACTTGTATTAGTCAAGATACCTGCATCAATAAAGGAAAACATATACATGGCAATAAAAAATTGGAGCAAGTAAACATGTATATGTATATACAGTGCAGCGGGGCGCAGGTGAAACTATCTGCATGTAGCCAGGACTGAGTGCCTGGCTGGAGGCCAGAGTCAACAAGTGCTCCTCAGACGCCTCTGGAACACAAAGAAAACAAGTTTATGCAAACACTCAAGACAAGGTTTATCATTCCAAGAATATCTCAACCGGCGTACTGGTGTTTCACAACGCTCCGTTGGAATCGGCCTATCTAGCGCCATTTGTGGTTATTATAGTATCACACAAACACGAGCCATAGTAGCAGTATGGAGAGAAAGTCTGTGTTTGTAATCAGGGACAAGTTGAAACGGCCTCTTATAGTACTAGAAAACCTGGCCACCCTATACACGCAATATCCGGTGGCATCGACGGTCATGGAATCATGGAAGAACGCTAACATTATCTTAACTCATAAGAAAGGAGAAGCTAAGGACATGAAAAATTACAGACCAATCAACGTACTATCCGTTACGTGCAAGGTATTTACTAAGGTAATCGCTAATAGAATCGCGGAAACTTTAGACTTAATAAACCAAAGAATCAAGCAGGGTTTCAAAATGGGTACTCTGCATCGACGATATCCATACTATCAACCAGGTGTCAGAAAAATGCTCGGAATATAACCTATAACCAGCCCTTATATATAGTATTCATTTATATATATATATATATATATATATATATATATATATATATATATATATATATATATATATATATATATATATATATATATATATATATATATATATATATATATATATATATATATATATATAAAAGGACATAAAGTAACATCCCCTACGCTTTCCTTGGCCTCGCCGACTGTTGGCTTCTTTCCTTCATGTATTATAACGAGCACCCTCATTTCCCCTTAATTGATCTGCTTGTAGCTTACGGGGGTCTCGGTTCTGGCAGTTTTGAAGCCATAGGTAGCGTAAGAGGGTTCTAGCACAGCTTTCGCCCTCGCTCTTGATCACGTTTTACTTGACGCTGGCGGTAACAAAAGGACGTTCTACGTCCGCCGCTGTGGTAGAGGGTGGCGCTGGTGAACACTCTCAGGGTTCGTATACAGACAAACATAAATACCCAAGCAAGTAGCGCGGGGGACAGCGGCCGATGTAGCTCAGTTGGAAGAGCACCGGACGCGATATTCGGAGGTCGTGGGTTCGGTTCCCACCATCGGCACGTTGTTTTTTCTGCTACTTTGTGTTTAATTATCTTCCCCTAAACATGATTACATTACTAGTTTCTTTGATTATACTAGTAAAAATTAAAAAAAAAGAAGGACATAAAGTAACATCCCCTACGCTTTCCTTGTCCTCGCCGACTGTTGGCTTCTTTCCTAAATATATATATATAAATATATATATATATATATATATATATATATATATATATATATATATATATATATATATATATATATATATATATAATGGCTGCACAGCAATCATAGTTCTGCATAAAGAAAGTAGTAAAACTCCCATAAAAAATGTATTAGGCGAGGGGGCACGATATCCGCTGTTTTATTCACAGCTTGCTTAGAGGAACTATTCAGAGACTTGGAATGGGAGCAGTTAGGGATAAGAGTCGATGGAGAATACTTCAGTAATCTGCGATTCGCTGATGACATTGGCTTGCTAAGTATCACAGGGTACGAATTGCAAATAGCGATTAGTGACATAGACAAGAAAAGCAGGGAGGTAGGTTCAAAGATCAAAATGCAGCAGGTTATAGTTCGATGTACAACAGCCTCAGGTAAGAACTACAGTTTACAATAGATAGCGAAGCACTGGAAGTGATAATCGAATTGTCTAGTTAGGACAGGTGGTAGCCACGGATCGGGAACATGAAAGGAAAATAACTAAGAGAATAAGATTGGGATGGAGCTTATTTGATAAGCACTCGCAGGCTATGACTAGCAACTTACCGGTATCACTCAAGAGCAAAGTATATAGCAGTCGTATCTTACCGGTACCCACCTATGGAGCTGAAAATTGGAGGTTAACCAAAAGGGTTCTATTTATATAGTTGAGGACAGCGCAGAGAGCTATGTAACGGAAAATGGTACATGTAACGTTAAGAGGCAGGAAGCGCGCAGAGTTGGTCAGAGAAAAAACCGGAGTTAATGATATTCTAGTGGAAAAACAAGAATAAATGGGAATGGGCAGGACATGTAATGTGGAGAACGGGCAACCGGTGTTCGTTAAGGATACGAAAGCGTAGCAGAGGGCGGAAGAAACAGGTAGGCAGATGAGGTTAAGAAGTCGTCAGGGGTCAAGTGAATCCAGCTAGCACAAGAACTGGTTAATTGAAGGAATATAGGAGAGGCTTCCGCAATGCAGTGGTATAGTCCGGCTGATGATGATGACGATCATGCTACGGAGAAAACAATCAGTCGCAGCTCCTTGATGTTTCAATGCATAACAGCTAACGATGGACAGCGTTTGGTTCGCAGCAATCACAACAGCCTACCAGATGACGCTTACTTCAGTAGCGAAAATTGTGGGCATGCCGTTGCCCTGGCCTTGCTTTCTCCTCTCCTTCCGACGCAGGAGCGCTGGGCAGTCGACGCTCGCGTAGCATTAATAAAAATCCCGAAGGCTTTAGGGTTTATATTTAAATAGGGTATATTATATTGAAATAGGTTGACTTCGAGTAAATTACGATGAATTAAGGATGATGTCCACTGGATTAGGGAGGGATAAGGAGGAATAAGATGGATCTAGTTTGACTATGGTCGATTGTGGTGGATTCTGGTAGATCACAGTGCATTGTGGATAATTAAAAGTGGATTATGGTGCATTGCATTGTATTGAGTTGGATACCGTGAAAACTTGTGGATTCAAGTGGACTACTGAGGGGTAAAATGTGAATGTTTTGCGTTAACACGTAAGTAGTCTGAAGTTCATACCATACCTTCTTTTACAGCCAGAAAGTTAGGAAGAAATCTTCAAAACTTATGAAGTGCGGACAGGTCGCCAGATAAAGTCAACCAGGACCTGCGACACTGCAATGTGCCACACTAGGGCAGAGAAGGATGGTGTGAGGGTGAAGATGATAGGTTACAGTAAGCTGCGCGTGGTGCTCAAGGAGTATTGCAGATAGCCGTAAAGCACCCCCCCCCCCCCCCCTCCCTTTCCCCTCCCCGCACACGCCAGCTGGCGCACCTAATAATACATGCAGTCTCAACTCCTGATGTGTGGCGGGGCTAGCCACAAACGACACACACTTCTTACAAATATGTTTCGGGATGCGCAAGGAAAAAAGCACGGGAGAGTGGTGTCATGATTCTGAAGTCTTTTCAGAAAAGCTAAAAAAAGACACGGGAGAGGCGTCATGATTCTGGAGTCTTTTCATAAAAGCTAAAAAAAGACACGGGAGAGTGGCGTCATGATTCTGGAGTCGTTTCATAAAAGCTAAAAAAAGACACGGGAGAGTGGCGTCATGATTATGAAGTCCTTTCATAAAAGCTAAAAAGACAAAGTCAGGGGAACGAGATGGCCCATCGTTGGCAGTCACGTGAGGCCATTGTGGGATCCTGGAAAGAAGACTGACAGAAAGGAATAGGTTCAAGGGAGCATGCAGTGTGACTGAAGGTCCTACACCCATCACCATGTTACCCTTTTAGTTTGTCGCTTACAACAGCTTTGCTTAACTTTTAGCCTAAATGGTTCGAGCTTTAGCAGTTGCTTCACTGACTTTGATCTTGCGATATTTCCCGGTGTTGCTGCAGGCCACGGCAAGCGTTCGGACGATGTGAATGGCAGTGGCGGACCCGCGATGTCACCGGACGTGATGCAAATGCTGCGAAAGTCGGCCGATGACGAAGCGGCTGCCGCAGGAGGGCCTTTCCAACCCCCCGCCAGGTTCGACAGGGTGGCCCTGCTCGAGAAGGCGCTCGTCCAGCTGCTCCGCAACAGGATGCTGATCTGAGGAGGACGCGTCTTTTCCCCATCTTCCGAACCTTCCAACACCGCCGCTCTTCGATGACGCGCATCGGTTACCCCGCGGCCTCAGTCCCGCACAGACAGGCGACGCTGGAAGCAAACGACGGCTATTGCGGCTCGGATTTTTGCAGTAATAAAAAAGAAGTCACTGACGGAGAAATTTCAATTGACGTAGTCTGGCTCAATTATTTTTCTTCTATATAAAACGGGTGGCAGTTTTTTTTGTTGTTGATCTTGTTGAAAGCTTTGTCGCAGCCTTCAGCTGCTGAGGGAATAAGTCTCTTACCAGACGCACGTGGCCAACAGTGGAGGAGATATGAGAACGTCGTGCCTTTACCCTGTTAGCTGGATAAAAAAAGTTCTGCATAAGCTTTTTTGGCGAGAAAACGTGTATTCGTCAAAGTCTAAGCACTTTAAGCAAAACAAAGCTGGCAAAAATTAGCGTATGAAAACAAACAAGGGGACAGTTACGGAGTTCTTAGGAGACGCGCGTACGGAAGAAGCCAACGATGGCATGGTTTCCTGCCGTGCGAAATAACGAAATAGAAAGGCTCGTTTACGCTAGCACCGACAGCTTTATCTTGGGTTTGGTTTGGTTTGTGGGGTTTAACGTCCCAAAGCAACTCAGGCTATGAGAGACGCCGTAGTGGAGGACTGCGGAAATTTCGACCACCTGGGGTTCTTTAACGTGCAATGACATCGCACAGCACACGGGTTCCTTGCTTTTCGCCTCCATCGAAAAGCGGCCGCCGAGGCCGGGATTCGATCCCGCGTCCTTGGGAACAGTAATCGAGCACCATAAGCACTGCGCCACCCCTGCTGGATGACAGCTTTATGTATCCACACGCAAATGTGAGAAGGCATTGAAGAATACCGAACGCGCTGCTGCAACCGCGCAGACCGAAGAGAGAACCAAGCGGTACTGTGCAAGAAGCAAAGAAAGCAGCGAGGGACAACAGCTGAAGAAGAAGACAATGGCGCCTTCAGCAGCCAAACGCCGTGACAGATAGCGTGCTGACATCTCCATCTATACGTACGGGCCGTACTATGTGATACGTTAATGTTACAATGCATTTCATGCTCACAGCTGTCCTCGGCGGCTAGAAAGACTCATTTTTATTTTCTACTTTCTTTCTCGCAACCATGCCAGTAGGCGATTTTATTATAAAACGGAATTACAGTTCATTAATTTACTTTTTTTTTTCGGCTAAAAAAGAGGAGCGTAAATTTCAGCGTTGAGTTAACGTGTGTAGAAAATGGCAGGTAAATGTTTATTAAGCACTAGTCTATACAGCTCACTCCCTCGAAAAGTGACCGTCGGAGGCGGCGTGGGGAGTCGTGAGAAAACAGCGCTGGGCACGCATCAAATTGTTACGGCCCGCTCGTTATGCAGCGTTTAGGGTGACGTCATACCATTTCGCTTCCCACGCGCATCTGCTGGTCAAGTTGAATGCTATAGTTTGAGATAGGAATTCGGACCGGAGATACATTTCCACGGTCCCAGCCCCTCCACTATCGTCACGACCCAAGAAGCCGCGAAGGTAGGCACAGGGCCGTGTGGACGTGCAAGCGGACTCAAAAGAGGTTTAAACCTCCGAGCCAGGTCTAGCCCGAGCGCTCCTCACGCGCCAACAACCGATCCCTTGTCGTTGCTGCTCAGCGTGGAGGCCTCGGGGTGCTAGGCACGTGTCAATACATATGTACTACTGGGGGCAAAAGTCTGTGGACCACGCGAACTACAATCAACGCGCATAACTTTCGTATCGGCTCATTAGTCTCGGACAATACATGTCGATGTGAAAGCTGGACTTCAGTTTTTTGATGTGTGCTAGAGAAATAAGGCGATAATTCATTTACATCGAACCTCTAGTCCAAGATCGCCAGACGTGCGGTCCAGAGACTTTTGTCCCCGATGGCATCTCCAATTCCTGCAGTACAGTGCATGTAAAGAGACAAAGTGGGTGCTAAAGCACGCAGAAATGCTTGCGACGGCGTTGGCTGTCAAGAAAAACACCAATCAACAAAGCACAATTTCCAAAGGCCTGTATGCGAGGACATAAGGACTCCTAGAGACTTCGTAGCGCCGTTGAAGGGAACGCTGAAGAATATCACCATTCTGGAGCGTCTGCAGAACGATCCTGCACACTTCTGCAAAAAGAGGAAAACAGCAAAGAAACTCACTGGCTTTTAGACGATGTACGCATGCAGGCTGTTCAACGAAAAAGAAAACAATGCCTTCATCGGTGCCTCCACCAATGAATAGGAATGGAAGAGATTGTGCAGTTGTGAACCTACATGTGCTGGACAATATGCTGTTCAAATACAGACATCAAAACTTACCCTCTATTTTATGATGGGATTTTAATCGTCGTGCTTTCTACTTCTTGTTAAAATGCTTCCTTGAGGACACAGGACAATTTCCGTGCTGACAGTCCTCTGCAGAACGTATCTATAGAACTGCAAAATCCCGATGCCCTAGAGTGAGCATAAGTACAGGGGCAATTACACTTAGTGGGAACACAGCTCTTCGTGGCTGTGCTCGTGAGGAGCATAATTGCGCCCAATAGCCAATAGCAAATTCACGCAAAATGATGGACCAGCCGAAGCTCAACCTGTGCCTGTGCCACTAAGCCTTGATTCATGCCCTGGTTATGTGCAATGGTGCAAAGCACGTGCGTGGATACGCGGAGACGTGCTCACGATAAGCGTGATTGACCCTGTACAAAATCGTCCCGTTGTTCCGAGCCATGCTAGACTGCATCGTGAGGTGACGCCCCAATGATGTACAACGTGGTTACGATACTACCTGAATGCACATCGGGCAATTCGACTTCCAAAATATGCATATATGATGTTGCTTTTTGTTATAGGCAAGAAATGATATAATATAGGTAACAACTCGATTAAATGCAAGTGCACATCACGATAAAAAATTAGTGTAGAGAAAAAGTTACATCATCATTGCCCTTTTCTGAGAAAATTATTTGAAATAGCGGATTTTTTCCCATTTTAAGCTATCATCAATCCTTCCAGCTTGTGAAATACAGCAAATGTACAGAAGAAAAGCATGAGCTCAGTTTCATAACTATTTATGTAATCTTAAACATTACAAGACCACTCCGTATTATCTAACATTTATAAGTACTGAGAATTGTTAGGGCGGATTTATTAAAGCTCGAAGATGCTGTTTTTTGGAATTCAAATAAAAATTGTTAATTCTTGATGGTTTTGAATTTTGGCAGATTTTGAAAAGGCTTCGAACAAAAAAAAAAAAAAAAAGAAGAAACTTTGTGATCTAAAGCTACATATCTTGCCTGAAGTGAAGAATATGACTTGAAAAAGGGAACAAAAAAGGGTGCAGTGGGGAGACCTCCGTTTGTCATATGCCAGAAATGTAGAGTTGAAAATTTATCTTTCTTTTTTCCTTTTTTGCAGCGCGTCCATCCTGATGCAAAGTTTGCGATGTAAAAAAAAGTCGACTTCCCATCAAAAATAAAACTGTTTTACAGCATTTCAAAGAGTACAATTCGTATAGATTTATTGAATGAATACTAATGTGCAATAAAATTTTAGTGTGCATGCAGCAGACCTCCAAAGTTGCAACTTTAAAAAAAAAAAAAACAAGAAAAAAAAAAACAAAACAAAAACGACGTTGTCTACTTCTTGTGATATACGATTTATTTACCGAGAAAATACGGCGTATTTTACAAAATAAGCGTCATTAAGTTGAGTAGACATATTTGCCTATCACATGTAAGAAATTAAGAAACCATAAAATGGTCAAGACACCTCGATTACCGTTCTTTTCTGAAAACACCCATATATGCCTGTATCAGAGAAATTATATCCACAACTGATCATTAAATGTAGGCTTTTTGAACTAAAGACGTCTTCAGAAAACTTTTTAATTATATCCTCTATGTTAACTTTTAACTACTAAATATAGGCACAATTAATGGTTTCAGTTACATCTTTGTAGCTTATCACTATAGCGACTGCCGTAACAGTTTTCAAAACTCCAAAAATACCAATATTCTCAGCCTTGCGGCTTAGCGAATTTGGGCACATTTATTGCGCAATTCGAAAGTCACGCGCCCTCGTTTTGCGCTAAGAGACGCCCACTAGTGCAACGTTACTAGAACCAGCTGCACCAGTGTACATTACTCCACAGCGCACGAACCACGTGACCTTCTCGAAGGAGGTCCCGTGGCCCACCGAAAGCCACGTGCCCGTAGAGTCACGTGAGTTGATGGACGTCGCTGTGCGCACGTAGCCGGGGTTCTCGTGCGGACGCACTAAAAATGAGAGGACGGACCTCCCTGAGAGGCTGAGACACGTGGTTCATCAGGTAGTGAAGTTACTCGAGACCAGCAATTGTTCTAACCGGTTCACTCGGTGCAAAATAAGGAGAAAATAAGCGCAGCAAAGTGTAGTCTCTACAGTTGGCATCAGTGGACGTCCTTCAAGCTTCAAAGTACGCCTTTTATATTCTAATTTGAATATGTGGGGGACGAAGAATGATTAACAACTGCTGCAGAACAGTTTTACAGTGAGAGAGGGAATAATAGTGATGTGCTAACAACTGTTTGTACACATTTAAGGCAGTTAAAAAATTCTTCCGGGATAGACATTATCGGCAATTCCCAAAATGTCAACATCGAATGGCACCAAAAAATGCACACTTGGTAGTTACAGGCACAGTATGCTGAATTAAAGCAATAACTGGAGCGCATGAAAAAGCCGCGAACAAAATAGCGTAGAAATTGTTTGAGCAAGACTAATTTACAAACAAATAATTGCGACTAGAACACTGCACGGACTTGGGGCGGCCCGAAAGCCCGATCCCGACCCGGCCTGCCCGGAAGTGTGCTGCTTTGCGTGGCCTGAAGTTACGGGCCCGGGCCCGGTTCGAGCTTAAAGTAAAGGACCCTGATCGGGCTCTGAACCGTATATAGGGGGTCGATGCGCGGGGATTGAATAATATTATTGTGGAGTGAGAAATACTTCAGGTGTTAAAGCAGCGACACGTTTTAAATAAAGCCACGTATAATGCGCGTACCAAGAACGTGCTCCCGCATCTTGCGACTGTGCCACAAAAAGTTTCTGGAGTAACGGTTGCAGTTCGAGAGGCAATAACCCCTGTCGTTCAATCAGCAATGGTGGAAGATTGTTGCTCTATGGCAGTTTATATGTGGAGCGATGATCAGAGGAAGGTGAGCTTCGTTATTGAAATTGTTCATTTCACCAACAAGGGGGAATTGAAGAGCTTTATTAACGATTTCCCTCTAAATAAAAAAAAAAAACGATAGAAAACATCAGCCAAGAAATTGTGCGCAGGTCTGCGAGATTTCGAATCAACGAACTTGGCATGCTAAATAACGTGGTATTTGTTATCGATCCCTGGCCGAACGTCATTAATGCGCTGCAACCCTACGTGACCTTGAATCGTCGTTTCCGTATACTAAACACAATCATATGGGTCCCTTTTGATGTCACGTTTCTCACTCGAAAGCTTCCTGACTTTCGTGGAGATCTGCTGAACCTAAATACCGCTGTGTGATCCGTTAACCAAAGCGTGCTCTATAGCTAACTGCCCGCCGAAGTATTCCATAAAAAAAAAAAAGAAGAAAAATATGTAAGCCCCAGGTAGAACGCGAAGATTGCAGTAAAAAAAAAAAAAAAAAAAAAAACAAAAAAAAAAAACGTCGATTTGAAAAGAGCACGACGACATTGAAAGACTTTTGAACGAGAGAGGTGGCCAACTGCTGACGGAGGTTAGCAGTGCAGTGCTGAAAACATTAGTCATTAAGTTTCTGGAGGGAGAAAATCCACAAACTGCGGGGAGAAAATCCATTGATGTGGTCTCTGGTACTAAGTACTTCAAGAAAGTAAGTACAACTTGCGTCTCTTTCCATAGACAGCCTAGCGATATTTTATCTAGGGTGCTGGAACTTCTTCACACTATATCCAAGTGCATTAACGTCACGAAAATGCGTTTCCTTGGACGTTTTTTTCGCCATTTGCGCATGATGACTGAAAACGAGTGGCGAACTCCCGCCAAGCGTTGCCGGGGATGCGTTAATCTTTCTTTGATGGTCTGGTTTGTGGGGTTTAACGTCCAAAAGCGACTCCTGCTATGAGAGACGCCGTAGTGGAGGGCTCCGGAAATGTCGACCACCTGGAGTTCTCTAAGGTAGAGAAGAAATGTTGCGATGAACTTCCAGTTAAAATCGAATCAAACGCAGTAGGCTTTTTGAGAAATTCAGAAACTAGCGCGATGTCACTGAACCAGTAGTAGTTCAAGATGAAACAGCAAAAATATTACACCACGGGTTCATGTGAAAGCACTGCATATTTGCTACTGTAGAGGGGGGGGGGGGGAGGGGAGGGGAGATCAGTTGAGCCGGATTCCTCGACTTTCGGATCCTGCACGAAATGTTATGTGGATTCCAACCACGAACGCTAGCAGCGAAAGAAATTTCTGTGTCGCCAGCTTCGTACTTCAGGAGCGTTGGATTGAAGCCTGCAACTGTTGACAGCCGAATCTTTCTGCGCTAGAATATGTTCCATAAGTTATATATATATTTTACGCTGGTTCCACCTACGCAAAATATCAAGCCGTATTGAGGTGTACGTCTGTTCCTTTCGTTTAGTGTCATTATCAAGTAAATGTTTTTTTTTTGTTTGTTTTTAAGTAAATGTTCCTGTTCTGTGTCATTTATATTAAATTTTATTACTTATCCAATTGTTCAAAACACGGCTTCTGTGGATATAGGCATGTGAGCCGGGCCAGCTGTATTTTCTTAGAATTACATTTTTTGGTCCAGAGGAGCTTTGAAATAATAACATACTGTGTACCACTTTTTTTTTGAATACATTGTAACAATGGATAAGGGCAGGAATCATTGTTTGTTCCAGTATGCGTATAAGTATATTAAAAGCGCACTGAAACATTTCGTGATTGAAGCACAGTTTATTTTTTTAATTTTTTTTTTTTGCCTCCACAACGGTGCAGCCTTCTGCCTTTTCTTGTTTGAAGCTGAGCTGTTTGTCGCACTGAGTTAGCACTGATGCGAATTTTTATTGTTGTCTTCATGACCCACGAGCAATGTCTTACTAATGCACGGACAGGGATAATATTTGCTTCTAAACCTCCACGTTTCTTTATCACCGTTTGAATGATGTATATGCTTCGCCCTGCAGTTTGCCACATGGGTTGTACGCACGTTATCTTCGGTTTTGATCAGTTATAAAAAAAATACGACCGGTCTCATTTACCTGTGGATTTTTCGTCATCTTAAAACTCATTTGCACGCTATTAAAAATACGTTAGGAGGATGGGTCTGGGACACTTATATATCTTAGAACATACAGTACGAAATACACAAAGCCGTTTGCTTTTGGCCTACTTGAACGGCGACCAGATCGGCCTAATGAATTAAACCCGTCAAATTCTGCTCATTGAAGAAAGTAATTCCACTGGCTACGAGTATGCTTAAATTCTAAATATCGCCAGCCGGGAAATATAAGTGATCAAAAACTTTAAGGGAACACAAAGCAGCTTATTACGCATGAATGCAAACATTTTCATTTGGCTGTTGGAATGATGTTTAAAAAAAAAAAAATATTTGCTAATGCATTTTGAGCTTCTTTGTGGGGCAGTTCTTTATTTGTGTATGAGTCTATCTTGTTCACAGTGAGCAGTTTACCAGCAAGGAAGTGACCGAGCTGGGCCCCACATAGATCTTTGCGGGCCGAGCCGAGCTCAGGATCATTTAGTGCGCCAGGACTGGCCCGAGCTCGGGCCTCAAATTTAGGCCTGTGCAGGGCTCTAGTAAAGACAACGCTTGCAAATGATATTAATTATTATCACTATCGCAACTATGACATAAATTCCAAGCCACTGCAATAACTAGTAAAACCATAAAGAAAACACTAATGAGTTCGCTTTTTCTTTGCACCCTCTTGTACGCAGAGTTCTTCGCTTTTTTTATTTTTGGTGCGAGCGTGTACGAGCAACAGATGCGCGACCAGCAGATCGTGTGAAGTAATTCAAGAGCCAATGCCATCGCAAAAGCTTAGCCGGGGCTGCACCGTTTCACTTCCGACATTCGCCCTTCTCTGCAAACCGGAACACATCCTTTATATTGCATTTTTATGAAAAACACAAGACGTCGAAGTGAAAGAACCCGTTCAGCCTTTCTGCTGGCGTCCTTTAAAATGACTGCAGTGAACTCTTTGCAATTCGGTTTGACTGCTCCTTCCTCCTCCATCTCATGCTTGTGCTTCTTTATTATTATTATTTTTTATGACTTGCTTCCTGATTGTGAAAAGAATCTGCCCTTGGTTGGGCGCGAGCACATTAAACGTCCAACCGAGGATCCGGTTGTCGCTATCACGAACCCGAAAAAGGGTCCGCACCTATAACCACCGTCCTCTTGGCTCCAGGCCGAACTGAGGAAACCTTTCATCCCCCTTACCCTCTTTCGCTTCTCCACCGCGTGCTTCCTCTAAGTTTATGCAAGCAGGCAACGCTTGCTTCTTTTGCCTGTGTGGCGCGCGAGCGCGTACTCTGGTCTCATCTGCGGGCAGCACGCGCCCGCTCGTCCCCTTGCTACCCTTACCCCGGGTCGCTGAGCTGGCCAGTCAAGTGCTTTGACCCCCGCGGGCCTTGTCGCCGGTGCTGCGGAGACATCCGGCGCGCGGCGGAGCTAGCAGAGCAACATCTTGCCCCTTTTTCACCACCAGTCGCGCGAGCGCGCGCGCGGCTGTAACCAGGCGGGCCCAACCCGCTCACCGCAGACGCCGCTGCAGCAGCCGAGCCAAAGCGCTTCGCACCGCCCCGCCGCCGTGTCTGCTGCTGCTCCGCTCACTTGTCCCCCTCTCCGAACCGTGCGATCCGAGCGGTCAGGAGAAAAGGGTAAAACAAATGAGAAACAAAAGAAGAGGAGGAAGAGGATGCTCGATTAGATCGGCTATTTAGTGCATCCAGACCGGGGCGTCCGCCTCTGTGGCCGCGTTCCACCAGAGATCCGGTAGGTGGCGCTGAAAACGTATGCGACTTAATGCGACTTCGACGTTCTTTCTTTCTTTCTTGTAGTAATGTCGAGTCTCGTGGCCGAATCGTGGTGATGAATGCGAAACGAAAAGATACGGTTTGGTTTGGTTTTGGGGTTTAACGTCCCAAAGCGACTCCTATGAGAGATGCCGTAGTGGAGGACTCCGGAAATTTTGACCACCTGGGGTTCTTCAACATGCACCGACATCGCACAGCACACGGGTGCCTAGCTTTTCGCCTCCATCGAAAAGTGGCCGCTGAGGCCGGGATTCGATACGTGCAGAAGAAATGGTGAAACAGCGACCATTTACAGCGTCTGTCTTATCGGGTATGGTAGCTTCTTCACTTGCATTGTGTGTTATGAGCTGAAGCTTTCCTATGCCTTTCATGATGCGATTTCTGTGGTGGTAGTGCAGCACCCATTTTGTTTGACTGGGATAAGAATAAACTACTTGTAATGGTGAAAGAAAATGGTTTAATTGCCGATTATAAACGACACCACTCGGTTGTTTTAACCCTTTAAAGCCAAATGCCATAAATTTGCGGCATGTCGCTGGATCGACGTGTACTGACGACTGCTGCACGGAGCTGCACGCAAAGTTTGAGGTCTACATGTTCTTAGACGCTGCTGAATCTGGAAAGAATATCCGGAATAATTGTGATAAGGATGTGGGAAGAATAAGGAAGCGCTAATTTGCGAATTCCAGCCAGCGTCAACCAATTACGCGATCACTTTTATTCTCTGGCAAATGCTGCGGGGAAAGTAACAATCTATTTATTGGACAAAAATAAGGTTTACTGTACATGGGCTCTTAATTTGGATTCACATCTTCTATTTACTCTTCCCAACATCTTGGCGCAAAATGCACCAATTGCTAATTGTGGCCAATCGTTAACACGCTAATTTCTGACATTTTAGCGACGCTATAAAAATTTTTATATCAGATTTTGAATACGAATACATTACGCAGCGTGTATTCTAGAGGAATTATGTTTCTGTAATTGCGTCATAAATTCAGCGTTAAGGGGTTAAACTAACTGGAATCGAACAAGTATGGGAATGAAAACATATATCGCACGGCGTCGATGCGAAAGCCTTTATTGAATTGTTTTGTAAGGACTTTCGAAGACGTGACGGATCCTTTGCAAACTGAACATGAGCATTTTATCTATCTGCTGACACAAGTGGCAACGTATAAAACTTCCAAAGGATAAATGAAAAGGTAGGGTGACGCGGGGAAAGATGCATTTACTCTTGGCGACAAAAATGCAAACTTCTTTCAACTACTCCTCAAACTTTAATGCCCGCACTGTTAACGCAAATGCGCGGCGCGGAAACAAAAACTAATCCTAAATTTTCTATGCCACAAACGCCGGAGACGGTGATGTCAAAGCGAGGTATTCTTTCAACTATCCTGTTACAAATTCCAAACTCACGCGAATAGTTGTACTCTCGCCAGTGTACAAGGACAGCTTGAAGAGCTGCGGACATTCACGTATCTTCTGTTTTTGTTTCTATCGTAATAACAAGGTCCGACACGTTTCTCTACGTTCTGCGCAGCGCGCGTCATATCGCGAAACCTTACACCAAGCATCCGCTGCTTCTGCCGAGCGTTGCGGAGGCGCAAGCGATCGCCGCGCCCTCGATGTTTAAGAAGTGTCACCACGTTCACGACGTGAGGCTGAAGTGGATCTTCTCTCTCAACTCTTTTAGCGCTGTGGCGGGACATGGCGTCGTCGCGCGCTCGAGGGATGCTGCTGCTGCCGGCGGCGAGGCGGGGCGCGGGCGGGTGGCGAGGGCGTCGGGAGAGAAGGCGACTGCACGGCCGGGCGGCGTGAGCCGCGTGCGGAATCGATCGCGTGTGCGTGCTGCGTCGAGAGTGCGTGCATGCGTCATGGGCCGTGAGTGGAGAATGTTGACTCACGCGCATCGGCGCGGCAGCGGCCGCCGGCTTCCTTCCCCGGTGGAGCAGCGCGGCGGAGGAGGCGCGACGACATGTCCTCCGGCGAGGAAGCGGCGGCGCCATTTCACGGCACCTTCACGAAGGACATTCTGTATGAGCTGCACCGGCGCCAGCCGCATCGGTTCCACTTCATGACGAAGTTCAACGCCAAAAGCGCCTCGTGGAAAGACTTCGAGTTGGTGGTGCTCGACGGCGAGCTGCGCGACTTCGCGCGATGCGTGCACTGCAAGAACTTCGTCTCCTACTCAAGCAAGAAGGGTACCGGTAGCATGCTGCGGCACCGCTGCCACGCCAAGGAGTCCTATTTCACAGGTGAGAAACTACTTGACACCGACCGAAACACTGCGCTGGCGGTCTCCCCCTCCCACCGAGCCCCCACCCACCTGCCAAGCGCAACACCACTCCAGTTTCCCTCTCCCGTTCACCCTCTTTCACCACTTTTCGCAAGTACACTATAGGCAAACTTTTTGTGTAGTGTAACCCTCGCGCATGGTGTCGCCTCGATCATAAATGTGAAGCAGCTGATCGAGGTGCACTTGTCATGGCGTGAACATGCACGGGAAGATAAGGGTCATGTGCATTATTTAGTGCTTTGCCTGAACGCATTGAGGGTGCTGCCCACACATTCGATCAGTGCGTTGGCAGCCTGCGCCCAGCTTTGCTCAAGAGATATTGTGAACCGAACGGAATAAAACTTAGCGTAGCATGAATTTCACGTCCCATCATTTCTCGACGCCGTATTCGTGATTAGCGCTGGCGTAGTGTAGTTTAGTGCGCATTGGTTGTAATGACAACTCGTCGGATCTTGCGTGAATCACCTTCTTGTACGCATCAGTACGTGCGATTGCTACTGTACTTTTGCGCCGTGCAAAAGTAAACGCTCTATGATATCATTGGAATGCCGCTGGGAAGCCACGAGTGAGCACCGTGGCACGTGCACTACGCTCATGCAACCCCCCCCCCCCCCCCCCCCACACACACACACACACACACACACCAATCTCTCCTCCGATTTTGTACTTTTGCTTCTGCTAGTCCCGTTCCGAGAACCACTAACCGCGCAACACAGTACTGATAATGTGGGTGATAGCAACCAAGTCAGCAATATGCGCTGAGACACGTTGCGTAGCGCTCATGCAACCCGCACTCTTCTAGTGTCGTGACTTGGTTCATCGCCTTCCGAGAACCCCACTGAACAGGTACTCTAGATGAGACGTCTTTCGTGTAGGCGCGCACTCTTCTACGCGCACATTGGTCATATGAAGCAAGTTCCTTGCTGTCTACGAAGATCCGGCACTCTCGACGGAATGTCAGCCCACGTGCAAACGCATTGGAAGGCGAAGATCCGATTGAGCTATCTCTGATAGTTTGACAGGGTGGTGATAAGCGCCGATTCTAAGAAGAGGGGTCCAACTTTCGAAGACTGCTACTCGGCTGTGATTTCCGGCCTGATGTATAGCGGACTGACGGAGGGAAGGGAACCGGCGTCATGTTCATTCCTAAATTCCGCGCTCGATTTAAAACTCTATAATTATAATGCAGGTGGCTGGATGAAGCGAGTGTAACAAAATGGGACGAGAATTGAACCGGTGCTCAGGAATGATGAATAAATCGAGTGAACTATCCGACTGCGCTTCACTTTCTTTTCGCATTACTCAAGACGTGACAAAAAAAGGGGAGATAACTAAGACATCGGCTACGGGTTGTGGATAGCGCATACTTTTTTATGCAAACCCGCGTGAAAAAAAAAAAAAAAAAAAAAAAAAAAAAAAAAAAAAAAACTTCAGGCATGAGACCTTCGTCTCTTTCCCCGCTGTTCACATCGGATGTTTGGAATTCTGATCTTTTTCGCACTCTTGCCATCAGAAAAATGAATATGTATAAACGTCGACTCCAAATAAACTTGGAAACAGTATGAAGCAATTTTTCACTTGTATATATATATATATATATATATATATATATATATATATATATATATATATAACCCTTCAGCGTCCCATCTTTGGACGTTAGGCTTGGGGGTTGGGTACAAATTCCATTTCCACAGACGGTGGCTGACAATCCGGCTTCTCGGCTTACAGCGTCCGATGTGCAAAGCGTGCAGGCTCGAGCAGAGTATGAAGGGCAGGCGCAGTGCATACGCGCGCTTATAGCGGTGCACTGGCGGTTCGTAATGAATGTTCCTGGATATATTTTTACCTTTGCTGCTTATTTCACGAATATTTAGTCGAGGATATAGAAGGCGGAAAGTAAGGAATGGAAAGGAAAAAAAAAAAATGCCCGTAGAAGCAAGCAAAAGTGACAGGGAACGAGCCGAGAGTTATGCGATGGGCGCCGCGCGCACAGACAGGAATGCAGCTGACCTCCGGTGCGTTTATTATGCTGGCTTGCTTGCTGCACGGTCGGGTATGCGTCGAGCCAGGTGTAAAGTGGAGAAAAGAAAGAAACGAAAAATGTATAGAAAGCCGCTGTTACGCTGGATCAGCGCATGTCGGAGCCAGCGGCGGGGCGCCCAGAGGCAATCGCGAACTGGAGCGAAGTCCCGCGATGGCGTGAGGGAAGGTGTTCTCTCTTTCCCTTTTATTTTTTTTTTTAAATCTCGACCAGGGCTTTATTTTGAGAGGAGAGTGAGAACAGATCCCCCCATGCTCTTGTCGGAATCGCAATGCATTGATATATGCGGACACAAAAATATTCTCAAGTAAGAGGGTTGATTTGTTCAAAGTGGGCCTCTTGCGGTGAGCAGCCTTCCATGATGATAAACCACAGCAGACAAAAAAAAAGAAAAAAAAAAGAAAGAATAAATACAATAATGCCGCTCGTGCCGTTGGCCAGCTTTGCTCAAAACGTTTTCTTAAGCACTTTTTTTTATTGCTTTGTTCTGTCATTTCTCGTGTAGAAGAGGAAGATACAGCAATCCCCGTGTGGGTGTGAGCAATGTTTAAAATGGAGAAGACAAAATGACCTCCGCATATCTGCAGGGATTTGCGTTGGACACTATTTGTGGAATTACACATGACTACATTATAGCAACTGGTAGGCTAACCTGTTAACCCTTCTCGAAATGCTTCCAGGTTATTTTCTTTCATCAAAATTAGTTATTTTTATTATTTTATAACCATAATTCTTATAGCTGCGTTGTTATATTTATTTGAAGTCTCGCTTTGCGACAAGCTTGTGCCTGTAATTGAGTTTGTGGACAACACCACACCTTGGTCAATCCCCCATGCTTGGTACGTGTCATTTTTCAAGTGGCCAACAACAACGACAACTCTGCAACCCTTGATACAGAAAGAGGAAGTTATGCATATATAAGAATGGGGTAGGAATGGCGATAGTCGGCTGTTGTTTTTGATATATCAAACACCGCAGAGTCCACTGATAACTGCGTTCACTATATACTACGTTCAGTTAATAACTATACTGCATGCGCATCAGTTACAATTTCACGGGCACAAGTACGAGCCTTGGAAACAAAGTGTCTGCCTCTAATGCACACATCTCGCGTCAAACTCAGCTTGAACATTTAGGAAATCTGAGCTTTGTTCTTCTCAGCATCGTGTCTAAGCTGCGGAATGCAGGATTGTGTGTTTGGGAATATAAAAACAACGAGACAGCAATGAAAATTAAAGCGATAAAATGCTTCGCAATATTCATTGCGTTCTTCCCTAGAAGAGTATAGGCAACCTGCTGGCACAATGTTTTACTTGCGTTTCCCGAAACCGCTCGTTCTCCAGATCAATACGGCAAAATATAGCCTTAATTTTCCGCGAAATCCGATTAACTCGTGTTAGCGGCCGACTTATTGCGCCGGGATTTCCCGCCTGGGTGGCGGCTGTGTGAACCTTGAACCACACGTGAGCGTCCCGTGAGTGCGTCTTCGAACATGTAAACCAGTCCCGACAACCCCCCACCTGCAGCGTGCCTCCGACGAGTCGGCGCCGCGGTGGCTGCCGCCGTGCGTGTTTACCTTATTTTGGTAGTGATGTTTTTTTCTTTTCTTTTTTAATGGGCCTAGTGCGCAGCGAATACAGCGTCCATGTTTTGGCGCGAAAGAGTGCGATCACGGGACTCCGCTCGAACAGAAGTGCGCGGTGCGCCAACAATTAGATCGGACGATTGAAGATATGTGCAAAAGAGTGCGCAGTGCGGCATCAACTAGAGCGGACGGTTGACGAAAATTTTCGGAAGTGCGGGACGAAGAATAAGATAGTAATCAAGTTTTTTGTCTTAATGTGTGGTGAGTGTTTCTTTTCTCATATTTTCCTCCCTCTTTTTTTTCTAACACTCGGTACGAGTGGTGCGATATATTGCTGGGGATGTTAGAATCTCCATGCGAGTCGCCCCGCCGGGGTGGTGCAGTGGTTACGGCGCTAGAGTACTGTTCCCAAGGGCGCGGGATCGAATCCCGGCCTCGGCGGCCGCTTTTCGATGGAGGCGAAAAGCAAGGCGCCCGTGTGCTGTGCGATGTCAGTGCACGTTAAAGAACCCCAGGTGGTCGAAATTTCCGGAGTCCTCCACTACGGCGTCTCTCATAGCCTGAGTCGCTTTGGGACGTTAAACCCCACAAACCAACCAACCATCTCCAAGTGAGTCTCATTCTGATATTTATTTCCCCTCGCATTGCATATCCGTTTTCCTGTACTGTTTCTTCCATTTTCCCACCGTCGTATTCCTTGCGGCAAGAGAGTTGAGATGGTGATATAATGAAGGAAACCTTTGTTAAAGGCATAATATCGTCAGAAGCGCTGTGGAGACCAGCCTAAACGTACTCCAGACTAACGTGGAAGTATAGCTTGCTGGCTGTACGGCGTTTTAGCAACGAACGTTTAAGCACAGACATCACCGAACTGTGCTGCTACAGACGTAATTCAGAGTTCATGTCTGTCATGGCCTTTGTCGACAAACCAGCGATCACTATTACGAAAATTGGAAAGGTTTATTCACGTCTTCTGCGTTTACGAAATCCCTGTAACATCAGCTTAGCAATGGGAAGGTGTCACTGAACGGGGCAGTCTCGAAAAGTATTGTTTTATTGATTTTATATATTTGTATGATGGCGTTAAAGTTGGTCCAAGCAAGGCGGGCAAAAGTAGTACAAAAAAAAAAAAGCAAATGGTTATTTGTTACACACCGATAGCACTTTGACATGGGTAGCCATTACGATCATGTCGCCTCTAAAAATATAACGAAATACAACTGGTTAAAAATTCGCTCAGTGGTAAAAAGAATTTCAACATTCTTGGAATTTGTAAACATGCAAACCTCTTCAAGTAGTGATTAGCAGTCATCGATTGTTGTTTAAAAAAAAAAAAAAAAGAAAGAATATTTGTGGATGTTGGTGCTGGCGAAATCGGGAGTTAAGCTGTAATTCCAATCTTGATACCTTTGGCCGGGTGCAGAGTTGTTTTATTTGGTTCGTTTCGATAAGGAGAGATGAATCAGAATTTCGATATAATCTTATAGAGGAAACATCTAGCGCGCCTTTGAACCTGTTCTACGTGTGCAATGTATTTTGTGTTTGTGTGTGTGTGTGTGTGTGTGTGTGTGTGTGTGTGTGTGTGTGTGTGTGTGTGTGTGTGTGTGTGTGTGTGTGTGTGTGTGTGTGTGTGTGTGTGTGTGTGTGTGTGTGTGTGTGTGTGTGTGTGTGTGTGTGTGTGTGTGTGTGTGTGTAGGTCCCACGTCACGGCAAATAATAAATTCATAAGCAATTTTTTTCACTCTGCATAGTGCGCCTTTTAACTATCACATTACAAACAGGTTTTTCATTGCATATAAAGTTATATGGCGAATGCGATCCCTTTAGGTTAGCTGGTCATTAATTATAACACCTGAATTCTTTATATGTTTTTACTTCACTCACAGATGTATCAGGGTGTGGCAAACTTCAGAGACGTCTTCTTTCTCGTGATACGCATAAATACTGTTTTATCAAGGTTGAGGGCCACTTTTTGCACCAACACGCAGCATGATTTTAAGGCCGTATTTTGATGTGAATCAGAGCAAATTTCTTTAAATAATAATAATATTGTTTACTGCGCAAAATTCTCTTTAAACTTCGCAGAGGCGGGTCCTTCAAATTTAAATTGAGGCTTGTTAGACTTGATCTAATAAAACCTATTTCAGATGCAGCATGAAGCATAAGAGAAAAAGAGTCAAGGAGTTATTTAAGATAAGCATATCGACATACACATTATTAAGACAAGCATATCGACATACACATTATTAAGACAAGCATATCGACATACACATTACTACAATCATCATAATGTACTATCATATCTTCCAGTTTTAATAATATTATTATAGGGCTCTCGAAGCAATAGGCCGGTGATGTATGGTGACCTCTGATCGATGTTACGTAAGCTTCGTGGTTGGCGTGCGTTACTTTGTCTCACAGAAGTGCTTCTATTATCTCCTTTCGCTCTCCACTACCCCGACAAGCGAAAAAATCAGCGGTCACTGGGGCATCCTTCGGATCGAAGTACACGCTCGTTTCGGTGTAACTACAGTGTTGTGAGACAAATTACAATAGGTACAAGCTTCACACAGGAATTCTGTACAGGAACCTTGCGGGCTAGTGGAATGTAAAAGGAGCTGTAGCGTTGGATTAGCAAAAACTCCATGTCCCCACGGGACAGCCTTTGCTGTCGGTGCACTCGTCGCTCCTGGATAACGAAGGATGCGGTAACCTTCAGACGCGATACCGTGGAGCTATCAGCTAACTCGCAAAGGGGATGTTACCTTTCGTCACCATTTGCCGTCGATATGGCTTTTCAAGCCCAAGTCGGCTGCTGTGTTATATTGCGTGGATATCAAGATTTCATCAAGGGAAGATAGGGGGCTAGGATGCGCAAAGTACACCGATGGCCGCTGCACTTTGTGCAGAATAGAGGTGAGGGAGGTAAAGAGCTATCTGAGAGCAGTGCATTGGATATGGCCTGGCGGTCAATTTTTTCGAGCTACTTGATAAACCAGCACATCGCACCTAGTACGAGCTCTCGTATAGAGTGAATCAGGCTATTGTAAAAGGTGAAAGCTCTTTTAATGTTACAAGCGATATGTGGTCAGGTGGTTTATTCTATAGTTTTTAGCATTTGGTTTTGTTGTAAGTGCTCAATGTTATGCATCGAACCAGCTTCGGCTGGTTATACCCAAGTTGCCTGCTGAAGTTGCCATATATACGTAGCAAGAGATATTCAATGTTGTGGTTCGCCCTTAGCATGCCGTTTTGCAGTGCGCTAATTCTGGCTTTCGCAGATCACTTCGATAGATGTTAATATTGAATGTTCTTGTTTTCTTCCTGATATCCTGATCTCCCAAACCTTGTAGCAGGGGTAGGATTTAGTTTTATTTAAAATAACTACCACCGACTTTGCGGATGACGCCATGACACTTTGGAGTTGTCACGCCACATGGATGACAGGCATGGACGTGCGTATAGACTGCTACCAGAGTGTCCAGCTTCCGACTCGGCAACTGTCAGATGGGGAAGTAACAAGGGTATCGAACATGGTAACCTTGGGTCTCGTGTCAGACATGCAACACCTAGGCCAGACAGGGGTGTTCTTACGGCTTGGCTAAAACAGGACTTAATTTCTATGTGGGGTGGTGTTTCGCGTGGTTTGGTGGCTTACAACTGCGTGCCGTGTGTGTTTGAGATGACGTGTGATGCAATAGGTGCACAAATTAAAAGAGCAACCAGTGATTTAGCAAAGTACGCGAATTGGGACGTAAATGAGAAAGGAGAGCAGCAGACGGTGCCATTAATGTGATCGCGTCATGCCTTTAGTGGAGCTTAAGGAATGCTCAAATTTTCTGCGGTGAATTATGATTGCGCAGAAGACAAAAACGCGTCCACCTCGCCCATATGCCGCTCGAGGCGACGCCGAAGAGGCACAGTTCCGGCAGGTGTCATGAAAGCGCTTCTTTCATATCCATCAAGAACTGAGAAAGGATTGAGTGCCAGCTGAAGAACGGTTATGAGGGACAATGTGGAGCATATATAGACTCAAACTGCACATAAATACAAACACGTCTGTTTGTTTCTCTACCTCTGGGGAGCTGAGCTCAAGTTTCGCGTCACTGATTATCGTGATCGTCGGCCACTATATTTTTTTGTGTGGTCATGATCGATGAGAAATTAGTAATTGAATCATTTCCTGCTTAAAAGGCAAATTATTAGAGAGCAGCAGACAAGAAGTTGCCTATGGGATTTGAGCCAACGACTTCTGCATATCGCATACGGTGCTCTGCCAACTTTCGAGTGTGCCAGTACTTCGTGCAACCTAATCTTGAGAATGTTCACGAATGCCACTCTCGAACATAGCTGGGGACCGTCCTGTAATGACGTAATTACCACTTCGCAACCGACTTATCGGCATGTTAGCGGCTGACAAGACGAATGTTGAGGAACAAGAGATCGTTCGGGAAATTATCGCAGACTGGAGGCGAAAGGGTATTGTGACCGAGACATCTTCACCTTACGCCAGTCCAGTACTATTCGTAGAAAGAAAAAACGACGAAAAAGGGTAGACGTCGACAAAACCACAAGACCGGCTGGACAACGACATCTCCAGTGAAGGGGAAGAGATCGTATTCGAAGCGGAAGTGCAAGTTGGACTGATCTTTATTTTTTATTGCTTTTCTGACGCTTTCATGCCATCCCCCAGTGTTGTGCTCCCTTTTTACTTTAACGAGCACTTTAAAATCTGTCAGGATGCCCGAGTGTTAGCGGCTGATTTATTGTGCCGGGAATTCCCGCCTGGGCGGCGGCTAACCACATGTTAAAGTTACCCCGCCTTTCCCATAGGAAGGGAAAGGCGCAGTAACTGTTTCACTTGTTTGCTGTGGACACCTCAACCGCGCCGTAAGGGAAGGGAGGAAGGTGGGAGTGAAAGTGTAAAGAGAAAGAGGAGCCGTAGTGGAGGGCTACGGAGTAATTTCGACCACCTGGGGATCTTTAACGTACGCTGACATCGCACAGCACACGGACGCCTCTTCGTTTCGCCTCCATCAAAGCGCAGCCGCCGAGGTAGGGTTCGAACCCGGGTACTCCGGCACAGTAGTCGGGTGTCTTATTAATAATAATAATAATAATAATAATAATAATAATAATAATAATAATAATAATAATAATAATAATAATAATAATAATAATAATAATAATAATAATAATAATATTATTATTATTATTATTATTATTATTATTATTATTATTATTATTATTATTATTATTATTATTATTATTATTATTATTATTATTATATTATTATTATTATTATTATTAGATGAGGTGGTGATAAATGCAAATTGCAAATGCAAAACTATCTTATAATAATAATAATAATAATAATAATAATCAATCAATCAATCAATCAATCAATCTTTATTTAATGTGCGCAGGAACAACCATGTGGTCTTCGTGCTGCAGCACAAATAAAAAAAGAAACAAAAATGAAAAAGCACAAACATGTTTACACACACAAAGAGAACACAAAAAAAGAAATAAATAATACATGAAATGAAACAGACGAAAAGTATCACGGAAAGTAAGCAAACAATGAGTAGCATCACTTATATACACAGTGAGAGAATTTTTTAGCACACCAGGAAATAAAGAAAAAAAAAAAAAAAACGAACGGTAGATAGAAGACAAAAAAAAAACAACAACAACAAATAACTGACATTGATTATAGTAATATAGAAATATACATAAAATAAACAACCCTTCCAGGCGCAACAAGTGCATGGTACTTAAAACACAGGCTAGAAATACAGAATAATACAATAAAGAAGTAAAATTGAACAAGGGGCAGTAAGATTCGAATATAAAGTTTAAAGTTGAAATATAAGTAAGAAACGGATAAAAAGTAGTTCACGATACAGACAGCATTGAACAGGAGAAAAAGCAAGAAGTGAAGTAAATACAATTTAAGGCTAGAAAGTGGGAGTTTTAAGTGATAAAGTACTATTTAGAATACAACGCTACGAACATCCAATGTAAATGAACAGAGCGAGTTTTGGAAGATGTCAAGGTGAGGACAAAAAGAGTTAAATAACCACTGCATCCTGTCCAGAGGGGAGTGGGAATGAAGAGGAGAAACCTGAAATGGTCTGAATTCCCTCATGCTCTTTCGCGGAACGCGCAGTAGGATGTACTCTAAGAGCTGAGGGCACATAATGTGGCCATGAAAGAGTTTGTACAGAAATATGATATCAAGTCTGATACGACGGCAGTGAAGGGTAGGAAGATTCAGTTGGGCGCTCCTGGTGGAGCGAGAGGGGGAAGTTGCGCAAGGAAAGCGATAATGAAATATCCGTAAAAATTTTTTTTGTACTCTGTCAACCTTGTCCAAGTTCGATTTGCAAGTGCCATTCCAAACAACCGACGCATACTCCAAGACCGGCAGGCATATGGACAGGTACAGTTTTAGGAACGGAAGTGGAGTATGGAACTCTCTCGAAAGTCTGCAAACGAATCCGAGTGTGCGCATAGCCCGCTGAGCAATGCGGTTAATGTGAGAGGAGAAGCTGAGGGTGCGGTCAAAAAGTACACCAAGGTCATTAATTTCATCAACCCTATCCAACAGCACGGAATTCACAGAATAATTGTAGAGAAAGCTATGTGTTTTACGAGTAAAGGACACAACCCTAGTTTTGGAAGAATTGAGGGTAAGTCGATTCATCGCACACCAATCAGAAAAAGCAGATATGTCCGATTGCAACAACACGCAATCTTGAAAAGAATGTATTACCTTGAATATTTTTATATCATCAGCATAAAGAAGAAACGAGGAGTTCTTTATCGCCGCGGAAACATCATTAATAAAAACGGAGAAGAGAAGCGGGCCTAGTACTGAACCTTGAGGAACTCCACTCGTTGCAGGGTAAACGAAAGAAGTCTGTCCATTGACACTGACAAAGCAGAAGCGATCAAGGAGATAGTTGCGTAGGAGGGCTACAAGTGAGACTTCAACGCCAGAGAGTAGAAGTTTTTCAAGAAGAAGTGAGTGAGTAACAACGTCGAAAGCTTTGCTCATATCACAGTACACAGTATCAACCTGACCCCTCTGAAGGACAGCTGCAGAGGCATACGTCATAAACGTGACAAGGTTGGTAGAAGTAGAGCGGCCCGACATGAAGCCATGTTGATTCGGTACTATGATATGTTTGAGATGGAAGGAAAGTACGCTGTGCAAAGCTAATTCGAACAGCTTAGAGGTTGCACATAGAAGAGAAATCGGACGATAATTGGAAACATCAGATTTGTTTCCAGACTTGAAGACAGGAAACACGCGTGCCATTTTCCACACGCGAGGAAAGGCAGCATTTTTTAAACAGTTATTAAATATGGCAGTCAGTACTGGTACGAAGATATAACTGAAGGCTTTTATTATGGCAGCTGGAATGCCATCAGGTCCAGGAGACAAAGATGGTCTCAGACGCTTAAGACTCTCAGTTATCAACTCCTCGTCAAAGAGAATGGAATTAGATAGTGCACCAGATGGGAGGCAAACGGAATCACAATGTGGATGTTTGTAAACGGAGGAAAAATGTTGTGCAAAACTGTCGGCAACATCCCGAATTTCCGAACCCTGAGAGTCAACTAAGCTGATACTTAAATCTGATTTAATGGAACGCTTGCGAACGTAACGCCAGAACTGACTAGGACGATTTGAGGCATTCCTCTCTAAAGACTCAAGATAGGAGTCGTAGTCCCGCTTGTATAAGCGTTTGCAAAGAGAACGCACACGGCGAAACTCCTCTGCCCAATTGTGAAACCCAGGGCGTTTCGCTTTACGATGGGCCCGTTCCTTGAGCTTTAACGCCGTTATTAGTTCCCTTGAAAACCAGGAAGGGAACTTCCTACGCGTAGGAGTATACAAAGGTATGTACCGACGCATACCATCAAGAACTATTTCTGTAAAGCGACTGACTTGTCTATCTGAATCATTAATGTCATTTAAAAGAGACCAGTCGACGGAAGAGAAGAAATTGAAAAGACCGACATAATCACCACGTGCATACGCGAAAAGGGGCGAATTCCCCACCCGATCTGAATTAGTAGAAGGTGAGGCAGAGAGAGCAGTAGTAACTAGAAGCGGAGGGTGAAATTTGTCACAGCGAGTCAGCGGTATGTCTGAACTCGAGACTCGAACACTTTCAAAATTCGATAGACAGATGTCAAGAATATTACCGCAACAGTTTGCAATGAAATTGTGTTGCTGCAAAGAGTTAAAGGCTATAAAATCAAGTAGAGCGTTACACTTACTTAATATGTAATGATTGTTGTGAGAAGAAATAAGTGAGTTCCAGTTGATACCAGGAGTATTAAAATCACCTAAAATAAGAAGTTTGTGTTTGCTATGACGGGTTATAACATGTTCGATTGAGAGCAGAACATCATCATAGGCTGAAGGAGGTAGATTCGGAGGAATGTAGAAAGCTGCAAGTAAAAGTTTTTCATATCGATTTAAAGTGAGCTCGAGCCACACACATTCTTCAACAGTTTCCAGATCGGAACGTCGAACACACTTCACAAAACTGTCAATAGCAATGAGCACTCCACCTCCTCTTGATTTGGGACCTGTTTCAGGGCGGTCGCTACGAAAAACAGAGTAATTATTTGGAAAGAAATCATTGGAAGGAATATCACTTGACAGCCAGGTTTCGGTAACCACAACAGCGGTATAACAAGAGGACAAGACGCTAGAAAAAAATTCTGATCCCTTAGTCCGAAGACCTCGGGCGTTTTGATAATAGATATCCAAATTAGGGGCCACTGCAATTTTGCGTCAGTTCAGAGGGATGAAGCATATCGTCGTAAAGCTTCCCACGAAAGTCCTTGTATATGCAGCCCATCGGCCACATCGAAGGCTCAACAAGCTTACTGTAGGATTCTTCATCAATTTCAATATGGAAGGACGAGTAGGAGTCGTACCTTGTTTTCAGCTGCCGGCAGGAAATGGGAGTAATATTCACTGATTTTAGATGGTTGGTAAGGTCTACCGATGTAGTATCGGGACTGAGTTTAGAGACGAAAATAGTCTTCGGACGCTTCTTTTGGTAAATGGCAACGTTCAGGACAGATGAGCTGGATGCGCCAGTAATGGCTCGACTTCGGTGCTTCTTCATCGCACTGGGTAAGTCAACCGCACGGCGAGGAGCAGAGGCAGAAGATGAACAGGTAATATCTCCAGTAGTCATCCCTCGATGAAGAGCGGCGGAGTAGTCCACAGATGGCTGCTCCTCACGGGTAGGATTGCCCACGGAGACAACGAGAGGACGCTCGACGAGAGGACGCTCACACTGCGAAGCAGCGCACCGCACAAGCTCCTGGCGTAGGCCGTGAACATCGGCACGTAGAGAGGCGATAACCTCGGCTTGTTGTACGAAAGCCCGCGAGTTCTCTACACGAAGGCGCTCGTTCTCTTCCCGTAGCTGGGCAACCTCATCGCTCAGAAAAGAGATTCCCTCAAGCGCGTCGAGGAGGAGAGCCCGTAGCGAGGCAAACTCACCGCCATGTTCGCCGGTCGCGGCTGAAGGGGGAAAACCGGTCGGGTGGCTGGGCAGGAGCGGGGCACCAGGGACTCTAGCACCACCGTCGCTAAGCCTAACACCGTCAGACGACGACGACGCACACAAATTACACAAGAATGGCCGAGAGCCGGACTTCAGAAGTTGCAGCTCGTCATCCGCCCAGGTGACGCACTTCGTGTGAACACGCTTCGCACAGTCGGCACATCGTAAAAACTGCTGCTTGCCAAAAAACGGGCGGGAGCACAGCGCACATGCGTCCTTACTGGGCGCCATCTTGGAAAAAAAAAAAAAAAAAGAAAAAAAAAAGAAAAAAAAAATAATAATAATAATAATAATAATAATAATAATAATAATAATAATAATCAATCAATCAATCAATCTTTATTTAATGTGCGCAGGAACAACCATGTGGTCTTTGTGCTGCAGCACAAGTAAAAAAAAAGAAACAAAAATGAAAAAGCACGAACATGTTTACACACACAGAGAGAACACAAAAAAAGAAATAAATAATACATGAAATGAAACAGATGAAAAGTATCACGGAAAGTAAGCAAACAATGAGTAGCATCACTTATATACACAGTGAAAGAATTTTTTAGCACACCAGGAAATAAAGAAAAAAAAAGAACGGTAGATAGAAGAGAAAAAAAAAACAACAACAAATAACTGACATTGATTATAGTAATATAGAAATATACATAAAATAAACAACCCTTCCAGGCGCAACAAGTGCATGGTACTTAAAACACAGGCTAGAAATACAGAATAATACAATAAAGAAGTAAAATTGAACAAGGGGCAGTAAGATTCGAATATAAAGTTTAAAGTTGAAATATAAGTAAGAAACGGATAAAAAGTAGTTCACGATACAGACAGCATTGAACAGGAGAAAAAGCAAAAAGTGAAGTAAATACAATATAAGGCTAGAAAGTGGGAGTTTTAAGTGATAAAGTACTATTTAGAATACAACGCTACGAACATCCAATGTAAATGAACAGAGCGAGTTTTGGAAGATGTCAAGGTGAGGACAAAAAGAGTTAAATAACCACTGCATCCTGTCCAGAGGGGAGTGGGAATGAAGAGGAGAAACCTGAAATGGTCTGAATTCCCTCATGCTCTTTCGCGGAACGCGCAGTAGGATGTACTCTAAGAGCTGAGGGCACATAATGTGGCCATGAAGGAGTTTGTACAGAAATATGATATCAAGTCTGATACGACGGCAGTGAAGGGAAGGAAGATTCAGTTGGGCGCAGTTGCGCAAGGAAAGCGATAATGAAATATCCGTAAAAATTTTTTTTGTACTCTGTCAACCTTGTCCAAGTTCGATTTGCAAGTGCCATTCCAAACAACCGACGCATACTCCAAGACCGGCAGGCATATGGACAGGTACAGTTTTAGGAACGGAAGTGGAGTATGGAACTCTCTCGAAAGTCTGCAAACGAATCCGAGTGTGCGCATAGCCCGCTGAGCAATGCGGTTAGTGTGAGAGGAGAAGCTGAGGGTGCGGTCAAAAAGTACACCAAGGTCATTAATTTCATCAACCCTATCCAACAGCACAGAATACACAGAATCATGGTAGAGAAAGCTATGTGTTTTACGAGTAAAGGACACAACCCTAGTTTTGGAAGAATTGAGGGTAAGTCGATTCATCGCACACCAATCAGAAAAAGCAGATATGTCCGATTGCAACAACACGCAATCTTGAAAAGAATGTATTACCTTGAATATTTTTATATCATCAGCATAAAGGAGAAACGAGGAGTTTTTTATTGCCGAGGAAACATCATTAATAAAAACGGAGAAGAGAAGCGGGCCTAGTACTGAACCTTGAGGAACTCCACTCGTTGCAGGGTAAACGAAAGAAGTCTGTCCATTGACACTGACAAAGCAGAAGCGATCAAGGAGATAGTTGCGTAGGAGGGCTACGAGTGAGACTTCAACGCCAGAGAGTAGAAGTTTTTCAAGAAGTAGTGAGTGAGTAACAACGTCGAAAGCTTTGCTCATATCACAGTACACAGTGTCAACCTGACCCCTCTGAAGGACTGCTGCAGAGGCATACGTCATAAACGTGACTAGGTTGGTAGAAGTAGAGCGGCCCGACATGAAGCCATGTTGATTCGGTACTATGATATGTTTGAGATGGAAGGAAAGTACGCTGTGCAAAGCTAATTCGAAAAGCTTAGAGGTTGCACATAGAAGAGAAATCGGACGATAATTGGAAACATCAGATTTGTTTCCAGACTTGAAGACAGGAAACACGCATGCCATTTTCCACACGCGAGGAAAGGCAGCATTTTTTAAACAGTTATTAAATATGGCAGTCAGTACTGGTACGAAGATATAACTGAAGGCTTTTATTATGGCAGCTGGAATGCCATCAGGTCCAGGAGACAAAGATGGTCTCAGACGCTTAAGACTCTCAGTTATCAACTCCTCGTCAAAGAGAATGGAATTAGATAGTGCACCAGATGGGAGGCAAACGGAATCACCATGTGGATGTTTGTAAACGGAGGAAAAATGTTGTGCAAAACTGTCGGCAACATCCCGAATTTCCGAACCCTGAGAGTCAACTAAGCTGATACTTAAATCTGATTTAATGGAACGCTTGCGAACGTAACGCCAGAACTGACTAGGACTATTTGAGGCATTCCTCTCTAAAGACTCAAGATAGGAGTCGTAGTCCCGCTTGTATAAGCGTTTGCAAAGAGAACGCACACGGCAAAACTCATCTGCCCAATTGTGAAACCCAGGGCGTTTCGCTTTACGATGGGCCCGTTCCTTGAGCTTTAACGCCGTTATTAGTTCCCTTGAAAACCAGGAAGGGACCTTCCTACGCGTAGGAGTATGCAAAGGTATGTACCGACGCATACCATCAAGAACTATTTCTGTAAAGCGACTGACTTGTTCATCTGAATCATTAATGTCATTTAAAAGGGACCAGTCGACGGAAGAGAAGAAATTGAAAAGACCGACATAATCACCACGTGCATACGCGAAACGGGGCGAATTCCCCACCCGATCTGAATTAGTAGAAGGTGAGGCAGAGAGAGCAGTAGTAACTAGAAGCGGAGGGTGAAATTTGTCACAGCGAGTCAGCGGTATGTCTGAACTCGAGACTCGAACACTTTCAAAATTCGATAGACAGATGTCAAGAATATTACCGCAACAGTTTGCAATGAAATTGTGTTGCTGCAAAGAGTTAAAGGCTATAAAATCAAGTAGAGCGTTACACTTACTTAATATGTAATGATTGTTGTGAGAAGAAATAAGTGAGTTCCAGTTGATACCAGGAGTATTAAAATCACCTAAAATAAGAAGTTTGTGTTTGCTATGACGGGTTATAACATGTTCGATTGAGAGCAGAACATCATCATAGGCTGAAGGAGGTAGATTCGGAGGAATCTTAATAATAATAATAATAATAATAATAATAATAATAATAATAATAATAATAATAATAATAATAATAATAATAATAATAATAATAATAATAATAATAATAATAATAATTATAATAATAATAATAATGAGCTCGATGCGCCATTACTGGCGCATCGAGCTCATCTGTCCTGAACGTTGCCATTTACCAAAAGAAGCGTCCGAAGACTATTTTCGTCTCTAAACTCAGTCCCGATACTACATCGGTAGACCTTACCAACCATCTAAAATCAGTGAATATTACTCCCATTTCCTGCCGGCAGCTGAAAACAAGGTACGACTCCTACTCGTCCTTCCATATTGAAGTTGATGAAGAATCCTACAGTAAGCTTGTTGAGCCTTCGATGTGGCCGATGGGTTGCATATACAAGGACTTTCGTGGGAAGCTTTACGACGATATGCTTCATCCCTCTGAACTGACGCAAAATTGCAGTGGCCCCTAATTTGGATATCTATTATCAAAACGCCCGAGGTCTTCGGACTAAGGGATCAGAATTTTTTTCTAGCGTCTTGTCCTCTTGTTATACCGCTGTTGTGGTTACCGAAACCTGGCTGTCAAGTGATATTCCTTCCAATGATTTCTTTCCAAATAATTACTCTGTTTTTCGTAGCGACCGCCCTGAAACAGGTCCCAAATCAAGAGGAGGTGGAGTGCTCATTGCTATTGACAGTTTTGTGAAGTGTGTTCGACGTTCCGATCTGGAAACTGTTGAAGAATGTGTGTGGCTCGAGCTCACTTTAAATCGACATGAAAAACTTTTACTTGCAGCTTTCTACATTCCTCCGAATCTACCTCCTTCAGCCTATGATGATGTTCTGCTCTCAATCGAACATGTTATAACCCGTCATAGCAAAAACAAACTTCTTATTTTAGGTGATTTTAATACTCCTGGTATCAACTGGAACTCACTTATTTCTTCTCACAACAATCATTACATATTAAGTAAGTGTAACGCTCTACTTGATTTCATAGCCTTTAACTCTTTGCAGCAACACAATTTCATTGAAAACTGTTGCGGTAATATTCTTGACATCTGTCTATCGAATTTTGAAAGTGTTCGAGTCTCGAGTTCGGACATACCGCTGACTCGCTGTGACAAATTTCACCCTCCGCTTCTAGTTACTACTGCTGTCTCTGCCTCACCTTCTACTAACTCAGATCGGGTGGGGAATTCGCCCCGTTTCGCGTATGCACGTGGTGATTATGTCGGTCTTTTCAATTTCTTCTCTTCCGTCGACTGGTCCCTTTTAAATGACATTAATGATTCAGATGGACAAGTCAGTCGCTTTACAGAAATAGTTCTTGATGGTATGCGTCGGTACATACCTTTGCATACTCCTACGCGTAGGAAGTTCCCTTCCTGGTTTTCAAGGGAACTAATAACGGCGTTAAAGCTCAAGGAACGGGCCCATCGTAAAGCGAAACGCCCTGGGTTTCACAATTGGGCAGATGAGTTTCGCCGTGTGCGTTCTCTTTGCAAACGCTTATACAAGCGGGACTACGACTCCTATCTTGAGTCTTTAGAGAGGTATGCCTCAAATCGTCCTAGTCAGTTCTGGCGTTACGTTCGCAAGCGTTCCATTAAATCAGATTTAAGTATCAGCTTAGTTGACTCTCAGGGTTCGGAAATTCGGGATGTTGCCGACAGTTTTGCACAACATTTTTCCTCCGTTTACAAACATCCACATTGTGATTCCGTTTGCCTCCCATCTGGTGCACTATCTAATTCCATTCTCTTTGACGAGGAGTTGATAACTGAGAGTCTTAAGCGTCTGAGACCATCTTTGTCTCCTGGACCTGATGGCATTCCAGCTGCCATAATAAAAGCCTTCAGTTATATCTTCGTACCAGTACTGACTGCCATATTTAATAACTGTTTAAAAAATGCTGCCTTTCCTCGCGTGTGGAAAATGGCACGCGTGTTTCCTGTCTTCAAGTCTGGAAACAAAACTGATGTTTCCAATTATCGTCCGATTTCTCTTCTATGTGCAACCTCTAAGCTTTTCGAATTAGCTTTGCACAGCGTACTTTCCTTCCATCTCAAACATATCATAGTACCGAATCAACATGGCTTCATGTCGGGTCGCTCTACTTCCACCAACCTAGTCACGTTTATGACGTATGCCTCTGCAGCAGTCCTTCAGAGGGGTCAGGTTGACACTGTGTACTGTGATATGAGCAAAGCTTTCGACGTTGTTACTCACTCACTACTTCTTGAAAAACTTCTACTCTCTGGCGTTGAAGTCTCTCTCGTAGCCCTCCTACGCAACTATCTCCTTGATCGCTTCTGCTTTGTCAGTGTCAATGGACAGACTTCTTTCGTTTACCCTGCAACGAGTGGAGTTCCTCAAGGTTCAGTACTAGGCCCGCTTCTCTTCTCCGTTTTTATTAATGATGTTTCCTCGGCGATAAAGAACTCCTCGTTTCTTCTTTATGCTGATGATATAAAAATATTCAAGGTAATACATTCTTTTCAAGATTGCGTGTTGTTGCAATCGGACATATCTGCTTTTTCTGATTGGTGTGCGATGAATCGACTTACCCTCAATTCTTCCAAAACTAGGGTTGTGTCCTTTACTCGTAAAACACATAGCTTTCTCTACCATTATTCTGTCAATTCTGTGCTGTTGGATAGGGTTGATGAAATTAATGACCTTGGTGTACTTTTTGACCGCACCCTCAGCTTCTCCTCTCACACTAAACGCATTGCTCAGCGGGCTATGCGCACACTCGGATTCGTTTGCAGACTTTCGAGAGAGTTCCATACTCCACTTCCGTTCCTAAAACTGTACCTGTCCATATGCCTCCCGGTCTTGGAGTATGCGTCGGTTGTTTGGAATGGCACTTGCAAATCGAACTTGGACAAGGTTGACAGAGTACAAAAAAAATTTTTACGGATATTTCATTATCGCTTTCCTTTCGCAACTTCCCCCTCTCGCTCCACCAGGAGCGCCCAACTGAATCTTCCTTCCCTTCACTGCCGTCGTATCAGACTTGATATCATATTTCTGTACAAACTCCTTCATGGCCACATTATGTGCCCTCAGCTCTTAGAGTACATCCTACTGCGCGTTCCGCGAAAGAGCATGAGGGAATTCAGACCATTTCAGGTTTCTCCTCTTCATTCCCACTCCCCTCTGGACAGGATGCAGTGGTTATTTAACTCTTTTTGTCCTCACCTTGACATCTTCCAAAACTCGCTCTGTTCATTTACATTGGATGTTCGTAGCGTTGTATTCTAAATAGTACTTTATCACATATAACTCCCACTTTCTAGCCTTAAATTGTATTTACTTCACTTTTTGCTTTTTCTCCTGTTCAATGCTGTCTGTATCTTGAACTACTTTTTATCCGTTTCTTGCTTATATTTCAACTTTCAACTTTATATTCGAATCTTACTGTCCCTTGTTCAATTTTACTTCTTTATTGTATTATTCTGTATTTCTAGCCTGTGTTTTAAGTACCATGCACTTGTTGCGCCTGGAATGGTTGTTTATTTTATGTATATTTCTATATTACTATAATCAATGTCAGTCATCTGTTTTTTTTTTTTTTTTTTTTTCTTCTACCTACCGTTCTTTTTTTTTTTCTTTATTTCCTGGTGTGCTAAAAAATTCTCTCACTGTGTATATAAGTGATGATACTCATTGTTTGCTTAATTTCCGTGATACTTTTCGTCTCAGTTTCATTTCATGTATTATTTATTTCTTTTTTTTTGTGTTCTCTCTGTGTGTGTAAACATGTTTGTGCTTTTTCATTTTTTTTTTGTGCTGCAGCACAAAGACCACATGGTTGTTCCTGCGCACATTAAATAAAGATTGATTGATTGATTGATTGATTATTATTATTATTATTATTATTATTATTATTATTATTATTATTATTATTATTATTATTATTATTATTATTAATATTATTATTATTATTATTATTATTATTATTATTATTATTATTATTATTATTATTATTATTATTATTATTATTATTATTATTATTATTATTATTATTATTCGCCTGTATGCTGACAGGGCATTGAGGTGTCCACTGAGTGGAGATATAAGGTAGTTTTGCATTTGCAATTTGCATTTATCACCACCTCATCTATAGGCCTGTGCGCCGTCGGTTAGCCCCCTCCGCCTCGAACCCACTACCTCTGGCTCCTTCAGAGCCCACACCTCTGTAGAAGCGGAGGAATCCGCCATAGCTCTTGCAATCACTTCTGCTGCTGCTGCACTCACCATCACAATGAACCGCGCTTCAATATTTTGCTAGGGGGCAGCTACTCTCACCTCCAGTTCTCAACCACCCGACCCGTTGAACTCGTGTGGGTACCATGCCCACTCATGCAAAAGCGGTAAAGAGGTGGCCCACTTGTACTGGTGCTCGAACGCGTCGACCAAGCGGCGGGTCCCGTTGACCCAGGTAGTGTCAGAGTTCACTTACTCACATAGGATGACATGACACTCCACTACCGAGCAACTGTGTGCTAACCTTCATCCCGCTCATCTCTTTCTAAGCCGCACCAAAACACATGGAGAACTCCAAGCTCGTACCCGTCCCTTGCAAGCATTTCTGGCCCTGTTCTCCCCGTTCCAATACCAACCCGAATGCACCCTCTGCGGGGCCCCGAGCGCTACCTTTGAGCACGTCATGTTCATCTGTGGAGAATTCCGTAGCCACAACGAGCTACACAATCTGTTTCACGATACGTGGAAAAGAGGAGAAGAAATCAGTTTTTTAATCTTATTAAAAAATTACGATATAGGCTCTTGTTCCTACCGGTGATAACTAAATGTATATGTGTAGGTTAAATGTTCTAGTAATATCAATGTACGTTGTACACTTCACATTTACGTGTGCATTGTAACATGTGCAAGTGCGTTGAAAACAGTTCAATATTTCATTGCTTTTGTTATCATATGCACATTCGTGATGTGAGGCGGCTCTGTTACCTGTGCTCCTTTCAGCGAACCAGTTTTTACTTCCTGTTTCAAATTGAGTAAAAAAAAAAGACACGGAATAATTAAAGAAATTAACAGAGTGAAGTGTGGCTTCATGTGCTTTGCTATACGGAATGTATATTGTTTTATGTGAAAAAAAAAAATGAACATGCAGTTAAACACGATAGCGCACGAAAACTTCGCTGCAGCAGTATGCGTCGTGATCCGCAACTGGAGCCGGCAAATAGTAACCATTAATGCTGTCGCATCATAATCTTAAAAGCAGAACTTGTGTCCTTCGCTGGCGAGAAGACGTCGAAAACATCAACCTAACTGCGCTATCTACCGTGATAAACTACGTAAAACGAGTGCTTTCGCACATTATAGTACGTTTTTCCACCTGTGAGCTCGCAATTAACAAAAGCGTCACTACGCCATGTATCGGCCAAAGTTAACTTGTCCGGCCGCTTGACCTGCCAACAGCTACATGTCACAGTCTGGCTATATAGCTTGACCACGGTACCACCTATGTTGTACCACCAATTCACCTGTGATGGCAGATGCAGCATGATGCTCCCTCTGGTGTACTTAAAGGACATCGCTGAGAACAAGACCAAAACACAAAGTAAAAAAGGACGGACACAGGCGTTGTGCAGGTGCCTCTTGTTGTAGCCGCGCCGTGCTCCTCGACTCCATTGTACATTGTCTCGGCAACTTAATCGCTGGAAAACCATGTTAGCTCAGGCCTAAATCTAAGTCTAACTAAAGGAAAACCAATCTACATCACGGCTTCGTTTCGAATGACTGCGTTTAGCAGAGTTAAGCCTCAGCTATGTTTTTTTTTTTCGCTCTGTTTACCAGGAACCGCGGCGCTCTGTTGAAATCCCATTTAAGAGTGTTTATTTTTGTTTTAAGATTTTGCTAGAGCCATAACTCTGTAACGACCGAGACATGACACCTAGTTTGGCATTGGAGTTACATGAAACTGTGAAATTGTATCGCATCGCCGTTTGCAGCGCTTATCCTCACTATGATCTGTACGCGTCGTTTGCTCGACGCCCCCTATATATAATTGAGGCTGAAAACGTCCGTGGGTGCCTCCTTTGACCTTGCGGCAGGTATACGTGTACCCTTCCAACCCGCCCTTCATTCATATCTCCGCTAACGGTGCTCTTCCATTTGCCTGTTCTACTCCAGGTGCAAATCTCGCCCAGGGCCAATCTGAGGCGGGTTTCGCAGCTATAGTTCCTCCCTTACCACTCTCGCAAGGAGCGCAGTGGACGAGGAATTATGTTTCGTTATCAGCACTCAGAAGCGTTGCACATACAGAGCAGAACGCCACAGCCCATTGTGGAGCTTATTCCTCGTTGATGTGCTAACCCTGATTCCCCCCGCCCTTTCTGACCTAAGGGGCCGTCGTTTGCACAGGGCAACGTTCTTAGTCTCTATCTAAGGACGTTGGCACAGGGCTGTGACAATGAAAAAAGTGCATGACGGTAGGTATGAACTGCGGATAGGGAAGAGGGCGTGAACAAAGTTGCTTTTCACTGTCGTACCGGCACATTTTAGTAGAAAACAGTGCGTATCCGATTTTTCATATTTTCAAGGGCTGTACGTAGTTGCGGCGGTCGGCACTGTAGTTGAATGTACCTGGCCTAAACGGAGGCACCTACCACGATAGAACACACCTACCCAAATCGAATACACCTATACACAATCGACGGCAACTACAACTATCAGTCGAGCTAGAGCCAGCGTGCAAAAAAAGTTATTTAAAAAAGGACTTCAGTTTTTGATTGTAGAGTATTGATAAAGCTGGCTGCACTGTGGAAAATGCCGCCCCGATATCAGTTAAAAAAAATTCTTATCAAGCCGTCTTTGCTGTTCAGCGTTTTTCGCGCTGAGCCTTTTCTTCTGATACGTGAGCCGAGTGTCACGACGGATACTGCTACGGCACAGTTTTCTTTCTTTATCATGTTTGATTTCGGGCACACCTTTAACGTAAAATAATATTATTTCTTCGCATAGCAAAGCGCTTGCGGCCACACTTTTCTAATAATTCTTTTCTAATAATTTTTTTAATAATTTCGAGTCTTTTTTTTTTCTTTCTTCACGCAATTTGAATCAGGAGATAAAAGTTGGTTCCCTGAAAAGAGCACAGGTAAAAGAGCCGCCTTGCACCACGAATGTTCGTATTACAGCAAAAGTACAGAAATATTGAACTGTTTTCAACGCAATTCCACATGTTCCAATGCACACGAAGATATGAATTGTGTACAGCGTGCACTAATGTTATCGGAACATTCAATCTACACATGTGCATGCACTCAGCGCCGGTAGCTTTACATGAACTTGTGTAGTAAATTTTTTAATAAGATTAAAAAAAAATCTAATTTAATCCCTGCTTTTCCCCGTATCGTGAAATACATTGTGTGGTCCTTGCGCATACGCGAATTACCTATAGATCTCAAGCATATATGTCCTGAGAGAGGGGTGGGGGGAGGCACAGCCCTAGCTCCGGCAAACGATGTGAGGCCTGTTGGGAGTATACAGCGCTGCCTACTCAGCAGTATCGTTTCACTCCACAAAGTTAACCAATTGGTAAGGAGTTGTCTCTTGAGCAAAAACATTTCGCTGTGGTTTAGTCCTGGTTATATCTAGATGGAAGCGAAAGCTTCTTTTGCCTGCTAAATTATTCCTCTATCACGCCCTATCAGTGTAAGGTGCTACATTACTGGGGACACTTAAGCTCAGCCTTTAAGGGTATGACGCGAGAGTGGAAGCTACCAGCCCACATATAAAGTCCCGCTTTAACCAAGCCGTATGTACAGGGTCGTCCACTTCTAGCTAGAACACGGTCACTGCTTTTAAAGCAACATTGTATCTGACGCAGGCAGATATCGATGCAAAGCGATGCAAGCACACAGAGACACGGATGTGCTGCTTCACATGGCCAGCCACTTTAGATTACTGCGTGGCCGGGTCGGATGCAATGTTGCTTTAAAAGCAGTGACCGTGTTCTAGCTAGAAGTGGACGAGGCTGTACACGCCTGCGTGTCGTAGGGGTAATGCGAATGCAAATGGTTCTGGCAGGCTGATTCTGATATCACCCTCTCATATGAAAGAAGAGATCCGAATTGGCGCTCTTTCAGGCGCCCATCGACGCTGACCCTGAAGGCTCGAGCTGGCTGGCGGAGTGAAGCTTCTGCTTCAATGGGGTATTCTGAGCAGAAGGCGCTAGCATCATCGTACAGGTCGTATGCAGTATGGTTTCCGACATTGTCGTTAACTGTAATTAGCTGGCAGTAGTTACATCCTGATTTTAATCTAACAGCGTTAAAGGTCCCGTCCTCCAAAAAATCCGGGGTTAGCATTGACGCCTTTGTGAGCGGAAAATCTTGGGCGTGCCTCTGTGAGATGGCAGGTGACATGGAAGGTACTGATAGGTCCCCGCGACTTGTACCACGCCACGGGACGACGTGACATGGCCGCTTTGGCAGGAGCTACCAACTCGGAATTCTTCTATGAGACGGGAGTGGGAGGGAATCGAATGAACCATTGGACTGCGAGTCAGACGCGAGCTACCTCTAAGCCACACAGGCGCGTTCGCACGGCTTGAGCATAGCTGGGTCTGTATGTATGCTTCGTGGTCTTTAATATTGTCGTAATGTTAATTACTTAGTGGCGCCGCCATGTGGCCGAGCTCGGGAGACTGGTACGCGCTCGTCTTCGCTCGGATAGCCCGCTCGCGGGTCGGTTCACCAGTTTTGCCTTCGTTCGCCGGTGTTTTTGTGTTAGTGCCCAGTAAACCGACTTACTTAACTCTACTGGTTTCTGTGACGTTTTTAATGTGGTAACTTACGACTTGAGGCTACAGATTGCGTTTGAGATAACGATATGATGCTACCGCGTCATACCCTCAAATCTGGAGCTTAAGCGCTCACCCCAATTTTTACACTCCGCTTTCTTCACATCGTGAACTACGTGTGTAGTTCACATCGTGAACTACACATCGGCAACGAATACCCACTGAAACAAACAAATGTTTTGCCGCGTGTGTGAGCAGCAGGTCATTGCTCCCACGTCGACTAACGTCCTCCCCCTATCGCACTCACGAGATATACGTTCCTTTGCAGAAAAGGGCCTCTCGGCGGAGATAAACGAGCGCGTGCTCGGGGACGTCCTCCCACTCGCGCCACACGCCAAGGCGCTCGCTGTCTCTGGGTTCGTCCGGAGTTCCGCAACGCACGCACTGTGTGCCGGAGACGTGAGGGCACACATGTGTCGCAAGCCACAAGTGCTCTTAGACGCAAGTGCATGCTTGATGCCAGTTCCTCTCGAGAGATTTCAAGCTGCCGTTGCGTCACCGAGTTGTGATTGCAGCAATAAAAGGCGATAAAATTAGTAGCCGCTTTTTCAACGGCGTTTATCTCTTGATCACGACGTAAACACACGCGACATCGCCTAATGCGCCGACACCGCTGGAGTCCGAAGTGCATGGGAGAATTGGCATGCTGCATCAGACATTGGAGAGAACCTTGCTACAGAGTCTCGCTATACATGCACGTACACTGCACGTGCTGTCGGCAGCGGAAACGGTGTAGACCACTTGAACTTCGATTACACTTCACTGCCACGCCATTTTACAGCAGCGCCGAGTGTCGATAAGGGCGAAAGGGATATTTTTTATCTGCACGCATTTCAATTTTGTTAATTCAATACGGGGCGCTATAGCGTGACGAAGACTCCGAAAGGTGCCATGGGAGCTGCGAGCGGTGCAACTCCGAGTGGTGTACACTGATGTTTCCTAAATCAGTAAGCGCAAGAACCGATGCACCATGGGCATTCGTCACCGCAAGACGATCTACGGTTTCACGTATGATTGAATTGATTTCGCTCTTCAACCATCTTTTCTGTAGTGGTTTTTGATGGGTAATATATCCACTTTACTGGGTTCTGTAACGAGTAAATACAGCAGAGCAAAGTGTGCATTACATTTTCTGTAGCTCTAATTTCATCCGGCAGCCTGAAGCACAATCAAATTAGATTAAGCGAGTTCGGCACTGATCACTGCCGATTCATCAGTTCGTCATGATTATCACCAGATCTATCTGGGGAGCTCTTAATCTACAACCATATTTATATTCAGTGCAGCAGCAGAGGCGTTAATTCAGGCTGGTGCTGCTATATGCGTTGAAGGCATTTGGTCTCTGCTAAAACCACACGTGTTTTCCTGTTTCAGCATTTCGAGTAACCTTTTACGAAGCCATTAGGCTGAGACCGATATTTTGCCGTAAAGCCGCATTCTTTCTAATACAGCGATCGACTACACAACTCTTTTCCTTGCGGAACTCGGCATCAAATACACAAAATTTCCAGAAGGCCTTTTCAGCAGATTTACAACGTTCTTTAGCCTTCGCACCTTCTTCCGGATAAGTTCTAGCGGTCCCTTTGGAAACGAGGTAAAGACCCAAGCCTAAAAAAGAAAAAAAAAAAAGTAAACGAGCGAACGAATGAACATAACGTCGCATTTATAAGCAGTTATTTTTTCCAATTATTTGTTCCGCATTTCGTAATTCGTTAACACAGCCTTTTGTATTCTATGGCGACGCGCACGTCGGCCGCTGTCAGGGGCCGACGTGCTTTAAAAAAAAAAAAAAAAATTAAAGTATGCAGTTTGAGATACAATAGTTTAAGGTAAAACATCTCAGATGTGGCGAACTAATGTTCTGCCTAGCAAATTAACTAAACGTATGAGATTAGCACAGTTGCGGGTTACGACCAATGGGAATTCGAACTCCTAGACAAGACGATACCATACCAGTTTCTGAAACTGCTAAAGATAATTTTCTTATGCCCTTCAGCTCAAGGAATTCCGGCGCTTTTACAACACCCGAACTTTGTATGCTTTGTATGCGCAGAAATATTGTTATTAATGGCCCATCTTCTGAAGGCGTGTTGCAGTGACACGGCGTGACACTCGAAGTGCCTCCTTTGCTGTGCCTTATCATACAGTTTCTTTTAAAACTCCGTCTCCCTAAAATACTTTGACCACGAAGCTTTTCACGACTTTTTCCCTGCGCCAAGTGGAAAAGCATATGCGGTGCTACGAACGTTCTCACCAGTTCTGTTCCAGAAGATAATTAGCAGTCCTACAGGCACCTTATCTTTGAGCATGGTCGATAGCGATGAGAGCTTCGATCTTCGCCTAGCAATGTGCTGTTTCATTTGACAGTTCAAAGAGGCCCAGATAAATTGGTGTTTGCCAAAGTACTTCCGTCACGTCGTAAATCAGAGTGGCATGTCCAAAAGAATCAATTAGCATAAACTTAGGGCAAAGACAACGCTCTGGAACATGTAACTTAAACATGTTCCTCTAACGATAATAAGGTCGGGCTTCTTGAGGTGGCTTGGTGGAGGTCGGGCACGAGAACTGCCGATAAACGCAGCACAAACGTTCGGCAGTCAGCAGTGAGAAAAGACTAACGAATCTGTGCACATCAAGTCGCAGCATTTCAGATTGGTGATGAACGACGAGTCACTAACTCGTCTCACGTAGCCGCGACCATCGTTTTGGCCTAAATTAGACCGGCAGATTTCTTGAAGCCGAACCTTCCTCCGTAACACATCTCGCTTCGCGGATGGAAGCCTGTAAAGTTCGCTTGCATCGCGGACTAGGGGCTAACTGCACGAAAGAGACGCATACTTGCTCGCGTCGTTCAACATGTTTGGCACCGGGGTGGAGGAGGAAGCAACAAAAGAATGGAAAACATGTGAAAGTGTTTTGCCAGTGGGAGGTCCTAACGTCGGAGGAATGCGTAGGGAAGGAGACAGGCGGCAGTCCTCAAAATGGGGCGCTGTATACTTTTAGCTGTTTGGTTTAGTTTGAATGTACTCTGTAACATGAATGGCCTTCGTATTTCCCTCGTCGCATAAAATGCGTACGTTATAAACGACGAGATGGACATATATATATATATATATATATATATATATATATATATATATATATATATATATATATATATATATATATATATATATATATATATATATATATATATATATATATATATTATCTTCTAATCTATGACTTATCTTTATGCAAAAATGGGAAAGGGTTTTGTTCAGAGGGGACGCACTAGTTGTCGTACTCTGAACTTAAAAACTTTGAAAATTCTATTTTGTGGCGTCTATAGTGCCGATTACAAACGTGCGATTTCAAAATATTGTTGTGGGATGTACTACAGCAAGTTTTTAGTCCTGATCGGAGTGGTGGGATACTAAGAAGCGTTACCGTTATCACAATGCTTTACAGGATTGTGGAGAGAGTGCATACTATTGCGACCACCCCCCTTTTATTCATCATATGAGCCTTGAATGAACAGGGGGTAATTATTCTCAGGTGGTTAAACTCATATGGCTTGGGGCTTGTGCCGTAGATAACGTTACTTTTGATGATGCCCAGATTTTTAAAACAATGTCTAACGCTGGCGAATTCTTTTCTTGCGCCTTTAGGTTACGCGGCAAGGAAGAAATCAGGTGAGAGATAATCTTTTTTTATCAGTTGGTGGCTTAGAGAATAAGTTAATAATCGCGATTAATGTAGTCGTTTCTGCACCGTGCGGCGGATGGTTTTGCTGCATAGATGCCCATTCAGATGTGTATAGCAAATGTTAAATAGTATATAGGTAGTCTTAGACGTGGCGAAAGCACGGTCCTCTAGAAAAGGTGCGGCACATAATGTTAGCTTTTACGTACGATATCACAGTTGTATTTTTTGTTCCTAGTAGTCTTTAGAACCATCGTACTATCTCATATCCGTAAAGCGAAAAATTTATCAGTAGTATTACATGTGGCAGGAAAGGTGTGGCACGTATTGTTAGCTTTGACGTGCGACATCACAATTGCATTTTTTTCTTGGTAGTTCTTCAAACCGTCAATCTATCTTATCAAAGAAAACGATGAATTAAACAATGTGAATGCTATGTGGGACTCGATTTAGGTGCGGCTCACTAAAAGATAAATTCGAGTGTAGATCTCCAGAGCGTGCGCCCTTTGGGGACCTTGCAGAAGAACAGAGCTAGGAGCTTTCTGCTCAGACATCTAAAGGTGTTTCGATCCGCGGATCCGATAATTTGATCTAAATTACATAACCTCTTTAGCGGTTAATATAATCGCATACAGCCAGAGGGACCTTTTAGTCATGCAATGGCGTCGAAAGGTTTCCCGTGAGTAATTCCTTCGGACCTGGTAGCGGGACAAAGAAGGATGTGGCAGGCGAAAGGAGGTTCAGGACAACTTAATCGGATCACCCGCGGCGTCATGGGAGTTGGTCGATGCCATTGGCTAAATGGACTTTCTTGAGAGGCTTTTGCTCATCTTCCCTCAATATTTGTAGTTAATACTGATGAGTGGATCGTAAAGCAGCGCGAAACACTAGACGAAAAGGAACAGCTGACGGCATGAGCGCTTTACGATGAATCCATTCCAACTCGCCCATAGTTTTCTATGCTCGTGACTTGTGTGTGCACTGATCCTCTCGGAGTATCGATCCAATATTCATGCAGTTGAAAAGATGGCACTACAACATGGTTACACGCGATAACCCCCCCCCCCCCCCCCCCCTTTTCTTCCTAACACACAAACACACACGGGACAACACCTTGCGTCTATAGTCCACGCACGCACGTGGCCATGACTGGCTTCCCGGAGCCCGCTTATCGTGGGTCGAGTAGGGAGGGTGTAGCTTGCCAGAGTGACGGCTCGTTGCAACGATGTTAACAAGCCGAGTGGCTACACGTATTGTCGCTGATATGGCCGAAGGGTTTGGCGCATGGTCACTCACTTCGCGCTTTTCGTTATAACTACTCGGTCCAAGGCCTGATCTCGGATAAAGCGTTCCTGGAAAAAAACAAAAGTAAAAAGAACAGTAAAGGCCTGCCAAAAGCTTGACCCTTGTGTCCTTGCTCGTTCGCTTTCGCAAGCGCTTGCTCGCGTCTGCTACGTTTATGTGTGACAAACTCTTCATTCCCTGGCGCCTTCGCGGGTTGCGAAAGCCGACCGAATAACGCCGGTGAAATGATGGCACGAGAGGCTCTCCTCCTGCGCGTGCTGGCAGGTGACGCCGGCGCGAGCGTGAGAGACGGCGAATTTTCGTGCGTGCGTGTTCTGTTGGCAATTATATCGCCGGCGATTCCGATCTAGTCCGCACTGTACCTCCTATAACTTTAAATTTGATAAGAACGGCCGGGTGACTGTTGGAGTGCCACACTGTCTAAGTGCACTATAGATAGGGGCTGGAAGTTTCGGCTTAAACCGATAAAAGACTGTGAGAAGCACGCCAAACACACATTTCGAAATAAGATTTTACCAGAAAAAAGTCAGTGTTATGGCCTGCAGTCTATAGCTAGATGGCTGTTGAGTTTGAGTTAGTGAGTAAATGTTGGAAATGAACTAACTATAGGCAAGCTATAGCGGAGTGACGCGACACAGGTATTGTTACGAAAGCAGGCGTAAGTCCGATTTGAGGTACTGCTTCGCTAGTCTATAGGTATCAGCTGACCGGGAGCACCACCTCCTCAGCACCATCTTGTTAAGTAGTCTTTGTTCTCTTTAATCACTCGCTTGGAACAGTTTGTTGGTTAGGATAGCGTTGTAAGCGGCATGTAGTACAGTTATGCGAAAGTTTGCATTGCTTCATGCAAAGATAAATTCTGGCTACCGCGACAGCTGAGCTGCAGTTCCGTCAACCCGCAGACTATGTCATGCTCCGCCATCTCGTCCAACCCAGCGCGACATCGGAATGATAACGATGATAACGGAAGAATGATAAGACCACCCTGTTCTTAGAAGTAAGTTTGACAAACATTTCTGTCTATCTGCTATCTCATTTAACTTTTATTTTTTTATAGTGACAGCAATTCCATATCAAGCGTAGTTTCAAGGAGAGCTGTATTTACGCTAACTACTGGTAAAACAAAAATCATGTCATGCTGAAGAAAGTACCAAGATGTCTGAACTCACAGCCACAGCTAATATACTGTCAATACTGCAACTTGTTTTTCCTCGGCTAAAACTAGTGTCATTTAATGAATGGGCTTTACAAGATAAACATCACTGAATTGCTTCCCTTCACTTCTGTATATGCAACTAGACAAAAGGCTGAGAAAAATATAACACTCTTCCGCATGCACCATAACTGATTCGAAAACTTCCATTATTTTCTCTGGGAGGACAGGCTGGAATCGCCTTGACAAGCGTGCCGTTTTCCAACCAGAGCGGATTCTGTCTTCTTTAAACAGCTAATTTTAGATGAAATCTGGCATTTCATTACTTGCCTTGATTCCACTTATATGTATTTTTTTTTTACATTCTCGGCACTTGTTTTCTTTTTAAAATTATGTTTTTATATTTCCTGTTGTATGAGCCATTACCACCAGAAATATAAAGAAAGAATGTGCACAATGTGCTACGTACCTTATTAGCATATATATGCTCAAACTCACAAAAAATATATGCCTTATAAAATTTTCTCTGTGGTAGATGAAAGCGCGGACGTAATATAAGCAATCATGATAATCAATGAGAATTAACCATTACGGCTGTGCTCGAGGTGAGAGCGAACCAATGTTTGTATTCAATAGTATTCCGTACTTTTATCGGACATCCATAGTCGAGCGCTAAGATACGAAACTTGTGTTCGAGGCGTCGTTCAGATCATACGCGAAGGTTTACCACTAGCACCGTGCACAGAGGCTGCGCTGCTCAGCACTCAATGGTGACATAGAAGGGGTGAGAACAAACCAACATTTTTCTCAACCCTTGCGTTCTTCGAGCAGTTTCATTCGTCAAAGCATACGTAGAAGACTACATTTTGCAAACCTAGGCGATGCGCTGCTCTACTTATCGATTCTTCAAGCGCGTCATTTTCTGTCAATCGGGTGTGACTGTGTGTGTGAGATGCACGCGTGCACAGCGCATCGAGTCATCGCATTTAGGTCGACAGCCGTTTCCGCCCTGGCGTGTGACGAACGAACCGAAGAGTAATGTGTCGGACTGGTCGGGAAGCGTGCAACTGGCTGCGCAGTGAGACTCAAATAAGCTGCGTTGCGGCAATCGTGTTAGCAGCTGTTTTCAGTCATTTTTATTATTATTTTTTTTGCAACCGCGCTTCATGCGCCTTTTGTGGATTTTGTCTTTGGCAAGTGGAAGCACTGTCAAACACACGAGCGTATTTTTTGGTTTGTTTTCATTTACGCCGTTCGTTCACCGTCGAAACATAAAAACTGGCTCTTCACCAAGGTCTCCTAATCTGGATTGTGTCAAAGGTGCACGGTCATGTCACAGAGATATAAGGAGACAAGCATGCCCGCACGCACGCAAACAAGCGCACAAAATCGTTCACGTACAAATGCTTGCGACACCAAACTGCTCATACAAGCCGCTGTCGAAGCCTGTACGTAGAACGAAAGCTTTAGCCAGGTGTGGAGTCTGAAAATGGCTGGGAGTGCTGGAAGTGGCTCCACTGACTTCGAGAAGGACTTTTTTGGCTTTCTGGTATAACCCTTTAGGAGAATGCAAGTGAAGTGTTCGTTTGTTTGTGGCATATCCAACGCAAACTGTGGGCTGCTATACATGTGCGCCTTCTGATAACGGTTAATTGTTACAGGTGATGTCGGTTTGTGTTCAGGAAACCGATATTTGTGATGAAAAGGCATGGCGCCATTTTTAAGGAACTAGGCGAGACAATAGAGAGATTTAGCTTACCGTGGTCCGCGATCCGCCACCGTGGCTCTCTACCGCGCGTGGGCGGGGCGGTCAAGCTGATTGGTCCCGAAGCGGCAGGTCTGTGTGCCGACATCTACCGACATCCAGTATGTGGCGCCATCTGTCGGCGTCAAGGGGGGTCTGGGCATGCGCAGTGGAACGCGCGGTGGCGGAGCACGGTAGCGGATCGCGGATCACGGTAAGCTAAAACTCTCTAATAGGGGTCGCGCATCTAAATAGCTGATTGATTTAATGATGAACTGCTACAGTGAACGTTCGGCTTCGGGGTGTGTTTCAGTCAAATCGTCTGCGAAAGAAGGTTACAGAATTTTAAATAAAAAAGAATTCTTAATCGTAAGGTGCCCAGCAGGCGCTATAACACTAAGGAAAGTGTAGGAGATTTCTTCAGTTGCAGTATAAACAGCCGTCACTTTACCCCAGTAGTACAGCACCAAACTCGAAATTCGGTGGTCGTGGGTTTGAATCCCAGCGGTAGCGTGCGGTTGTTGTTTTTTCCTACTATCTAACTTAGTTATCTCCAAAGTTAATTATTACTTCACATTCATCAGCACAAAAAAATCATCCATGTTTTCCTTCATGTCCGTATTTGTTGGCTCCTATCTTATCTCATGACAAAGCCCCCGATTTTCCTTGCACCTGTTTGCTGATTACTATTGCCTCGAGCTTTAGTACTGGCGCTGTCAATGTCATACGCTCGGAGCGCTTTATTATTATTTTTTTTTTCTGGATAAATGCTTGATTTTTCATTCACCGTATCCGTGACAACGTAAATCTGCTTCACGTGGTCTCTCTCGAGCAAGTATTTTGGAAGTATTCGGGGTGAATAAATTTCCCTTTCTTGTGGCACACAATTTATACCGTTAGGTGTTTCAGGTATGATGGGTTAAGAGGGAAATAAAGTGCCAAATGCAGCCTGGTAGCCGTGATGACGCCAATCCAGTAGGCACGTGCTGTTCTTGGAAGCGATCAGCCCTTGTTCATACACCGCAGCAGCAGTGAACCGTCGACAGGGAATAGAAAATACCGTTTAGGGTCTCGGTTGTTTGCTAGTATATTGTTCTAGAGGGCAGCTGTTGAGCGTTTGTTCGCCGATTGAACCGTATCGCTGTTATTGCCATTGCCGGTGTAACCTAGTGAAAGAGAGAGACAGTCACGCGTCACTACCCAAAGAGAATTTCTCAGAAGAGGAGGAGAGCCACGATTCTCCTTCTCGCGATTCTTCTTCGGAGAAATTCTCTTTGGCTTGTCAGAAAGCAAAAAGCACATCCATGCATGCAAGCATCTCTCAAATTCTGTGCCTCAGTATATTGCAAAAACGCTTAAATAGCTGCGCTCAAATTTCGCAATAGGGAGCATCGTAATCGTCCATAGATTTTTCTTTTAAATAACGATAAACGTCGTGGGAATTGGATTAGAGCAGACAAAGTTACAATTCGGAGTAACAGGAACCTAGCGATCACCCTGCAGTGACCAAATAGATGTTTGTCTCTAGAATTTCCTAAGGCAGCTCCTTCTAAGAAAAAAAAAATGCTTGTAAATTTCTTAAGCATCAACTGACTAAAAATTTGTAATGCCGAACATTTGTGTCACTGTACTGTCTGCGTTGTTTTTTTACACAGAATGCGGGAATTATTTAAACAGTTGAGCTCTGCCTTCAATTAAGGGTTTGAGGCGATATCGTAGGCGACTACCCGACATGTAAAGCCACGCTTTAATCAAGCCGTAGGAACGTGCCTGCGAGGCCCTAGGTGTAGATGTGCTTGACTTGGTATCCAACGGCATTGGAAGGTTTAATCCTATTCCACCTGCCCACCTCAAAGAGCAACCCGGGTTTGCACCTCATCCCTATTTCCTGATATCATGTGGTCTCATTAAGTCACACAACCCGTCGAAGAATCATTGTGCGGCAATGTCAGCTGTCAGCTACCACCTACCAGCACTGCGCCTCTCACAGTGCCGACGACGGAGTTTCTGGGTTACTGACCTTTAACGCCTCACTTTAAAAAAAAAAAAAAAAAGAGAAACCAATTCGGACACTTGCACGTAGATAAAAATTACTCAAGCTAAAGTTGTGCGTTTCTAGAAGCGCTTTCTCCTGATTTTTGAATTTGGACGCTTTAATTAGGTCGGATGGTGTGACAAATGCGGCTATCAAGTCAATAAACGAAATAACATGGTACCCAATTTGCATCACCGCCTTTCTGTTGCGTTACAAACGGGCCCTAATGGACCCCGCCGGATTGGCTCAATGGTTAGGGCCCCCCGACTAAACGTCATTGGAGCCGGGTTCGATCCCCACCGCATACAGAGGCTGCGTTTTGGTAGAAGCGTAACACAAAAGGCTGCTTACTGTGCTTTGTCAGCGCACGTTAAAGAATCCCAGGAGGTCAGAGTTGCAAGGACCCGTCAGCTATACGGGCTTTCTCATTATAGAGATTTAGCATACCGTGATCCGCCACCTACCACTCGTGGGCGGAGCGTACAAGCTGATTGGTTGCAATGCTGCAGGTCTATGTGCCGACATCCAGTATGTGGCGCCATCCATCGGCATCAAATTGATCTGGGTATGCGCGGTGGCGGATCACGGTAGCGGATCGCGGATCACGGTGTGCTAAATCTCTCTATTGCCTGACTAGATTTGGGACGTTAAACGCTTTGAAACGAAAACTAAAACCAGAGCAATAAGGATTACGCTCACCCTTTCGGCGATGCTGCCGCCACTGCCTTCTGTTCTATAGTTTTCTCTTTAATCACGTGTATTATACGCGATTGTCTACTTAGACATGCCTGCCGTGTATGTCCGCATAGGACAGGTAGTAACCGCAGATCCGGACCATGAAATGGCAATAGGACAATAAAATTGCGATGGAGCGCATTTAAGAAGTATTCGCAGATTATGAGTAGCAGCTTACCGGTATCGCTCAAGAGAAAAGTATACAACAGTTGCATCGTACCTGTACTCACCTATGGGACTGAAACGTGGAGGCTAACCATGAGGGTTCTACTTAAGTTGAGGACAACGCAGAGAGAATAAATGGGCATGGACGGGGCATCTAGTGCGAAGAGAGAATAACCGATGGTCGAAAACGGTAACGAATTGGATACCAAGGGAAGGAAAACCTAGCAGGGGGCGTTAGAAAGTTATGTGGGCGGATGTTAAGAAGTTTGCTGGAGTCAAGTGGATGTAGCTAGCACAGGACCAGGTTAATTGAAGAAATACAAGATAGGCCCTCGCCCTGCAGTGGATATAGTCCGGATGATGATAGTCATATGTGCATCGTGTCAGTGAGTATCGTGTCGCATGCAGCACATCAAATATTTCTGCAACTTGTCGTGCAGGCGTTTTTACTGTGTCAACAAGTGGCAACGTCAGTCAAAGAAAAATGCGGGAGAATATAGGAATGTGCTTTTAATAGCTACCATCTTAATTTCTTCAGAAGGCTGAACTCTTTTCTTAGAGAGCTTATGCTCTGCTGGTACTTACGGGTTAGCTGTCAATATCAAAAGCATCGCAACCAGCGAGCTCGTGATGCTTGTCCCTTAAATCGTGCCATCATCTCGGGGTGCCGCATCTTGCACATCCGAAATAATACGCGACCTAAATGCCATCACCGGTGGTGACTATTCCTGGTTTCGCTAGATTTCAACACTTCGGAAAAGGGTAGCATCAGTGGCGACATAAGAGGCCAGAAAAAAGGGGATTACATAGTGGTTTTTTGTTTGAACTTTCCTCGATCCTACCGGCTTTCTAAGCTTTAAATGTTTTCCACCATTTTTCCCTTTGCAGCCCATCGCACGTCCATTCAGCCGTTCAAGTATGCCGCAGTCCTTTTTCGTCCTGCATCGGCATGCACGGTCAACGTGTGCGCTCCAGTTGTGTAATAGGCAAAGACGGTGAAGCGGGCAATTTACGAACCTCGCGACCGGCCAAACACGGTCGCCCGCGTCCTTGGTCTCCCTCCGTTCTTTCTACTCTTTTTTTTTTTCTTTCTAGTTTTGATCCGGCTCGAACACGATCTATCAGAAGTGAATTGTCTCATCTCGAGCCCGTTGGCCGCGCCCTCAGCTGCACCCGTGTTCGTCTTCTCCGAACCACACCCCTTTAGCTGCTGGAGAGCCCTAAAACGTGAGCCGTGCACGTCTTGCCACGGCAGCAACCGGGAAGTGCACGGAGACGGCAGCGTCTTCTTCTAGTTGGGCCGACCGCAAGATAGCTTGGGCCACGCTGGCAAGGAGGGGGGGATGCGGGGAAGGTGATCCACACCAAAGAAGAAGGCCGTTCGTACGATAACTACGCCCGACAAGCGGCGGGCGGCCCAGTCAGCGGCGGCCGCGGGCCGCGCGCGTCCAGATAGCGCCCCGTGGCCTTCCGTTACCGAGAAGCGGTGTCCGATTGTGGAGCGCGCTGGGCGCTTCAACTGACCGCGCCCACCAGCGGGCAATCTGGGTGCATTCGATTGGCGATAGGCGCCGAGACGAGCATGCTCGAGGACCGGAGACGCAAGCTCGCGGCCGCCGCCAGCCACGTGATGCCCGAGCCTCACTGGGGGTCCCGCGACCAGACTGCGCTACCCAAGCGGCGCTGCATTCTTCGAGGCATGGCCCCGTCGCAGCCGCCGCCGCTGGTGGCGGCGTCCTCAACGTGGATGACGACGGAGCGCGCGCAGGGGGGCCCCCCCGGACTCCTGCCCAGACCCGCTTTCCTCACACGTATGTAGTGCTGCAGCAGCATTGTAGTCGTGTCGCGGCGCATCTAAGAGGAGGAGAAGAGAGGAAGGGGTTGGGATTTGGTGAGGAGGAAAGAGAAGGAAAGAGATACCACCATGCAGAGCGCTCGTGCAAGCGGTGTAATGTACCGAGGCGGGAGCCGGTTCTTGTGGACTAGCTAGTGCTGGTGACGCAACAACTTGCCGTTGGTGTTAAAATACCCGGTACGGGGGAAAAAAGAAAGAAAAATATTGCGTGAAGCTGAATGTGCCGAACGGCACGGCAGTGACGATGCGCATATGTAGCGCTAGGTGCTTACCCCTGTGACAAGAATTACAGCTAGGCTGATAGGTAGCCATTGCTTGTGTGCAAATTCTGAACCTTTAATTTTAAACACTTATTATTTGATTGCGGGTTGTCGCTTTTATTTCATAAAATTAGGAATGCTAAGTGTCATCCGGTAAGCAACTTGCACACTGATGTCGTATCGTCATAGGCTATGTCGCTCATTGCCACGGTTTGAGAAGTTTCCTAAAAATGGCGTGTAAGTTACAAGGGACAAGGCAAGCGCGGGAAGATTACAGTGCGCCAGTGCACGGCTAGCCAGAGCTTGCCCTGGGAAAGGAGGACGGAGGGGTTGTAATTGTTGTGGTCAATAACCAACATATTTCATGGGGGGGGGGGGGGGGGAGGTGAGGTCGGACTGACTTGTGTTCATAATACGCGTGGTGCCGTGAAGTACTGTAGTCAGTTGTCCCCCTGTGGTACCAGATCCGGAGCTCGTTTATTTAATTGTATTTTAAAATTTAAATATACTACTAAAGCGTACACTTGAACGTAAACCGCGCGCAGTGGTATGGAGCTCCTGAATCTTATTCCCGAGTAGGGGCAATGGAGACAAAATCATATTTTTTTCTGAGCAACATTCAGACGGCTGAGCATCTCGCGACTCTCGCAACAAGATAAGCTGTCATCACCGGACCATTTTCGCATAAATTTCAACTGTTTAGTTTTTTATTCATGCTATGTAACGTGACCGGTGGTCGGCTGTTGTGAGTTTGCTTTTCTTTCACCTTCTACTTCTATTGTCTCGCGCGCGCGCACACACGCACGCACGCACGCACGCACGCACGCACGCACGCACACACACACACACACACACACACACACACACACACACACACACACACACACACACACACACACACACACACACACACACACACACACACACACACACACACACACACACACACACACACACACACACACACACACGCACACACACACACACACACACACACACACACACACACACACACACACACACACACACACACACACACACACACACACACACACACACACACAAAAGTTGCCGGAGCAGCCTGTGGCGGCAATACCTTATATAGCTCACATACTTTTGTTCTTAATAAGATAGCCTGATCGCCATTAAAATGTTTTAATCAGTCTATGTGCATGCTAACATAATTTGTCTCTTTGACCCTGCGAAGCTTTATGCGACATTTGTTAAAGAAAGGCAGCCAGTTTTTCACCAAAGCACGAAAAGTTCTCTTCAAGTTTGTGTCAGGATTCAGGACAACGACGGCATAGAGTTCAACGTGAAATGGTCTGGACTAATTAGGCGATGCATTTTGGCTTTGCAACAAAGTTGTTCATTAACGCCTTGCAGTTGCTGCACTTTCAACAAAACATGTTGGTGTGCGAGCTGTACTTTATCATATTAGTAACGGGGAAAAAACAGCCAGATTTTAATGTATACGCTTAACACCTCGAAATTACTAACGGCATTTACCTCGGGGAGTTCGCATTGACGTCGTTCTCATCGCCAACCAGGGTTAACAATTATTGAAGATAGTTCTTTTTATATCCCGCTGAACAGCCACCGTCGAAAGGTTATGGACCGCGCAGTATTTAGCGGGACGTCTTGATTTCGACTTCGCATTTGCACCCAGCTTGGAAGAGGTGTAATAAAATGTGTAATCAGGGTAATGGGTGTGCATTAGATATTAAAGCGCAGAATCTGAAGCGACGCTCCTTGATTGATGAAAAGAAAGTCTTGTTCGCCACCATCGTGCCCCGTGAACTTATGGCGCCAAGTGAACGTTTTTTTTTACTCATTTTCCTCTTTTGTATGGTGTGTTTTGCCTGAAGAGAAGAGCGTTGAGGTGACCGTGGCATCAAGAGAAAAAGCGAGGGAAACAAAAAAAAAATAAAAATAACCGATTCTCTTAACAGCATTAGAAGCTTTACAGCTGCCGACTCGGCCACAACCTTTGTCTTCTACGGTGATCATTGGAATGACTGTGGCAACATGGTTTTCTCCCTAATAATATTTAGCCTAAATCAGAGTACACTCAGCGGAGCTCATTGTATTTAGCGACCTAATAAACTTGCAATTCTCAGGGAAATTTTATGTATCTGGAAAAATCAGTGCATGGCCTGCCATGCCATCAAAAATGTGACCAAGTCAGTCACAAGTATAGACGGAGATTTACGCAGTGTTCTCCCGTGAATTTCAGTCGTGAATTTCAGTCGTGAATTTCAGCCGTGAATTTCAGTCGTGAATTCCCAACACATGGTTCAATCACAATGGCATGTTTTTTCCCTTGTTATTGTGTACGCAATGACGTAAGTTCATTTTAGTTGTTCTTCCAGTTCTTCCAGTATTATTGAAATAATAACGGTAAACAAGGAAAAGTTATGAAATTTCAAAAGAGCAGCTTGCCAGACACCTTGGATCCGGTCCCAGTCTGGCTCCTTCGCCTGCATGTTGGACAGACTTTGTGGCTGAGCATTTCGCGCCAAATTGTATAGGGATACCTGGAAGCCTTATCGTTAGATATGTGACAAGTATCTTGTATCTCCCGGATGTTTTCACGACGTGAGTGGGCTTATCGCAAGCGCGTGTAATGCCCCGTTTTGACCTGTAATGCTGTGTGCGCTCACTCGCTGGTACACTGTACGGTCAGCGGAATTTCGTAAAGCGTTGAAAGTTGTGTGTGCTTACACTGTAGTTTACAGTAAAAACTCTACTACGGATAGATTAGAAGCATTCTCACCGGTATATTTACATAACCACGCTTCGTTCCGTCCAATTATTTTCCAGTATCTATTGTCTATCTTAAGTTTTTACTCAAAGCAGGAGTAAGAGAGCTTGCCCCTGATCGAAGAAGGGAGTTTCACTGTACACAGCGATACTTTTAGCACCTTCCTTCAGGTCATCGTGATCGGGAGCCCCAGAAACGTACTGTTAGTTGCTCGCTTTAATGATATGAAGATACTACTGTTATTAGCAAACGTATTCAGCGGACGCCGGTAAGCGAACAGGTGCACCCGTATGCAGACAAGAACTACCGGGATCAAGGTCAAATAATTGTGTCCCTTCGTCGATTTGTTGTCACAAAAATATCAGGAAATCGTAATGTGCCGCTTTTTAAAATCTGCCTCTATCCCTATGCAAATTATTCCTTCAGAAACCCTTCGCGGTGACTGCACCGAATCTGTAAGAAATCGTGGAAGTTGTGTAAGGCGAGGTCTTGGGCGCTGAATCAATTTCAAAAAAGAAGAAAATGTTGAGGAGTAAGCTGGCATGTTTTTTATTTCTTGCCCGAAACGTGCGCTTGAACCCGAGTATATCCTCTCAGCATACTCCGTGAACTTGCTTTTGATTTTCTTGAAAGGGGACTACTGGATTTTGGTTGGTAATCGTTGATTAAAACAGTCAAGGGGTCGACGGCCCAGATCTAGGGGTCGGCCTAGACTTTTTGGAATCTGGCAGCCTTTAGAGCGAGACCGATGAGCGTTCGTTGGTCGTCCAGGGTAGAGCTGCGTAGACAAGCCTTCCAGGTATGTTGTGTGGGTGTTGGCATGGGTTGTCGTGGAGATGTCCCGACCATATGAAGGAGGTCTGCTGGGATATTGCAGTGTTTACACTTCGGCATATACCGTTCAGGAAATATATTATGGAATCTTTTGGGATTGGGGAAAGTGTCTGTCTGGAGTTGGCGCCACATGACGGCCTCTGTCTTTGTAAGGTCTTGGTGCGCACCTGGATAGAGTTTGCGAGAAAGGCGATAGTGTTGGAGCAGGTCGCGTGAAGTGATTATGGTGTCCTTCCTGACCAAGGCGGGCATGTTGGGGGCGGGATGATAAGCTGCTCGGAAAGTGAGCCCTCGAACTAGCTCATCTGCTCCCTCATTACCATTGAGACCTATGTGGGCTAGAGCCCATATCAGGAGGGTCAGGTGTTTAGGAGGATTTGATATGAGTACGCGAAACGCTTCGACTGAAATACGGCCATGAGTAAAATTAAGAACGGCTGGAGCGTTTCACCGTCTTATCTATATGCAGTCTTCCGTCGACCTGCGCACCAATGACTTTAACCGAAACTTGTTTCGGTTTAATGGTTTAATGTGCCAATGCGAATCACGCCACGAGAGACGCCGTAGTGGAGGGCTTCGGCAACGGGGGGTTAATTAACGTCCGCTGACATGGTGCAGTTACACGGGTGCTTAGCTCTTCGCACCATCGCAAACCTTCCGAGGCGGCCGGATTCAATCCCGCATTCTTGGGTATATAGCAGTCGAGCGCCTTAACCACTACGTCACCGCGACGGGGTAACCGCGCAACTGAAGTTGCAATAGAGGCTAGCGTAAGTTAAAGCTAAACGCGCAGCGTATAATTGCCGTGTTAAGAGGATGAAGGTAGTGGATTTGTGATGGACATTGTTGATTTTCGATGAAATTGTGGTAAGCATCGACACAAAAGAATTGTCCAATGTTATTGGTCTGCTGTGTTTCATCACGTTCACGCTTTCTTTTCTTCTTCCTTGTGCTGCTGTAAAAGTGTCCTAGAGGTTAGAGGATAATTCCGGGTTTTTTTTTTTTCGACATCGGCTTATTCTGGCATCACTTTTACTGTAGGCTTTCCTCTCCGCTGTAATACGTTCTACCAAACAAATTCTTCCGAATTTGAGCGTCGTGCCATAATTCATTCCTACGCTGCTAGATTTTAAAATTTGCCGTCTTTTTTTTTTTTTTTTTCCTCAGTTTAGGCGATTTCTGCGGGCAGCATTTCGTTTGCGATGACACAAACATCATACCCTCGTTATTGCTCGCTCCTTGTGTTAAATTTTGAGGTCTGTATTAGGCCATTTAAGGCATGTTGTGAACTGCGTGCTGATTTGCTGCCCTACATCACCCAAAACATCGTTACTGACTACGTAATCAGCTTTGTTACGATTTGCCGCTTTTGTTTTTATTTTAAATACAGTTCTACATAGAATCTTAAGATGTGGTTCGTTGTGTCGGAGACATGGAACACCAAGGAATCTAATGCAATCAATATATCAAATGATATAAAAAAGAACACGGAGTTGCCCTTTAAGGAGAAAATGTTGGGCAAATAATGGAGCGCTTAATGCTTCCTTTCATCTTGCACGCACACCAAACTTCCCAAGATGTCACCGCGGTTCTGTTGTGGAAGCAGCCTGTGAAGCGATGCCTGTGTTTCATGCTTAGCTCTTTTCTTTCTTATAAAGCCCTAATTTGTTCTCGATAAAGTACCTCTCATATATTAGAATGTGCTAATCGGTCGATGCAGGCTAACTGCAATTCGTACCCATTCTTCTTTTCAAACTTTCGGCATCTCAGTTTTGCATAGAGTGAGAAATGTCCCTTTATATGTGCACCAGAAAAATGCGTAATGTGCAACGTGCTTTGGTTCAATCAGACGATGCAGTCTGGCCCTAAGACGAAGTTAACTAACGCCGCGCACGTACTGCATTTTTGTGTGCCGTTTTCATTTTTTCTCTTTGCTTTTTCAGTAGTGGTATACTGTATATCTAAACACCTGGAAATAACTATTGAATTTTACGCAGGGCAACTCGAATCAGCGTTGGCGTATTCGCCGATCTCATTAAAGTTTTTGCATAGCTCTTTTTTTAACAGCCGCCATGGAAAGTTTATGGAACGCCCATGGTATTAAAGGGACATTTTAATTTCAGCGCCTCATTGCACTCAGCTTGGAGAAGGTATAACCAGCCTAACGATTTGTGGACGAACCGGGCAGGGCACAGTTTCATCTCGAGTTGTGTGCCGTGGAATTAAAAAAAAAAGAAAAAAAGAGAGAGGCATTTCATTTTTTCCGGTCTTTTTCACCTCTCTTCAGCGCTGCTTATTTTGCATAGGATACGAGTGCATAACGTGGGCGTGGTATTCCAAGAAGAGAAATGGAGCGTGACATAGAAAAAAAGAAAGGTGGCTATTTTGAAAAAAAATCTAAAGATGATTATGATACTCTCTAATGCGAAATATGAGCGCAGCTATCAAAGCGTTTTTGCAATATATTGAGACAAAAAATAATATTGAGAGGTGCTTGTACGTATGTGTGTGCAGTTACATAGCGCTCTTTACTTTTCTGGCGAACCAAAGATAATTATTCAAAAGAAGAGCAAGAAAAGCAGCTAGCTAGCGGAACGAAGTCTGCGGCTCTTCTTTCTTGCCTTCTGCGGAATTCTTTTTGGATCGTGATTCTGTCGTGACTCTGGACTCTCTTTTGTTATTTTACACCGACCACAACGGCGACACGGCCAAAGCACTTTTTATGGAGTTCTCCCCAGTGCCTCTAACCTTGGACAGTATTTTAGGTCCCTTAGCCTGCCCTAGGCAACAGAGACAAGCAATGAACTTTCTGTTTGAATATTTAAAAGACATTGGGCTTCTTGACAAGCTATAGCTTCACGCAGTTTTCAAGCTATGAACGTTGTGCGCTTACTGATCACTGTCATGCATTTTTCACGCTGTCAATTTGGTAAGCTCATTTTTAGTACTATGGATCTCATCACTTTAACATTTAACATTCCTCGACGATGAACTTTATCAGTACGCATTTAATGATCACATTCTATCTCCCCCTAAATTTATTTCATTTATTTCAACTCCTCTCTGATTCCGCCTTTATCTCCCCAATTCCCTTTCCTACGAATGTCAGCTGCTTTGTAAAATATTGTTTTTTACAGCAAAATAAGTCACCACGTTCCAGGTTCTTCCCATGATCATTTGTAGACTGCATGGTCTGAGCGATTATGGCAAAGTTATTCCTTCATCAATTTTAGCTTAACTCTCAACGCACTCAACGGGTTTGGCCGCAGCTATGAAATATTCGTCCTTGGGCTACCCGTTGACTGCTACCGTGGCTGTGTATTTCACTCCAGACTGTCTGGGGGTTGCTTTGCTAAGCTTCTTATCGCTGGGCATATGATGCGACTGACGACCATGTTAACTGTATTGTTTCGCCCGGGAGTTTTCACGGCGTGACCTTGTTTCTCGTGGGATCCTAGGTAAGTTTTCCACTGTACAGATGCCATGAGCACGGACTGTTGTGTACTTTCACTCAGCCGCCACTGGAGTGTCTCAGGTCCATAGTAGAACGTTAAGTGAATAATAATAATAATAATAATAATAATAATAATAATAATAATAATAATAATAATAATAATAATAATAATAATAATAATAATAATAATAATAATAATAATATGTCGTGACGCTGGGGCTACGTCGACCCGGCCTTCACTTGGTAGCGTGCAGAGACTCGGGGTTGAAGTAGGATTGAATCTTCGAAGTTGGTGAAATATGTACAAGCAGGTTTAATGGCACTTTGAGAAACTTATTTACAAGAATATTTACACGAAAAAGAAGGGTACATCAGCAAAATGGCAAGCGTTAAGAGTTCATAGCGAGAAGCGACTGGATGAGCCGTTTACCCAGGGCCCAGAGCGACATTTCGTGCTCTGCAGCGTCCTTAAAACCCCCTATGTCCAGCCCCTCCCTGAAGATGCTGACCAACCAAATCCAGGGCACGCCCCTCAGATATCGGCATCCAATCGAACACATCACTGCACTGATGGTCTGAAGCACTGACTGGTCCGGCATTAATTCGTTGGGCGTGATCACTTGTTGGCGGGAAAAGCTTGGGAACGGCGAGGAGAGGAGGTACATTTCTATTCTTCAGCAAAGAAACCACAGGCTGGTTCTGACAAGTGGGTTTACTTCTCAGAAACCCAAGTGCACGTGGGCGCCGCATTCGCTCCCAGCATTGTCCGTTTTCGACAATTGCAAATCTTTCCTGCATTCCTGGGAAATCACTTAATGGCTGTATGCGTCATGCTCCTTTCTTGTCCTACACGTCAGCGGACGTGTCACTCTGTCGTCTCCTTTGTCCAGTAGGCATTCCTTACTGGACGATAGGGCTTCTCGACTGGAAGGGTGAACAAAAGAAAGAAAGCACTTCCTGCATTTCCCGCAGGGGGACGTTTCTTTGTGTTTTTCCAGACGTTCTCTTGACAGGGTCAATTTGGCATTTGCAGGGTGTCCACAAAGCAAAACAGGCTTACAAAACAGGATTCCTGGAAACAGGCTCACTTAGAGCCATTGGACCATCACCACATATCCACAGCACTTATTCATGCCCACAGGCGAACAATAGAGCGCGCCAAGGCGGATGCACGGTCGTAACAGCCTCCTCCCCCGCCAGAAGAGTCTCGGAGGGCAGCAGTCGCAGCTGCTGCATGAAGAGATGACTTAATGGCCTGCACGTGAACGCTTGAAGCTCGCTGTTGCTTGTCGCGTTGTCTTGATTGTTGTAGGCCAAATTGCTCGAGCTGTCTGAAACTCAACCACATGTCTAAACAAGCACTCGGCTCCCGTCTGAAGAGACCAGGTTAAAAGAAAACTGCCATTGTTGTTCGAGAAAAGCCCACTCTCAAAACGTTCAGGACCCACGTATGCCTCGAAAACCAAACGTGCTGCTTTACATAGTCACATATATTCAAGCGCACGAAAAAAAAAAGAAAAAAACCTGATTATCAATTTGGATACATGGTGAGGAACACCTCGGACTGCTTAGAAACAGCGGCTAAGCGCGTCCGCATTCCCATTTAACTTCCCCTTTTTGTATCTTATTTCAAAATTGTACTGCTGTAAAATCAAGCTCCACCTAAGAAGGCGACTGTTCTTCGATGTCGCAGTTTGCAGCCAAGCCAGGGGACAATGGTCCGTCTCTACGGTGAATTTGGCCCCTCCAAGATAGCACTTCAATTTTTGAATGGCCCATACAATGCAAGCGCACTCTTTCTCTGACGCGCTATAAGCCCTCTCTCTAGAACTCAGTTTTCTGCTCAAGTAGAGCACGGGGTGCTCATTACCGTCGTCATCTCTCTGGCAGAGAACAGCACCTAGCCCTCGATCACTGGCATCACACTGGACCGTGAATTCTCGGTCATAGTCTGGAGCTCGCAATACCGGACGGCTAATCAGCACAGCCTTCAGGTTTACGAAGGAGGCTTCCTTTTGTTCGTCCCAGACTACATTTGTCGGTTCTGTCTTGCGGAGAGCGTCGGTCAGAGGGCTAGCCAAAGCTGAATAGTTAGGGATGTAGTGATTGTAGTACCCAGTCAGACCCAGGAATGCTCGAATTTCCGTCTTCGTGCTCGGCCGCGGGTAGTCTGCTACCGCAGAAATCTTAATCTCGCTGGGTTTCCTGAAACCTTGACCTACATTGTGACACAAGTAGTCCACGGTCGCCCTTGCAGGCAACATTTCTCGGCCTTTACGGTTAGTCCAGCTTGACGCAAAAGGCTCAGTACAGCTCTTAGATGTACCATATGGTCCGCCCATGAGTCGGAAAAAACCGCAATGTAGTCTAAATAAGGCACCGCGAATGTTTCACACCCCTTTAAAACCCTATCCATGAGTCGGGAAAAACAAAATGGAGCATTTTTGAGCCCGAAACTCATCATTGTTGGCTGGTAGCTGCCCGTCGGAGTGACGAAAGCCGCGTATCTGCTGGCGCGTTCAGTGAGCGGTACTTGCCAGTATCCTCGAGTAAGGTCCAGCGTAGTCACATATGCCGCTCTACTGACCTGTTCTACTCTCTCCTCAATATTCGGAATAGGATACACTTGATCCCTGGTGAGAGAATTTAGCTTTCGGTAGTCTACCACAGGCCTAGGGTCTTTACCTGGAGCTTCTACTAAGATCATAGGCGAAGCATAATCGCTTTCCGAGGGTTTTATTACTCCCAATTCCAGCATGCGAGTTACTTCCCTATCCAGAATTTCTCTTTGCCTTGGAGAAAATCGGTAGCACCTTGATCGCACTGGCACGTCTGAAGTCAGCTCAATATCGTGCTCAGTCAAATCAGTTCTGCCTGGCCTGTCCACGAAGCAGGCCTCAAACTCTGTTATTATCTCGCCCAGATCGGACAGCTGGGATTTCTTTAGTTCTCCTCTCTGCTCCGTCTTTTTGAGAAGCTCCTGAGCGTTGCTTCCCTTTCCGCTGAGGCAAATCAAGTTGTCCCCCATCTCCTCGGGAAGGTTTAACGTTAGATTTACCTCGGCTTGCTCCATAGCTAAGTCCTCTCGGGTTCCACTTAAAAGTCTCGGGAGATTACTAGACACTGGCGGAAAGAGGTTATTCTCAAGAACGTCCTCATTCCGCGTCTCATCAAGCTCACTTTCAAGTTGATTTATCTGAGATGCCTCGCTCTCAAAGTTTTCTGACCTGCTATCTTCCGCATTTACCACTGTTTTAACTGCCGTTTCCTCAGCTGTGGATTTTTCTGGAATGAGCAGTGTAGCTAGTTCTCGCGCCTTTGAACGGGTTAAGGCTTGCACAACTCTGTTTCCGAAAAGGATGCCCCTCTTTCGCAGTAGCATGTCCGATTTGTTAGAAAACAAATACGGATAGCACTTAGGAAGCTTTCCTGAAACGGCAGCCTCGGTTGTTAACTTGCCGAAAGGGCCCTCGATGACCACGTTCGCGATTGGCAAGCACACACTCTGTTCCTCCACTACCTGGCGGATCCATGCACACTGTCCTGTATAGTCGGAAGGCGACACATACGCCGGATGGACAACATCCATCGTTGCGGCCGAATCGCGCAGTACCTTGCAAGGCTTCCCGTTGACTACTAGGTCATGCAGGTAGGGTTCTAAAAGCTGCATATTTTCATCGCAGTCCCTGACATACGAGAAAGCAATCTTTTCTTTCCGGCAGTTGACGGCAATGTGACCCTGCTCATTACACCTAAAGCATGTGAGCGGCTTCCTAGCCTCAAGCTTATTCTTTGTGTTCTGCGCGTTGGTCACTTCCCCACTTTTCTCACTGCCGTCCTTTCTAGGGCGTTTGCCTGAAGAAGCCTTCCTTTCTTCGTTTGCAAATCTAGCAAAGTGCCTTTTCTGACGGTTATTCGCACTGAACTTGGGATTGCGGGGCCTATCCACTGCTGGGTTGCTGAATTGTCGGCGCGAAGCGTACTCCTCAATGAGTTCGGCAGCTTCAGTTGCCGACTTAATGTCGCCTCGGTCCTGTAACCAATTTCTTTCTTTTTCTGGGAGGCAGTTATAAAACTGCTCCAAGAGAATTCGCTCGATTACAGCGTCCCTATCACTGTAGGAATCTGTGCTCTTTAGCCACTCGCCCAAATTTACTCTTAAATTGTACAGGAATTCAGGGTAACTCTCGTCCCTGGACTTAGTAGCGTTCCGAAAACGTTGTCTGAACGCCTCGGCGCTAAGCCTATACTTTCTCAGAAGGCAAGCTTTGACCTTCTCGTAGTTGTCCGCCTCCTCCTTGCTTAGCCGCGCGACAACCTCCGCTGCCTCGCAGGGCAGAACCGTCAATAATCTCTGAGACCAAGTGTCTCGCTGGAAGGACAGTTTTTCGCAAGTTCGCTCAAAGTTAGCCAGATACAGACCGATATCCCCTGATATCACATATGGCTGCATGTACTTTGACATCTTGAAATCTGCCTCCTTGTTGAGAAGAGGCACCGCTAGCTGGGGACAATTGCCCGACCTCTTGCTCAACTCTAGTTCTAATTTCCGGAGCTCAATTTCTAGCTCCAGCCTTTTTGCTTCTCTTTCAATTTCACGCTTCTTTTCCTCTTTTTCCCTCTGAAGTTCACGCTTCTTTTCCTCTTTTTCCCTCTCAAGTTCACGCTTCTTTTCCTCTTTTTCCCTCTCAAGTTCACGCTCACGCCTCTTTTCCTCGTTTTCCCGCTCTTTCTGCTGTCTGAGATGCTCCTCCTTTTTTTGTCCGATGAGGTTCCATGCTTCACTGAGCTCCTCATCATCGGTTCCCAAATCAGTGATTGCTTTTATAATCAAGGGTTTTCGTGCCAAACCACTTGTATCAATTCCCAATTCCACACACAATTGCAACAGTTCCGGTTTCTGCAGCTTTTGTAGGTCCATGATCGCTCCGAGTGTCGGCTACTTCCAAAACAACAGTGCAAACTACCAAACCTAAAGGCGTTTCAACACTTTTTACCAGTTCTAAAATCTAACCCTGTTCTAGAACCTGGTCCACATCAGAAGAAAAGCCAAGCACTCACCCACACATGCGATCGATGTTCCGAGCTGCTCTCTTGTTGGCCGATTGTTGCGCCTGCTTGTTGCTTGAGATGCCACCTCCGATCACCAGATGTGGCTTGTAGATTCTGATCCACCTCGAATCACCAGATGTTGTAGCTTGTAGATCCAGATCCCACCTCCAGTCATCAGATGTTGTGGCTTGTAGATTCAGATCCCAACGCTGGACACCAGTTGTCGTGACGCTGGGGCTACGTCGACCCGGCCTTCACTTGGTAGCGTGCAGAGACTCGGGGTTGAAGTAGGATTTAATCTTCGAAGTTGGTGAAATATGTACAAGCAGGTTTAATGGCACTTTGAGAAACTTATTTACAAGAATATTTACACGAAAAAGAAGGGTACATCAGCAAAATGGCAAGCGTTAAGAGTTCATAGCGAGAAGCGACTGGATGAGCCGTTTACCCAGGGCCCAGAGCGACATTTCGTGCTCTGCAGCGTCCTTAAAACCCCCTATGTCCAGCCCCTCCCTGAAGATGCTGACCAACCAAATCCAGGGCACGCCCCTCAGATATCGGCATCCAATCGAACACATCACTGCACTGATGGTCTGAAGCACTGACTGGTCCGGCATTAATTCGTTGGGCGTGATCACTTGTTGGCGGGAAAAGCTTGGGAACGGCGAGGAGAGGAGGTACATTTCTATTCTTCAGCAAAGAAACCACAGGCTGGTTCTGACAAGTGGGTTTACTTCTCAGAAACCCAAGTGCACGTGGGCGCCGCATTCGCTCCCAGCATTGTCCGTTTTCGACAATTGCAAATCTTTCCTGCATTCCTGGGAAATCACTTAATGGCTGTATGCGTCATGCTCCTTTCTTGTCCTACACGTCAGCGGACGTGTCACTCTGTCGTCTCCTTTGTCCAGTAGGCATTCCTTACTGGACGATAGGGCTTCTCGACTGGAAGGGTGAACAAAAGAAAGAAAGCACTTCCTGCATTTCCCGCAGGGGGACGTTTCTTTGTGTTTTTCCAGACGTTCTCTTGACAGGGTCAATTTGGCATTTGCAGGGTGTCCACAAAGCAAAACAGGCTTACAAAACAGGATTCCTGGAAACAGGCTCACTTAGAGCCATTGGACCATCACCACATATCCACAGCACTTATTCATGCCCGCAGGCGAACAATAGAGCGCGCCAAGGCGGATGCACGGTCGTAACAAATAATAATAATAATTGGTTTGCAGGAAGGGAAAGGCGCAGTATCTGTCACACTTGTTTCTGTGGACACGTGAACCGCGCCATAAGGCAAGGGAGGAATGTGGGAGCGAAGTGGTTAGAGAGGAAGAGGAGCCGTAGTGGAGGGCTACGGAGTAATTTCGACCACTTGGGGGATCTTTTAATTTAGGGCTCTGCCCTGATGGGGCTGGTGCAGGTGGGTCACCGCTGCTTGCGGCGGGGGCTGGCCTGGCACCGAATTTTTATCTGTTGTAGGCCGTCATTGCACACGCCACCGCTGGTGATGGACAACGGCCGTTGTTGCGGCGCGCGCCTTTCTTTGCCTCTTGCTTTTCTTCCTTCTCTATATTCTCTTCTATCTGCACGAGGCAGCGAAGGTGGCTCAGCTACAGAGCCAGTAGCAGGCCCGTGCATTTTCTTTTCATTCTTCCTACAGCCACAACAACAACAACGTGTGCTGGTACAGGTGGGTCTCCGCCGCTTGTGGCATGCGGCTGGCCTGGCACCGAATTTTTATCTGTTGTAGGCCGTCATTGCACACGCCACCGCTGGTGGTGGACGGCGGCTGTTGTTGCGGCGCGCGTCTTTCATTCCCTCTTCCTTTTCTTTCTTTTCTATATTCTCTTCTATCTGCACGAGGCAGCGAAGGTGGCTCAGCTACATAGCCAGTAGCAGGCCCGTGCATTTCCTTTCCTTCTTCCTACAGCCACAACAACAACAACAACGTGCGCTGACATCGCACAGCACACAGACGCCTCTTCGTTTCGTCTCCATCGAAACGCAGCCGACGCGGTCGGGGTCGAACCCGGGTACTCCGGCACAGTAGTCGGGCGTCTTACCACTGCACCACCCCGGCGGGGCAAGAAAATTATGTGTGTACTGCACAATTAAAGATCGAGAACATCCAAACCAGAGAGGGCCTCGGCCTCTATTCAGGCGCGCTTCGTTCCGCCCGAAGAACCCGCTTAATTTATTGTTCTGCTCACTTGCGGCTCCGATAAGGAGAATGTAATTACCGTGGATTGTTCACCTTTGTGATTGGATGAAACGAGCGTGTCAGCAAACGCATTCAGTTGGCGCGATTTAGCGGACGCATGAATGCCCGCATGCGGTCACAAGCTATGGATGTGACAGTCGATGTATCGTGTTTCGTCCTTTTAGAGCGCAGCTCTTGTGTAGCCCGTTTGGCTGTTGAACCGCGTCGCCGTTAGCGCCGCTGTGACTGAGCGAAAGGGAGTCACAAGCCAAAGGCAATTTCTGAGAAGAAAGCGCTGCGCCATAAGCTCTTCGTTCTCTTATGACCCTTCTTTTCTTGTGGTGGTGGAAAAAACTTTAATCTCCAACAGATACAAGATAGGCGTCAACATATCCGCCTAGACGGCAGTCTGGTGTCCTTGGACCCGGGCGGCGTGTACGGCCAGTTAGATTACACCTATAGCTGAGTGTCAGGGTGTGAACCTAACAATATAAAGTCTCACAAAATTCTTCTGTTTTTGTCTCTCGCCTTATATTTTCGATTTCTGGACACAACCATACCATATGTACCAGATCCGCCTTGTCCTGACATAGTTTGCACCTATCTGAGAATTATTCCGCAAAAGTCGTTGTTTGTGAGCGCCTCCAGATGCTTTCTTGGATCTTATTTAGTGTCTAATCTCCCGTTGGCTATTCTACCCTTTTTTGCCGATAATGATTAGTAATATCTGTATAGCTGACCAGTCTGTCCCTGCTCAGAGTGTACTTAGGGTCAGAGCCTATCCGGATGGTGAGACGGCGGGCAAGCTTATGAGCTCCCTCATTTTCCTGAAGCTGAGAGTGGGCTGGTGCCCACATTAGCCAGATTATTCTGTCATCCGACATGTTTTCAGTATCCTCTTTGCCTGTCAAGAGATCCTTCCCTCGAGAAACTTACATATTGCTTTTTTTTTTTTTCAAATCACTTATAATTGTGAGAAATTTTCTTTGGATCGTGAGAAAAATAACCACTGCGCTGGCCGCGTCGCTTGTTGTCGGTGTAAACCGAGCGAAAGAGAGTCACGATCGCGCCGCGAACCACATAGAATTTTTGAGAAGTAAGAGCCACACACTCCGCGATGCTCGCTCCATGGCCCTTAATGTTTTATTCTTATGAAAAAATTCCTTTTGGCTCGTGCGGATAATAGTGCTTTGTAACGGCACATACATACATATGAGCATCTCTCAAATTGTTTGCCTCAATTTATCGCAAAAACATTTAAATAGCTGCTCTCAAATTTCGTATTAGGGAGTATCGTAATTGTGATTAGAGTTATGTTAGCTAGCTACAGCAATTATTAAAAATTATCACGTTCCTTTTTTAAGCCTCCTATTTTGAAACTGTCATTCACTCCTTCAAATTCGTGTCTTAAAGCGGAGGCTCCTTGAGAGGAAAACGACGGTCTGCAGATGCTTTGTAAAGCGTGTTCCCGAAATGCCGCTGAACAAATCAGCTATTAATTTGCAGCAAGAAGTTGTAATACAGATGTTGCGCCAAATGGACGACGTGTGGTCGCTCCTCGGAGCGGTCAAGTGACTCCCTTAACGTGACCCCTACCACTACCACAACCGTCGCATCTGAGAAAACTCCCACGCACAACCGCATGACACAGACTCGAAAGGCTGTTCTGCCCACTTATATTTAAAGGCGAGGTTTGCATGGTGGGCGCGGTACCTTCTATCCAGCCGTTCGCGGCCGCTCGCAAACGCCCACCTGACCAAGGGCCGAAGCGTGAGCGGCGACATGCAAGGCCAGGCCGGAAATCGAGATCGAAAGAGCGAGCCGTCGTGATCGCACTGAACAGCGGCGTCAGCTACTCGCTGAATGTTTTTAGTCAAGTGCCGAGATTTTGTTGCAGTTATTTGTTGCTGTTTTTGGCGCGTCGTTGTGCTTGGGCGATTAGACTGACGTGACCTCAAGGAGAATAGATTTTTATCGCTTTGCAGTATGAAATGTGCATATGAATGCCAGCGTTTCTAGTTCACTTATGCAGTAGACTTGCTTTATGAATTCCGATAAAATAGTTTCGCACGGGGTACCAGCAGTTACGATAGCATTACAGCTCTTGTTTTGATTATGTGTACAGAGAAGGCGGCCTCTCGCTGCCTATTTATAATTCTTAGTCAGCGGTCCGTAAATTTTTATTTGCCTATCTCTAGTTGTAAGTCGGCAGTCCTGAACATGCACCATGCAACAAGTCCCATAAAAAAAGAAAAAGGAAAATGAAGGCCAGCTGGCTTAGCTTGGAAAAATGGGAATAGGTGAGCTAGCACTTTGTATTTCATTTCGGGTTCGGTTCCGGGTCGCATGCACTCATTGACATGTAGCCATAATCTATACCGCGTTATGTGAAAGCCCACTCGTCCAGGCATGTTGCCCCCTTTTAAGCATGCAAATCGTTACAAATGCGCCTGCATGACCTATTGGAGCACAATCTCTGATTCAGGATCCAGGGGTACCGGTGGGTTCGATTCCCATATTTTAATTTGCGGGAACCGCCAACTTGTCCGCAGTTCCAGCAAATTAGGCTTCAGATAGGGAGACATCGGCAAAGCAAGTGACTGGGGGCTCTGTGCATAGTGCTAACGCACGAAAAGCGCATGCACAATACTTGCTTCATCAAATAAGCACGCTGCAAAGAGTTTAGTAGCAAGCGCTGCTAGCGAAGAAAGTACAGCCACTGCTAACCGCTTCTGTAGTCACTGGCCTGCGTGTTTGTGTTTGCCGTGGAAACGTTTGGGACACAGCTCGTATACCCTTTGTCAAAATTGTATAGCCCAAAAACTCACTTTTGTTAGGCCATGCGGTCCTAATCTGTGGATCAAGGAGGACGATACGAGAGTTCCTTTTAAGACGAAAGCCTTTCTATAGGCTCATGGTGAATGTCTCGCGTCTGCGAGATGTGTCCGCGAGATTTCGCGAGATGTGTCAGCGAGATTCTTCGAGATTCCTCGAGATGTGTCTGCGAGACGTCGCAATTGGTTCTGACGTCAAGGCTTTCGCCATTCAGCTCTTCAACGAAGCTAAGTGCAATCATGTAGTTTTTACTTTCGGAATATTTGTAATTGTGACAGTAATTGCGATGCATAGCTAAGAAGCTAAGCATGCGTAGTATTCTCCCGATGTCGCATTTTGTGACGAGTCCATTTCGGTAGCGTTGAGGATACCCGGGCTGGCACAAACCGACTTTTTCAGGCTCCATCCAACCGCCGCGGACACTTGTTTGGCTGGGCCTGCAAAAGCTGCGGTTTGTGCCAACCCGGGTATCCTCAACGCGACCGAAGTGGACTCGTCACATAAGCCGACACCAGGGCTAGTGGTTCCTTGGCGTAGTTGTGGCTTACCTTGTTGTTCACGGTTGTACCTTATGATATTTCATGGCTTATCATCACGGTGAAACATTGATTACAGCCGTACATCACGTCAGATTAAAGTTTATTCCGATTCCACATCATCATCACCGTTACACTTCTGTATAGACATAAACACAGCCCGGTGATCCGTATAATAACATGCAGCTGTTTCCACAGTTTTGACACAGTATTCAGACTTCACACTTTGTCCCTGATAGGTTAAATCTATGGTTGTCCCCCATTGCATGCGGCACCTGCTAAAGGTCAATCGGCGGAGTCGCCGCGGCGGTGGCGGCGGCAGCGGCGGCTCCAACCACTTGCGCCTCTCCTGTGATGTCACGTGGTTTGCGCATGCGCAGCTGTGGCTTTTTCTAACGACGGAGCACACGCGAGACTCGGAGTTGACTAGCCTAGTGAAGCTTTTCGCTTCAAAAGTTTGGGCAATTGCTGTCTAATGCCTTAAGCACTGGAGCTGCGGCTGGCGTGAGTAAAAGCGGCTGAGCGAGGGCAGCGAGAATTACATAGGTGTGTGTGTGTGGGGGGGGGGGGGGGGGACAAATGAGAAGAGGGAATGTGCACTTTAATAACAAAAAAAAAAGTAAATACCTTTGCAGCGTTCTCGAGCAAGTGTCAAGACACTGTCGTAGATACAACTGCGCGCAAGCTTTGAGACGTCGGTCATCATCATCATCATCATCATCATCAGCCTGATTATACCCACTGCAGGGCGAAGGCCTCTCCCATATTTCTCCACTTAACCCGGTTCTGTGCTAGCTGCATCCACTTGACCCCTGCCAACTTCTTAACCTCATCCGCCCACCTAACTTTCTGCCGCCCCCTGCTACGCTTTCCTTCCCTTGGAATCCAGTTTGTTACCCTCAGCGACCATCGGTTATCCTCTCTTCGCACTACATGTCCTGCACATGTCCATTTCTTCTTCTTAATTTCTACTAGAATTTCGGTAACTTGAGTTATTTCTCTGACCCACTCTGCACGCTTTCTATCAATGTTACCCCTGCCATTTTTCGTTCCATAGCCCTCTGGTTTGTACTCAACTTAAGTAGAACTCTCTTGGTTAGCCTCCACGTTTCAGCCCCATAGGTGAGTACAGGCAAGATGCAACTGTTGTATACTTTCTTCTTGAGCGATACCGGTAAGCTGCTAGTCATAATCTGCGAGTGCTTGCCAAATGCGCTCCATCCCAATCTTATTCTTCATAGCCTGAGTTGCTTTGGGACGTTAAACCCCACAAACCAAACCAAACCAATCTTATTCTTCTTGTTATTTCCTTTTCATGGTCCGGATCTGCGGTTACTACCTGTCCTAAGTAGACATATTCGCCTACTACTTCCAGTATTTCGCTACCTTATGTAAACTGCTGTTCCTTCCCGAGGCTGTTGAACGTTACCTTAGTCTTCTGCATATTGATTTTCAAGCCTACCTTTCTACTTTTCCTGTCTAGGTCATCAATCATTATTTGCAGTTTATCCCCCGAGTTGCTTAGCAAGGCAATGTCATCAGCAAATCGCAGATTACTGAGGTATTCTCCATCTACCCTTATCCCTAACTGCTCCCATTCCAAGTCTCTGAATACTTCCTCTAAACAAGCTGTGAATAGTACTGGGGAGATTGTGTCTCCTTGCCTAACACCTTTCTTTATGGGAATTTTGTTACTTTCTTTATGCTGAACTATGGTTGCTGTGCAGCCACTATATATATATTCCAGCACTTTCACGTACGGCTCGTCTACCCCCTGATTTCGCAATGCCTGCATCACCGCCGAGGTTTCAACTGAGTCAAATGCTTTTTCGTAATCAATGAATGCTATGTATAAGGGCTGGTTATATTCCGAGCATTTTTATATCACCTGATTGATGGTATGGATATGATCGATAGTAGAGTACCGTTTCCGAAACCCTGCTAGATCCTTTGCTTGATTGCAGTCTAAGGTTGTCCTGATTCTATTAGCGATTACCTTAGTAAATACCTTATACGTAACAGACAGTAAGCTGATTGGTCTGTAATTTTTAAGGTCCTTAGAGTCCCCTTTCTTGGGAATGAGGATAATGTTTGCATTCTTCCATGGTTCCGGTACCGTCGATGACAAAAGGCACTGCGTATACAGGGTGGCTAGTTTTTCTAGCACGATATCCCCCCCGTCCTTCAGCAAATCTGTAGTTATCTGATCCTCTCCAGCTGATGTCCCCCTTTTCATAGTTTCTAGTGCTTTCTTGACCTCGTCCTTCGTCACTGGTGGAACGTCTGACTGTTTTTCCCTACCGCCAATCTCATTACGGTCCTGACTACTTTGGCTACTGTAGAGCTCTGTATAGAACTCCTCGCCTACTTTGACTATCTTTTCCATATTAGTGATGACGTTGCCCGCCTTGTCCCTTATCGCATACATCTGGTTTTTGCCTATGCCCAATTTCAGTCGGTCATCACTTGGAGAAAAAAGAAAATCACGAACCGCTGCTCGAGTCACAAGACAAACTTTGGACCTTTCGAGTGAAGCAGGAGCCGGCGTAATTCCCGTTTAGGGCTAAGCGCGTTGTGAACGCAGGGGCATGACGGAAATGTCTGAATTAATCGATCTTTTACTGTCCTTGCACGAAGCAGGAGTCGCATCTAGATTGGCGGTGCATGCCGGTGTTAGCAGACACTCGAAAAAATTAAGAGAAGCAATTTATTGAGGTCGCATTAGGAATTTAGGCAGAATGTCAGTCCACAAGAAGAAGGCTTCTGCATGAACTCTACTATTGCGATGCGTGTTCCGTTCTGTCGCTCCGTCAAGCTTCGACTGGCTCTCTCGGTATTCACATTTCACCACCTTCACACCTTCACCTTCACTTTCTCCCATGGTCGAATCCCTGATACCGACGCGTACATCAGTTACACACACACACACACACACACACACACACACACACACACACACACACACACACACACACACACACACACACACACACACACACACACGCACGCACGCACGCACGCACACGCACACGCACGCACGCACACACACACACACACACACACACACACACACACACACACACACACACGCACGCACGCACGCACGCACGCACACACACACACACACACACACACACACGCACGCACGCACGCACGCACGCACACACACACACACACACACACACACACACACACACACACACACACACACACACACACACACACACACACACACACACACACACACACACACACACACACACACGCACGCACGCACGCACGCACGCACGCACGCACGCACGCACGCACGCACGCACGCAGCTGTACACGTCAGAGACGGCTCGTTCTCTCTCTCCTCACGTGATGTTGCTCTGCGGTTTCGTGCGTTGCGGCGACGTCCTTGAGAAAGTTTGTTTTTGCCTTGGCTGGGTGCGGTGTCGGATAGCGGCGTCAGCGTTAGATGGTCAAGGTAGGAAATGCTCATTATTCGGCGTAGCGCTGACACCCGCTTTCCTGGCACTTCTAGGCTTCAGTCATTAATGAGTCCTTTCATTTCCCGCTTGTGCCGCGGAACGGCGTGGAACTGTTTTCACTCATTGCTCTTTTTTTTTTCTCTCGTTTTCCTCTTCCCCTGCCATCACTCCAGCGGAGGAGCATAACCGCTTCCGTGAAATGGAGCTGTTCATGCGGACGCCGCAGCCGTTGCCCATTGGCCTGTCGTCACAGTTCGTGCCTCGGATCAAAGTGGAGCTGCCGGAGCCTCCCGAGTCCCCTCTTCGGAGGCTGCACACAGACTGCGGCGGCGTCGTTGGCCTGGGAAACTGCGACGACAGCCCGCTGGACGTGCGGATTCACCCTCGGTCCCCCAACGGAACTAGCAGCGCCAGCAACGGTGGTGGCGTTGGTGGCTGCGCCAGGGCGACGCCGACCACGACGACCGTGGGCGGCGCACCCATGGTCGACAACGGGGAGGTCGAGGAGATCGTCGCCAACGTCGAGTTGGCCGAAGACAGCACGGGGGACGTACTGGACGATCGGAACAGCGGCTCTGGCGGCGCCGCCACGGCGGCCGCTGGCAGGATGCCGTACGCATCCGCGCGCGCCGTGGCCGAGCGGCAGCTGGCGGAGCTGCAACGCATCCACGCCGAGGAGGAGCACAAGCTCCGGGTGGAGCTGCTCAAGAAACAGCACGCGGTGGCCGACCTGCAGAGGAAGTACTGGCGAATGAAAGTAAAGGCGTTCGCACAGAAGATCCACCACGGCGACAACAAGTCAATCGAAGAGGACGACTCGGACTCGGCCGACTGACGGACTGCTTGTTGTTGTGCGCGGCTGACGTGCCAGTTCTGAGTCTGTGCGTGTGTGCACGAGTGCTTGCGAGGGCGTGCGTGTGTGTGTACATATTTGGAACGTCTCGACCCATTTCCTGTCTCAATTTATTTTTTTGTATCTCCGAGTGCCATGTGAAAATAGCTTGCTCACGCTCACGTCTGGTCAAACTTGTTGTGGGAGTGCCGCTGTTTCTCTTCCACTGTCTTAAGTCATTTGCAGTTTCGTATCCATGGGAGAAGAGTCACGTGCCCTGTGCTTTCTGTGCTTTACTCGCTCCAGACCTTCAAGCTGTCCTGTGATCCGGAGAGCTGGTCGATGTCTTTTGTTTGCTAGTCATTTGTTTTGCTGTGCGTGTGATTGAAGAGCTTGAAGGAACATTCGCGTTCACATGTGGCTGTGACGCAATCGCCAACTTTGATTTTACTTCATTTCTCTTCCATTGAGCTCGGGAACGGCGCAGGTTATTTTTGCTCACTAAATTACACTGTGGTCAATGTCGTCAGGACTCGTCATTTCGGCTTGTTCGTCTAATTATTTCGCGTGTTCCGACTGGACAGATACAGGATGGCAAGAAGTATATATATTTCGCTCATTAGTGTGTAATTCGTGGACAAACCTTCGGGAAGGCCATAGATGTTTTTCTTTCTGCGCAATTACTGGTATCCGACAATGCCTACACTATTGGTTCGCAGTTGTGGCGGAGCATTGCTTATCTGTCTGTGCCATTACGGTGATTCAGATGTGTTCACTGTATTGGTTTAGGTTGGCCAATAACGAAGGGGAGCAATTAGGCGAAAAGGGAATGGCAATCGGGCTCCAGCAATACCCCTATATATGTGGTCAGCATTTCACGAATGCCATTTTCCCTCTTAACTTCTCTCTCATGAGCAGAACTATTCTCTCTTCCCTAGCTCGCCTCCAAACGCCGTTTTTTTTTTCTTAGCACGCTTAAGGAAGCGATATTCTGGGTCACACCACTGCTAGCATTGAGGGGTCCTCACCAAACTCTGCGAACGTACGTGTCTTTTAGGATCGCGGTCAAGGTGTAATAAGTTCCATCGCCATTGCGGAGAAACGCTTCTTATGTTTCCGAGTGCCTTCTTCGCCAGCATTAAATTTGCAAGAGATGCTGAAGCGGATATTTAACATTCAACACCTTCCTGGGGAGCGAAAAGCGATCATAACAAATTTTAATTCTTAATCTCAAGTACAGTCAACAGGTGCTGGTGTCTACCGTCTCTAGGTACCCTGTACAAAGAACGGAAGTGAATACATTTCATGATTCATTCACGAAGGCAAAATTGGTAATACGTGTACACAATCAGGTGTACAAGTTTTTTTGTTCATCAGTAACATGTAGCTGTAAAAAGCGACTTTCGCCAAATTTAAATGCCAACCATCCGGCTCAGCTAGTCTAAATAACCAATCAGCCGATCCCCACAAGTCCCTAGAAATCAGCTCCCCACAAAGCCTAGTAAGCAGGTCCTCACAAGTCCTAGTAATGACTTCTTCATATGTCCCAGTAAGTTTTATTTTTTTTTATAGGGCAGATATAAAAATGCGGTGAAAGAAGGGCATGCTGGAACAACTGGGTTAATGAGGCCTTATCCTACCTCTCGTGACACCCGCGGTCCATGCACTCAAAGCGCCGTTGAACGCCCACGGTCCAGCGTGGCTTCGAAGGGTGCCGGACCTACAACAACCCCGTCCGTGTTCTTGCGGCCAAAACGAAACGCGATCCTATGCAGCGACGGGAGAGATATCAAGGAATATTGCAACGCGCGTTGCCAAGGGCTCAGTGCAAAAACGTCGAGTGCAACCTGACTGGAAACTTTACGCGTCTTGGTCGCAGCAAATTCGTGGCCGACGACACTTTTACATTGCCTGCTCACTCCGGAAGCTTTGTCGGCCGAGAAAGACTATTCCGAACTGACAAGTGGGCACTGCAGCGGTCGCCTCCGCGAAAACCAGTTCGAAGCAGCCCCCGTTTCGCCTTCCCAGATGAGCTGAGCTGAGCTTCAGTCCAAATGTGTGCCAAGTTTTAGAACCTGTTCTGTATACTGCGACGCAATGCAACGCCGTAAAAGGAGTCACGAAGTGAACGCCATTATGATCTTGCTAAATGAAGTAAGTGAAGAAGTTTGTTTATCGGAATGTCAACCATAAAAAAAAGAAAAAAAAAACTAACTGCTATGATCGTCATGGATGGAGGCTGTAGCATACTTCGAAAGAGCATACATATTTAATCGCTCGAGTGTGTTTTTGTTAAGCACCCATCGGCTACTTGTTACTGCTCGTTGACTACTCGTCAGAAATTCAAACTGTGTCAGATTTGTTTTGGCTGAAAGGGCCAACTTCGCGATTTTGTGAAGGGTGAAAGCAGTTCAAAGGCGACGCATCATATTATTACATGCTTTTCAGAACGGCTAGGGGACACTTTGACGCTGACATCAGTCATCGCATTAAGTGTATTGAAGGGATCGTGTGCTCTGTTTACACGCAACCGGTTCTTTTGCTGAACAATGTGTCTGGTTTGTTATCATTTCCTTGTTACCTTTGTGTCTTTCGATCAATTAATAATGTTGGTTATAATGGGAGAAGAATGAATTAGTAATTTGTGGGGTCAGGTGTGGCAACGCTTATTTATACACCGATATGCAAGGCAATGTTCAACCATGGTACAAATATAAATCAATTAAACTTGTATAGCGCGAGACGCACTTGCTTGTACTTATAGCAGTGACGGTAACCTTTCGCCAAAAGCATGCCTGATGCGTCACGCGCACCCGAATGTATTCAAAGTAGCGGCGTGGGTTTTTGAAACACACCTATACCGCCGTTGTGTGAGTGGCCAAAATATCAGCACTGTTATACATCCCCACTTGGCGGGCGGGACAGTTGTTCAAAATGAGTTTTCGTTATAACTCAAATTTCTGTTCCGGTGGTGAAACACTATTGCTTGACTTCAGGTAACTATGGAGTAGCTGTTCAGTGACTTGGCGGAACAGAGGTCCGCAAGACAAAGAAGTTAATTGCTATTTAAATGGCGTTTTTTTGTTTTATTTGGGCACTGGGCGACGGGATCTCAAACGATGTCATGAAGACACCACAAGTGAGCTAAACATAAAATAAAGAGCATTGGGGGTAGAAATGTCGGCTTACACGTTGCAGGTAGTATTCCGCATTTCTACTTTTTCCTATAGTATTGTTTTTGTAACCTGCTCATCGAAAAATACACAAGTTGATTCGCAGGACAAAGTGGAAGCCGCAGCTATAAAAATATACCAGCAAAGTGTTAAACTGGTGCCAACTAAAAAAATTTAAAAATGCCAAGTCAAAGCGTGTATAGCTAGGGATGTATGTGCTAAAATAGCTTACGCTTCGCTACATAAAGAGGGCAGCAGGAGTTAATGATGCTACGCTGCAAACGGCAGCACTCTCTATTACAGCCCGCCCCTTGCCACGACACGAACTGCAATGTTCGCATACTTACGGAGAGAACTAGTTTTGCCAACCATACGCGCTCGCAGTCGGAGCGCATTTCTATGCTTATACGTGCAGGAATAAGCGGCTCTCGTCTTCCCTACACGGAGCTTTATAGGTACGCACCGAACAGCAGCGGCCAGCTCCGCAGCGGTTTTTTAGCGTGCTGGTCACGCCATAGCTGTCCTCCTGTGCCGACGGACGCGAGCCGAGCTGGTTGTCGCGATTGTGCCAAGGTCGTCGAATATAGGCTCACTTTTTGCATTACATGAATGCTCCGTAGTTTTCCTCCTAATGGTTTCCTCTTAATATTTTTTCCTTTGGTGACTGCTCGGTGGCAGCTGCCCTTCAAGAGGTGCAATGCGTTTCGACATTCTCAAGCTCCTGTTCTATGTCCTTAATGTTATCTGATCTCCTTCGTGAATTTCTTTTTTTCGTTCATACTATGTGGAGTGATGTGAAAGCCCCTTGACCGGAGTGGCATGGAGTAGAGGTGGCTGGGGTGAAATTAAAATATTTGTTGCCTTTCTTTTCATTTGTTTCGCAATGTCCGAAGTGAGAAAATGCAATTGTTTGAAAAGCGCCTGCTTTTCGAGCCTGCGGCGAGTTACACTGTGATCTCACATTGTTGTGCCAAAAGATGCTCACTTTTCCTTTTGGTCAGTGCTGTACATAAGATGATAAATATAAGCGTCTTTTTCAACTTTGTCCCGGTGTGCGTCCTTTGTTTTCATTATAGTTTTCATTTTGCTGAAGCGTATGCATGCACATTACTTCATGCATATTCAACCGCCGGTGTATGAAATCTGTGGTTATGACTTGTGTCCTTGGAGTCCGAGGTCGACGGGTCAGTCCTTGCTGGGATGGCAGCGTTTCGACGGTGACAGAATCCAAAGAAATTGGCAGTGGCTTATCTCTGCTATGCCTGGATATAGACGATTTTAGTTTCGATGCCTGGGCGCAGCCATCTTAGTTTGATGGTGGCGCCCCGTATGAACCAAACTGGGAAAGTCCGCTCCGGCTCCTCTCGACGCCATCTTGGGGTGTGCTGTGCGTGTTGATGCTGCGATGCGGCAGTGTAAAAGTGCTGTTTCGCGGTGCTCGTGAAAGCTATCCGACACCTTGGGGCTACTTTGTGTTTTGTTTGAGCGCGCCAGCAAACCGTATACCATCCGTTTGGCATGGCGGCAGCTGTTGGAAACAGCACTAGCGGCCGGGGCGAGTGCGAAGGAATACGCTCCGCTTCCGCAGGCCGAACTCGTCAGAGTTACTGTGAGGATGTATCTGCTGTATCTTTCACGATACATATATTTTCAATTATACTTCATAATCATAATGATAACTGTACACACAAACACACATCGAATGAACCGTACCGAACGCGGAATACAGATACTACGAAATATACTTTCCAGTCACTGCCGCATTGATTTAACTTGAGGTGGGACCCATTTCATGCGGTGTATTTTCTCTAGATAGTGCATATTTATGATCGATGTTGCGCTGCTTTCATTTGGCATTAAGGGCACGGGCAGCTTGGCGAATGCATGCGTCTCTGTGGTGCGCCGGCGACCGAGTGTGAAAAGCATACGATCCTGCTTCAACAATGTATACTTTCAAGTTAAACCACGGTTCAAGAACAACATATAAAATAAGTAGTGTCTAAAGTACCATCCGTCGACGTTTTTATGCCGCCTTGTACGTTCAGCGGCGCAGCAACACCGTATCCCCGTACCGTCGTCAGCATCGTTTGCACGACGTATTGTTGAGCAAAACGTCGAAAAACGCGCGCTCTCAGCTGCACCATTAACGAAGACGACAAATTCGCAGCTCATGCAGCAGCGCTTACGAAAGCGGCGCCGCCGGCTGGCGCGGCGGACGACGGCACTCTTGCCGAGCGCTACTCCCTAGTTATCGCTAGGCCTAAATTGTTTCGCATCGAAGGCATTTCCGACGGCGCTTTGTAATTGCTCAGCGTTAGAGTAAATGACCTCTCGTGGAACTGCCTTACTGCCGATCCCATTGTATCAGTAAAAGAAAAATGTAAATTTCGGTAACTCCTCAGCAGTGGAGCGTGCATACGATTAGCCGCGCGCTGCACCAGCGGCAGCTGGCTATGTGTTGAGAAACCTGTTCGTATTGCAGTTATCAACAACACGGTATGGGTCAAAGATCCACAAGAAAGTTTTTTTCTTTTGCTGTCGGATTATTGTTAAAGCGAAAAACAGATTTTCTGGCGCTGGAGGAAGAGATCCACCGTATCGTTGGTGGAGGGCTTGCGTGAGGCACGGACTGCCCGGCGTGCGCTTTTACTGCGGCGAATGAAGTAAAATGGGCATCATTCGTGAGTCCATTATTGGTACTTAGTCTGCCTAGCTTACACAAAACGTTCATAGGCGAATTAAATCAGGATGGACTGGAAAGCGGTGAAGCAGAAACATCACAATTACTGCACTCCTACTGTCGTTGTATGCTTCCCGCATACGCTCTCGGCAATCATCTTGCGATTTATTTGTTTTTTTTTGTACAGCCCTCAAACACGTATTGCTGTCCCAATGACATCGCAACTAAAATGGGCGCTAATAAAGGTATTTAAGTCTCTCAAATGACAATATACCGAGGTGCAAGGGCGCTCTGCTAAGCGAATGCACAGCCCACTCTGTACTGGCAACAATGGGCCGGCGCAATGAATTTGTTTAGAGAGTATTTTCCTCCTCTCCTGCTTGCTCTCTCGGTAAAACGGTCTATACGTAGCATAAGGAGCAGCGGTGGCGTAGCAGTAGAACATCCGCCTCGCATGCAAGAGGACCGGGGTTCAAATCCCGGTGCCGCGCATTCTCTACCGGATGAAAAAACAAAAAAATCCGCATGTCGATGGAATTGCATACACAAGTTCGGGGTGCGACCTGATGCCGGTAAACACCTCCGGCAACGCACTCCCTCACCAGAACAGGAGTTGGCCACCCTGGTGCAGTAATTGGCCGCAACCTCCTATGATAAGCTCAGAAATATGGGAGAGGCCTTCGCCCTGCAGTGGGTATAATCAGGCTGATGATGATGATGATGATGATGACGTAGTATAAAGCATGCGCAGTAGCGCGCGGCGCAACAGTCGTAAACATGGCTCCGCCTAAAGGTGACACGTCGGAGAGGAGCGCGTACTGGCTGCGGCGAGGAAGTATAGACCCTAGAGGAAGCGACGCACCTGCGCCTATCGTGACGTCACGCGGCTCTCGCGCATGCGCATAACGGGCAGCGCACACTCACGCGAAACTTAGCTCTGACCTGCGTAGTGTAGCTTTACGCTACAAAACCCCATGTATGGATGTATTGGTTAATGGACGAGTTGCCGAAATCAAACTGAAGGCCACAACTACAGTTCGGCATCACGCGTAGTCCACAGAGTTACTGCAGCATGTAGTTCATTAGTTGGAATTAGTTGGAATTAATCCCAGCATTACATCCCTCAATACTGAGAATGGCTGTGCTTATGTTACTTATGCATAGCTCTAAAGGACTGCATTAAGTTTCAAATTCTAGCGCACCGAAGTCAAAACCTGCACTATAAGAAAAAATGTTGAAAGACATGATGCGCAAATAAAAGTACTTCTTATCAGATGACGTATAAATGTTGCGGTTCCGGATTTATCACCTCGTTTCGATGTGAAAAGTCGCACGCATACCTATGATGGGCCTCGCCTCATGTCTATTATAGGGGGCCTGGAGACCTGGATCAAAACAACCACATACAGATGTATAAAAGATGCACAGTCCCGGTCGAAGTTTTATGAAACTCGAATTAAATTTTTGGTGTACAGAAAGCGTTGATCGAATGTTTAGGGGAATCTCCCAAGGTGGAATAGATTTGTAATAAGGAGTAACTCATTTACATGCACACAAGCGCAGCCATGTGACTACAAAGGAAAGCTACACAGCTTTTCTTTGTAGCCGTATGGCTGTGCTTGGGTGGATGTCGGTGAGTAATTTCTCCTCATTACAGAGAGCATTGACTGTGTTTTGATCATGCAGGACATTGTAGCTAAACTCAGGGGCACCATATGTGCCGACATTTCCGGGCTGCACGTGTAAAGACGGTGACGGAGCTAAGCTTTTGAGGTGATACTGCATGCATTCTAACTTCCGACTGCGGATATTCCATATACGGCCAGCATGCGGACAAGGTAAGTACCCAGCCTCAATCTTCAAGCTGTGATAAAGTGGCCTAAGGATGCTCACCTTCCTAAGTACCCTCACATAGCATTGACACCATTACGAAAAGCACATAGGCCCGAAAATGCTTCGTGGTAGTGTCATCGTTCCAGAGAGAAAGGTAAGTTGCATGAATCTGCATTCGCGTTTGGTTACCGAACAATAAAGTCCCGTTACCTTGCAGTTTAATGCAGCCGCAGATGCACGGAAATAAATGGGACAAGCCTTTTTCTTTGCAGTGGGCATACTCAGCATGACAATAGTGATGACGATGATGATGAAAAACCGCACACAGTGCATTTGCTGAGGGGTCGGTTTATGGGAGACTCGGTGTATCGAAGTTCACATAGACAACGTAGAAATGTAACCTGGGAACCGTGCCAGTTTTAACACGGGGAAATGGGCCAGAGGTAGGGTATAGAGATCAACCTTCCATAATTGAGCAGAACGAAACTACTGTGAGACAGAAAGTATCACCGTAGGTCTCCGAAAGGCCCTTACATTTATTTATATAAGAACTGTCTAATTTCCGCTATTCTTGCACGTGGCGTCGCTAATTACGGATTACAGCTGATTCATCACTGTATAACAAAACGCATCGTCCTTGAGTTTGCCCTTTTCGACAATGCGTACTTAAAGGTCCACTGTCCAGGGAAGGCCCTTTTAGGCAAAGGAGCCCAGTGTTTCAATCAGGTACCGGAGATAGTCTGTGCAAAATTCTACAGCGACACGCGCGCCGCAAAGCATCGAAAATACAATTCAAAGCTCTTTCATGCTCTCCTTTGAGAAGCCAGCTTCACCGCTTCCTGCGCTGGCCCGACGGGCCCCGATAATGACGTACGTACCGTGAACGACGTCCATTGGTCCGTCTCGCTGACTGACGGGAGAAGGATGGGTGTCTACCGCTCGCAGCGCGCTTTTCCCTCGCCACGGCCAGACTGAATCCAGCGGCGCGCGCTCCCTCGACCGTTTTTTTTTTTTTTCGCGCTCGAGGAGAGCCACGCCCCACCTCCCGCCAAACGCGGAGGAGGAAGGGGAATTTGTATTGCGGAGGCTAGACGACCTCGGGCAGGAGAGTGAAAAACCTTTGCGAGGGAACGGAAGGAGAGAGGCAGGATAGAATCGGGTGATTGCGGTGGCTGTAACTACGTTATTAGTTACTCTTCAAAAACATTTTGCGGCCTTGCGTTCCAGGGGCGAAGTCTCACAGTCACCGGGGAAGAAAATATTTTCGACCGGAGGGTGGACAGTGGGCCTTTAAGATGAGCACAGTGAGTTCAGATACCTTCAGAGTCAGTGGACCCGGCCAGGCAGAAGATCGTCGTCAGCCGGGCCGCATACGTCATGGATAAACATAATATGAACGTTTAGATCGTGAGTGGGGTCGTGCGGAGACCCAGGAGGCCTGCGTGCCTCGAATTCTTCTGCAAATAAAGTTTTTTCCTCCTCCTCCTTCCTCCTTCAGAGTTCAGATATCGCACTGTCAAGTTATGCAAATTCTCATATTCTGCGCGACTTTAATTGACCACTTATACAACCTGATTTACATACGCACTAGCCTGAGGGCAATCTCATTAGTACCTCCTGCACAGCCCGTTCGTATGTTGGCGCGCTTCCAGGTCGAGGTGAAATCAAGAGAAGCGGTAAGAAAATTTAAAGCTTGCAGCGCTGCTTGTGCCATCTATCGGTAGTAGCACTACTTCCGACCTTTATAGAGAGCTCGTTGCAAAGGCCGCGATGTGGCGCTCGTTGCGTACTCGCGACATGAGGTCTGGTTTTTGAGAAAGGTTGTCCTTTTGCCTGATATTTTGGGTGCGAGTGTGTGTGTGTGTGCGTGCGTGCGTGTGTGCATGTGTTTGTGTGTGTGCGTGTGTGTATGCGCGCACGCGCGCAGGGGGAGCTTTCACTATATGTGCTGACCATTTTAGACAGTTTGTCAAGTTCCAAAGCTGAACTCTAACCGTGAAGGTTTCATTGTCGGTTTGCTGGCTGCGCGCCGGATAGTTCAGGCTCTAGCGTGCTTTTGCGCACGGCAGATCGGATCGCCCGGCATTGAATTCGAACGCTGAGTTTTCGACCGCTCTTCCTGGTGCTGCGTGCTTCAGTCTGCAGAAATATTCATAGCTTGTATCTTTAACCCATCGTCAGCACTTAAAAAGCAGTTGTTCGTATCGCCATGAACAATCATTATTGCAATTATCGGGAATTGCTTCCGTGCTTGCCAGCAGGACGTTACCTATGCACGGATTTCTTTTCTCTATTGCCTAACAAAAGAAAAGTTACAAACCTTAGCTGACCACAGCTAAACAACGTTATTGTAGCTGTAGGAAGAAGGAAAAGAAAATGCACGGGCCTGCTACTGGCTCTGTAGCTGAGCCACCTCAGCTGCCTCGTGTAGACAGAAGGTGGTAACAACTTTTATTGCCACGAAATGAAAGGAATTATTTCGGGCTGGGGCGAGTCTAGGGTGGCCTCCAGTCGGGAGCGACCTCTTGAGCTCGCGTGACGAGGGCCAGTTGCGTGGTTTTCCTTGGGCTGGCCAACAGCTTGTCCCATTCCTCCGCTGAGGGAGCTGGCAAGAGTGTCTTTGGAGGGGGATTGCTGGCGCATTCCCACAGTATATGGTCTTGAGTGGCCTGCGTCCCGTCACCGCAGTGCCGGCATGCAGGGTTGAATTCTCCGTTTGTAATTAACGATAGTCGGTAGGGGCTAAGAATGGCCTTTGTTTGTAGGCGTCTGAGTGTCGTGGCTTGCGCCCGGTCGAGGTCGGGGTGAGGGGCGGGGTACGTGCATCTTAGCTCGCGATAAAAGTTTGTTACCTCCGCGTATGTGCGCGGTGCCTCCACAGGCGCGTCCGTTCCCGATAGATCTCCCGTCTCCCGGTTGGTTAAGCCTCGGGCTAGACGGTCGACCCCTTCGTTTCCGGAGTTACCCGCGTGAGCCGGAACCCATACGAGATTGATGTTGTGATTGAGAGATCGGTTGCGCAGAATTCGCGCCGCGAGTGCGCTTACAGAATTTTTGGCGAAATTTTGAACGGCGCTTTTTGAGTCGCTTAGAATAGTTTTGGTGTGGGGATCCGCGATGGCCAGTGCGATAGCTACTTCCTCTGCCTCGCATATGGAGCTAGCATGAAATGTTATAGCGTTAATGAAGGTTGACTTTGGAGTGGCCATACATGCCACGTATGCTCCGTTTTTGATGTGCTGAGCTGCATCCACGTACACTGCTTGTGGATCGTCCTCGTACTGTTTCTCAAGGGTCTGTGCCCTTGTCTTCCTGCGGGCATCATGTCTACCTGGTAGCATGTTTTTGGCTATTGGTTTAACAACTAGTCTACTAGTTATGTCAGCCGATAAATGGGATGTTCCGCACACCTCCTCAGTGGGGTGGATGTGGAGCTTGTCGAGAATTACGCGTCCCGCAAGGCTGCGTGACAGGCGGGTCACTTGTGCTGTCTTATGGGCTTCAATTAGTTCAGATAGTGTGTTAAAAATTCCTAACTGCAGTAGTCGATCTGAGTTAGCGTATACTGGTAAGCTAAGGGCCGCTTTGTATGCTGTTCTAATTATGCTATTAAGTGCATGTTCGTCCCTACGACGCAGATGATAGTACGGGCAAGCGTACATGATTCTGCTTATCATAAAGGCTTGGATAATCCTGCACAGGTCGGCTTCTCTCATACCCCTGCGACGTGTGGCAATGCGTCTCACCAGCCCACCTATCTGGTGCGCCGTGACGCGTAGCCGGCGTATAGCTTCTGTGTTCTGCGTATTATTCTGAATCAACATTCCGAGAACTCTGATCGTGGCTACCGGGGGTATCGGATGGTTGTCAATGTGTAACTGGATAGGTTCTCGAGAATCTGGCTTTACCTGTGAAGCTTGTTTGTTCCTTATAACTAATAGTTCTGATTTAGCCGGTGAGCAGGTAAGGCCGTTTTCCTGCACATAAGACTGTACCGTGTCAATAGCTCGTTGTAATGAATCTGTAATATCTCCATCGGAGCCAGAATTGGTCCATATGGTGATGTCGTCGGCGTATATGGAATGGTGTATGTGTGGGATATCATCTAACAGACGCGGGAGGCCGCTCATAACGATGTTGAAGAGAAAAGGTGAAAGTACGGCGCCTTGCGGTGTTCCTCTCGTCCCTAGTGTAATTTTGTCGCTAACTTTGTCAACGAAATGGAGCGTAGCCGTACGCGCATTCAGAAAAACTGATTTATTTATAGGAAGGGAAAGGCGCGGTAACTGTCTCACTTGTTTTCTGTGGGCACCGCAACCGCGCCGTAAGGGAAGAAGGTGGGAGGGAAAGTGGAAAGAGAGAAAGAGGAGCCGTAGTGGAGGGCTACGGAGTAATTTCGACCACCTGGGGATCTTTAACGTGCGCTGACATCGCACAGCACACGGACGCCCCTTCGTTTCGCCTCCATCGAAACGTAGCCGCCGAGGTCGGGTTCGAATCCGGGTACTCCGGCACAGTAGTCGGGCGTCTTACCACTGCACCACCCCGGCGGGGAAGACAGAAGAGAAAATAGAGAACAAAGAAAAGGAAGAGGGAAAGAAAGGCGAGGGCCTCATGCAACAGCCGTCGTCCACCACCTAAGCGGTGGCGGGTGCAATGACGGCCTACAACAGATAAAAATTCAGTGGCAGGCTATCCCCCGCCGTCAGCGGCGGTGACCTACCTACCCCAGCACCACAACGTGTCGGTTAACTTAGTAATCGTTCATGAAATGTCTGCGGCCGGGAATGTGAAATATTGTTTTCGATGTGGTGCATGCTCTGCTTGCTGTCGTTGTAAATTGAGGTGGTAAGTGTAAGATCCGGTGAATCGACCACCGTGCCACGATACCAAGCAAATCGATAGTACTTGTGATCTTCGATTGCGTGAAGCTAAAAAAAAAAAAAAAAACACCCGTCGTTTAATCTGTTCTCCGCAAGGTATGTCTTGTATTGGGCAGGTTCAGCTCTTATTTTCGTCTACGATATAATTTAGTCACGCGCAGCATAAGCTACTGCTGAAAGTCACCATCTAGGCGGAAGTTGGCGGGGAACATTATTCGTGGCTATAGGTGTTATCCTACATGAGGCTCCTAAGTAATATGTATATACGTATAAGTGATCAGGTATACGTAATATACATTGTATAGTAATGATTTGCTAATACGAGCACGTTTATTCCGAAAATGGAGTAATTCGCTAATGTCGTTCAGTCCCAATGCGAAAATCTGGTCCTCTTTTTTTTTCGGAGTATTTTGTACAGAGTAATGGAGATAAGAGGATCTTATGGGGGTTAATTCTCGCAATAATGCACCAAGGGGGGGCTAGACGCTACAGTCGCCTTCTAGCCCCGACGTGCAGCCCTAGTAGTCAGAGCTGAGACCCCCAACCTGCGGTGTGAGAAGTCGCCACTGCGGTGGGTTCGGGCCAGAGGAGACAAACACGAGTTGCGAACTTGAACAAGCTTTAATTTATTCGAGTAGTTGTACACGGCAAATCAAAAGCACACAAATACAACCGCCGTAGCGAGCGAGCGCCGCGTACGCGGGTGAAATAAAACCACCTAAGGGGGAAGCACGTGCAAGGAGGTGAGAGGTAGTCTGCTCCCGTTGCGGTAAGTGCGTACGGTGAGTGGGTGATTCTCGGTGACTGCGGTTGTCTCCTCGGCGGAAATCATGAACCGCGCGCGTGCGCGCTCAACTGCCGAAAAGCCCCGAGCGAGTTGCTACAGGCGTGCTTCTCGACTCGGAACGGGAGAGGAGGTCTCTGTGTTAGTCCGCGAGGAAAGAGGGAAGCCCGCGGCAGCGTCGCCGCATGAGATCGGGAGGCAGCCGGGGCAGCATGCCCTCTCCTCCGCCAACCTCTCTACCAGCGCGCGTAATCACGCGTGTTAACTACGCGCGGTCCTTATAATGGAGGCAGGGAACTGTGAGTCCCCACAATCTGCATGACAACACACACACACACACACACACACACACACACACACACACACACACACACACACGCACACACACGCACACACACACACACACACACACACACACACACACACACACACACACACACACACACACACACACACACACACACACACACACACACACACACACACACACACACGCACACGCACACGCACACGCACACGCACACACACACACACACACACACACACACACACACACACACACACACACACACACACACACACACACACACACACACACACACACACACACACACACACACACACACACACACACACACACACACACACACACACGGCTCCCATGATCGACCTTGGCATTCTGATTTGCTCATTTGGTTTTCCTTGCTTTTACTTTATGTGGTACTGTTTTTGGCTCCCACCCTATTCGTTTACATTTGTATTGGCGTCTTTCACTGGCGACATGGTCGAACAAGCAGAAAAACGGAATAGCGCGACAAACGTTCATTTCTTTCCTTATCAGATCTCTGGCTCTCCTATCGAACTTGTCCCGTCCTATACTTACCTCGGCATTACTATCAACAATGATTTATCATGGCGTGAGCACGTGTCAAAGCTAATATCATCTGCAAATAAAAAACTAGGCTTTCTTAAACGTCATCTTCACGACGCCCCTCAAAATGTAAAGCTACTTGCTTATAAAGCTTTGATCAGACCAAAACTTGAGTATGCATCCGCAATTTGGAATCCACAGCAAGCATACCTCATTGATTCATTAGAAGCCGTGCAAAACAGAGCCGCCCGTTTCATTCATCGTTCATACTCATCCTATGTTAGTGTTTCATCTCTAAAGCTACAGTCTCAATTACGCAGTATTTCCCTCCGTCGCCGCATTTCTAGCCTGTGCCTATTTCACAAATTTTATTACTCCCAGCTCAAACAGCAGCCATACATCTGCGCACCACCACCACGCACTTCTCAACGCATTGGTCATCCGCTGAAAGTTTCAAGCCAGCGTGCCCGTACTACATTTTCCAAGTTAATTTTCCCCCAAACAGCCAGCGACTGAAACGACCTTGCCCATGAAATTGCAGCCATAACCTGCCCAACAACCTTCCTAGATAAAGTTACATCCCACCTGTCATCATGAAATAAATGTTTTGCTTTCTCATGTTAACCCCATTCCTTATGTAAAATCCCCAACAAGGGGGTCCTTAAGGAAAATAAAATGAAATGAATGAAATGAAATTTTAACTTAACTGTCATATTTCGCTTTTTCTGTTCATGAAGAAACTTGGCGTACCTGAGCTACGCAATTCGATTCAAAAGTTCATGCAGAGCCCTGGTGAACATGACTGGACATCAGAGAAACAACAAACCCTGTATAGAAAAAAGAAAAAAAAGTAAAGCACAGTTCAATAATGAGGATTGCCAACGTGTTTTATTAGGCAACAAACGTCTCAACCATAACAGACTCACGGACAATGATCAACATCCAACGACACTATTCTAATCTCCGATGCTTGAACGCAATAAAAACGATTTCATCTCGGTTGTATCGATGACCACCATTCGATATCACGGAGAACACAGAACCTCTTGAAATGTGCGCTGTGGAGACACGTATACGTCTGTTGAAACAAATGCAACAATGCGTTTCTTTTCCACATATAAAGCGAAAATTGCGCCCAAGGTCAGCTCCCAGCCATTGACTAAGCATACATTATTACTTGGTGTGCTGGGTAGTCCCTTGGGGTAGGAGAGGGTATTGAGAAAAATACATCTTGTACGCAATGAGTGTTGGGCATTGCTATTCCGTATGATCTTTGTCAGCAAAGGTTTGGCACGCAGGAGGAAGTGGAACTTCAGTTCAACACGCATGAAAGCAATATTGAACTCGAGTAAGCAAAGAACTGAACCACTGATTACTTTCAAATTGAGAACAATTGCTAGCTCTTTAAAAATAAAACAATTTATCCACAGTCGACGTGACATATCGTACATAGTCAACAAGCTTTAAAGTGCAAAGAAAAAACAATCGATCGGCAGCTCGCTAGCGCAACGTCATAAAGTGACGACAGCGAACCAAGGAGTGCTTCGACGACAGAAGCGACATAAGGCGTCGAAAAAGAAAAAGTAACATCCAGTATTGCGGTCTCGACGTCACAGCGTTTTTGTGCTTTTTGCTTAGGGATGAGATCCACAACTATTCCGTGGCTCGGATTGGATTATGTTAATGTGAAGTGAAGGAAAGAGCCACACAGGAGCGACGGCTGAACAAGATTAAGAAACGCATGTCAGTCACGAATCCCCTATCCTTAGCTGCAGCACACAGTTTATTAAGGTAGGCAGGAAGGAACACTGAAGATTTTATTTTCAGATTGAAGGAACTTCTCATCATAATCATTGCTTTCGCAGGGTGGGCCCACATTTACATAAAAAAAACGATGGGACAAAAAAAAAAAAGAAAAAAACAGCGGGGAGACCAAGCCAAGACAAGTTATGTCGACAAAACGTCGCCTGTCAAACCGAGACTGCCCCCCGGTCCTTGTCTATTTTGTTTTGTGTTGCCACCAGGGAAAATATAAGAATATAATACAGGGATTTGTTCGGAGTGCGATATACAGTGTATTTAGACACTGATTTTGGGCTGTTTACTTCGGAACTGCTGTATTCCTGTACATCGAAATCTGTAACGTGGCTCAAACAGATAGCATAAGCTATATTCTTGAACCCCTTGCCTGCCGGGAGAAAATAGGCAATTTCAGTAGAGTGTTGGTGTGACAATTCTTCGCAGCCAGAAAATTAATAACATTTTGCTTACTGCAGAGCAGCAAAGTGTAGGCAACAAATATTTTTTTCTGTTCATTGGCATAAAAATATCAACAATAGAATATGTACAGCTTAAGAAGGAAAAAGATATCGAATTCTTTGCTTACAAAGAAAGAAATATTTGATTAGCGAGACCCTTGAGATTTGCACAATTATGAAGAATGATATTACATAGCGAGCGGAAAAAAAAAACGCGAAAAAAAATAGAATGTACGTCTTGTGGCCACACCATACCAGAATGCCAGAAACCATTATTGAGAGTGCAGAACTCATTATAATAAACTTCCCGGTTAGCCAAACGAAAAATAATTAATTTCTTGCGTGTACCGCCGTGGGCTACGACGCTGTGCACTGCCAAAGTGAACTCTAGGACGTCTTACAGGAAATTTTATTCACTAGATTGCTGGTTCTGTAGAATCGTTCAGAAAAGTCCCGGTATCTTCAGAGAGAACAGAAAGGTAGTGAATCTCCTCAGCAACAGCCGAAACTAAACCACTGTCGGGCACGTTCATGTGTACTTGTGTACTACTCCACCTACACTATAGGCTACTCAGCCTAGCCCACACTGTTTGTGGGGACTAGTGCGAACCATTGCTGTGAGAACTGAAATAAAACGAATCGCAGTAAGCTGTTACTTGTACCGAAAAAGCCAAGTGGAACTTCTGCGAAATGCTTGCAGCAATTGCTTCATGGTGACAGCTTTCGCTCGAATTAAAACAAAAAATGATATACTCCCGTTTATGCCCAACAAAAACACGACTCGCGAACTAAAGTATAATCTCTTGGCAACATACTGAGTGGCGTTGCTCGCCCCAAACCAGCCCGGGCTGCTCAAAACAGGACCTTTCATTCCATCGTTCAGAAAGTCAGCTAAGTGTTAATTGTTTTTTTTTTCTTGATGTCATCATACCAACAAATACAGAGCGATATAAAGCTATGCTTGATCCACAAAATCTCAATTAATCCACCTCACATGTCTACAATGCTTGTGAATGAAATTTTTGCTCAACTGAAAATCTTGCTTATAGTGTAGTTCAATCATTTGAGGTCTATAAGTTACAATTCCATTCAAACACCTCAACACGATTACATAAAAACGCATGAACAAAAAAAAAAAAAGTCAGAATAACGCGCATTTGTACTACATGCAGCAGAAAATGAACAAGAGGTGTAGATAACGGCTCTCAGGGGAAGAGGGGCAGCGTCATAAAGGAAGGACAGTTTCTGAATTCTTCGGCATGTAACAGCCCGGTCTGCAATCGTATTCACTGCCAGGGCGCAAGTTTGAGAAATACGAACAGCGGCTGTTAAACACGAACTCTACAAAAGAAGGGTTAAATTCACAAGGAGCATACATAATAAATGAAAGTGCAAGCAGATGGCAAGGTTATTGCAAAAGTTGATTACGTGTATGCTCACTGTCAACAAATTCTCCGACTACGATGTTCGCTACTTGGCCCGCCATTTCATATAACAGGCCGAGATTGGCCTCAACGTTTCAATATAGATCTGTGACGAACAATAACATTGAATAGTAAAATGTTATAAAACTATCATTCAGGAATCAAACCAGGTTTATGCTGTGCAGCGGGCCCAAGAGGCTTCTCCTATACGCATTTGTTTCGTGTACTTGGGTCTCGTGTTTCCCCACCTTACTTAAGACGGAGAACTGCTAGTCAACCTCCGCAGATACAGAAAATGGCTGCAACTCCATTACAAGCAGCATTCACGGCACGGATAACGGCTCATTTCAACCCAGACACTACCTGTCCTTCAAGCATCCGCGTTGCATCGCAAGAGGGCTGTAGAGCAATTAAAGGCCCCGCGCTTCACAAAGCTGCTGTAGTTAGAAGCCTTCGAGGTTTTTTTACTTCTTACAGGGCGCATATAGTGCTTTATTTTGTGCTGCTTTAAGATCGCAGTCCTTTCAGTGCACTAATTTTTTTTTCTTTTTTTCTGGTATAGCTAAGCCCCGAGGCGCTTGTGTCTATAAGCTTGGCCTGGTGTTCCGAGAAACATATCATGTAGCTAGTCGAGTTATCGGGTGCCATTAAGATACAAAGAAAACAACCTTGCGGCTTAATTCGGACTAGGTAGATTTTCGTAATTAGCCCAATAGTTTAGTTGAATGGCAATGGACATTAGTTGCTCGCTCTCTCGTCATGTTACGCACAACTATTTGAACGACGTTTGCAACTTAGGACGAAAGTATGATGCTAGTCGTGATATTTGTTTTTGTATCATGAGACTTTGGTCAGGGCAATGAGAAAAGTGAAATGGTACTCAAGGCTGTGATAGAGGTCACCAACTTCCCAATCCAAATGAACATTCGCAGTGTTGTTTATAGGTATCGGATATTCACTTAAATGAGCTTAATTTGAAAGCTGCTCATTTGACAGGCTGAATTAAAAACTATTTTCAGGGTTTCGTCTACTCATATTACTAGGATTATTGAGAGACTATTACTACGCAGTGCACCGCGCTGTATGAATTGGGAAGCCTATAACACGAATAAAATTTATATTTTCGGCCCATTCTGAGTCGAAATTAACAGGACGTATAAGATGCGGGCGCTCTCATTTCAAATCACTGTTTGCAAAATCTTGGAAAGAGCAATGACCAAAATAATATTTATTCAATACTAAGGGAAAGGGGCGACTAAGCAATCTAAGACTTCTTGCACCGGGCACTGGGCTAAGTGAGCCTTCTTCAAGGTTTTATGTTTAAACATTGCTGTATGATTCGAAAGGTCTCGTTTTTTTAAATCTTAAACTCGAGAGAGACATTTTTACTTTTTAAAATTATGCAAAATATTCCTGTAGAATTTGAGTATTCCGCATGCAGTTAAAATGTAGCTTACCGAGACAATCATAGGGATCACAGCAAGGTTTTTTTTTGTTTCCTTAAAAATAATAATAGTCTGTTATGCATCGCTCGCAACCTATTTTGGGGATTTCCCGTGCGATGGTGGTCACTGGTAAACTTCTTCCACGCTCAGCAGTTTCAAGCTCATTTCGGAAGCTTTCCTTTTCAGCTCGCCTTCCCCTTTAAATGTGACAAGTCTAAAGGAAGACTTCATATCTTGCCCTTCTATGAACGGGAAGAATCTGAGACAAGCGGAAAAACCTGAAATTAACGGCCTCTCCTCATCCCCTATACTGAAAATTTGCTCATGAACAGGAAAATTAACTGAAAGTCTTTAGACAGGGCCGCTAATAAGTTGCGCTGACCTATCAGTTATGGTCCGTGACACTGTAGTAAGAAAACAGCCAACCAATACGTTACCGGGCTCAAATCACATAAGGATTTTTTTTTTTTTCAGTTTTGGCATCTTGTGCTTACTCCATTGTAACAAGTAGCATGACATTAATGACTAGCGTAGTGACTCGCTGCTGTGTCTACAAAGCTCTTCTCTGGTGGTCCATTTTTTTTTTCTGAGGCAGTATGCTTCTTAAACGATTCCTCCGACAAAAACGCGGAGTAACAACAGACACTCCACTTTCGTGGCATGCTTGCGGTGCTCCGAAGACCGACAACACCGCGACCTGTAAGTGAACTATCGGCGCAGTCACATTTGGCAACAACGAACGTTCGGCAGCTAGAATCCCCGGAGAGGGATGGTCCCTAGGACTGGCCCTTGTAGAGCACGGTGAGGACCTCCGACAGCTGGACGTCTATGGGCTCGCGGGTGTCGTAGAGCGTGGGCGCGTCGAGGATGATGGCGCACGTGCCGACAATGACGGCTGCCGTGAAGATCCACAGGAACAACCGATCCAGCACCATGGCAACGTACTTCCAGTCTTCCTTCACCTGAAGCGCACAGCAGACACCGAACGCGTGTTGAAGCACACAAGGAAAGAAAAATCTCTTGAAAGGAAGCACAGAACTTGTTGTTTGGCAAGTTGATTTAATGATTCCCGAAGGACATATTATATATATATATACGTATACAAGAAAGGTAGAAGAAAGGTAGCCTTCTCAGAGGTAGAACATGTTATTTGGCTATTCGTAGTATTCTTCAGACCAAAAAAAAAAAAAAAAACAGCTATTCTACAAGCACACGCACATATGCAATATAGGTGGTCATGTTCTGAAAAGAAAAAAAAAAGGGGGGGGGGGGGGCATATATATATTCAATGCAGTGTGCTATAGAACGCAATTTCGGAAATGGATGACAAGCTAATCAAAACTGCCAGAAGAGCTTGTGCACAGTGCCGTGTCATGATATTACCATGGGAATTGTAGACATCTTATGTTCATGTTAAGACTTGTGAATGTTGCTCCAATAAATGGCTTATTTAAACAACCACATTTGTCAATTTCACACCCATTGCCCTAAGCAAAGCTCATGACTATTGACACAATCGTGCTTTTTCACGTGACTTCCGGTATGCGTCATGTATGATACAAAACGCTAAGGAATGAATTGCTTTCCCCCATTGCTGTCGGAGACGCAGCTGCAAAGTGGGGAATTATGCCACAGCGAGATGGTTGGTGCTAGACGGCACAATTACTTTTTTTTTTTTTTGTTTTGGTTCATATGCGTGCCTGCAAGGTCAGTATTCAGTGGGTAAGATAAATTCTAAGCATACAAAGTGTCACTTCTTCATGTATAAAGCGTTCAAGGACATTTTTTTTTAATGAAAGAAGAACTACTTAGACAACACAACAAAGTAAGTTCTATTTCGCGGCTAGTAGGATTAAAATGCCCCTTAAGGCTTCGATACCGTACATTGCTTACCTGCAGTTGTTACGCTCATAATCTTCTCCTCAACTAAGAATGTGCGACAATTAAACTGTTAGTCATCGTCTAGTTAGTCTTTTCGTTTTCGTTTTCTCTCTCTTCTTCTAGAGCGTTAGTTTCGTTTCTCGCTCTCCTGTCATTGCAGGTCAGTTGCTATGACAATGCCAGACTAGTGTGTAGGCAAAGTTCTGCGTGCAGGCTGTACAGTGAACTGCACTGTGTGGCGACTTTCATGCCATAGAGTTGATAGCAGTGACTTCAACTCTAGGGGCCTTGAAGTATCTCACAATGCCGGCATGAAAATGAATACGAGATAACACTGCAGGAGAAGCGAAGACTGCTACATTCCCATATTAATTCTGCTGCGCCATTCCAGTCTTCATGTTGACAACCCCGCTTGCTAGTATCTCACGTTCTATCTCACGTTCTTAACATACCGCCTCCGAGGGGGCGCCTCTGGCGCAAGGAACCTCCGCTGCAACTCGTATACCGTCTCTGACGGCGCTCCCCTGGTGCACAAGGTAAACCGAACGAACAACGGAACTTTACTCTCTGAGCTTCCGTTCTACTGAACCGTGACGTAAGTTCATCTACGCGGAAGGCTATACGAAAGGTGCGAACCTCAATGTGGTCCTCGTATCGACGCGTGTGGTCCGCTATAAGGTGCACCGACTCCAGGGCTCGCTGCAGCTCGGGGCAGAAGTGGAGCCGCATTCCTGGCCCCGCAACAACGGGTGACGGGGGCGAAGGGTGGCGGCGGCCGACTGAAGGCTCCGCAAACTCTACGAAAGTCTCGCTGGACGCTCTTCGAAGACCGTGCACTTTGCAGATAATGGGGTCCTCCCGTTGGAAACCGTCTTCGAAGCCGGGCCCCGGTGAGGTGCTGGTCGAGGCGTACGACTCTCTTGTATCGGTGCCGTTGCAAGTGGAAGGCACCACGAGCTTGAAAGGCGGCTCTTCCTGCGCGGGTCGCGGCATCCGGAGCAGGCGCGGCAGGGTTTGCAAGAACACCCGCTTCACCCATGGCGCCATGCGGTGTGTGGACGAGGTGCGGAAGTGTACGTTGAGGACCACCACGGTGACGCATATGGACAGCGTGACCAGGACCATGGTGAAGAGCAGGTACTTGCCGAGCAGCGGCACCACCAGGGACGCCGGAGGGATGATCTCGGCCAGGAGCAGGAAGAAGACGGTGAGCGAGAGCAGGATGGAGATGGAGAGGGCCACTTTCTCGCCGGAGTCCGAAGGCAAGTAGAATACGAGGACGGTGAGGAACGAGATGCCCATGCAGGGCACGATGAGGTTGACCGTGTAGAAGAGCGTCTTGCGGCGCATGCTTATGTTGAAGGTGATGTCGATGTAGGGGTGCTCGCAGCAAGTGTAGTACTTTTCGTGGCGCACTGCGGGCACCTCGAGGATGTCCCACTCGACGCTCAGGTAGAACTCCGTCAAGTCCACGCCGATTTCCACGAGGCTCTGGTTTTGCACCTCGTCTACATGCCGAAGGTCCACCTGCGTACAAATCAATCAATCAATCAATCAATCAATCAATCAATCAATCAATCAATCAATCAATCAATCAATCAATCAATCAATCAATCAATCAATCAATCAATCAATCAATCAATCAATCAATCAATCAAACAATCATAATGATGCTGTCATTACAATGTTGCTTCTCCGTTCATTCGTCCACTCCAGGCAATTGTTACGGAACTTTCGATGTCACCCGATATATCATTCACTTTCGGGGAAGAGTATTCAATCGAACTACTGCGACACGAAAAAAAAAAAAAGAACACTGCGACATAAACGCTCCTTGTTGTTCGTTGTGATCTTATTTGACCTATACAGCAGTTACTGGCGTCGCGTCGCCAAGGACAACACCTATCACGGAGCGGCCAATAGGCGCTGTTCGCCTTACTATTTCTGGTTGACAACGAAGACAGCTCTGAATTTTATTCCTCATAATAATTCAACTTTTCCCGACAGGCTTCATATTTTTGCGGAATGCTCATCTACTGCAGAGATGAGCACGTAGGATAACGGCTATGGTCGGTATTTACAATACATCGAGATTGGGACTGGCCCTTTTTTTGACTATGTCTTTCTTTTTACTTAAACGGACACCTCTCAAGCTACATATTACAGCTTTTCGCTCGTGGTCTATCCATTTTCAAGGCGGTAAATAAAGGCTTATTCATTAATTCATATTAAAAAGGAACGCACGGTTGGTTTTCTTGGCTTGTCAAGTTTTGAACTCTTGCTTCTCGGATAGCATCTTTGCAGCAGATACGTTTTTATTGCCAGTACGTTAGTTCGCTGCTTCACGGAAATTGAGACAGTGTATTTTATCAGATTGCCTTCAGGTAAAAAAGATACTTCTCGGTGGAATAACCTTAGATAAAGTGCAGGCACCGGCAAATCTTTACAGCAAGTTCGATGCATCGGAGTGAGACATTATGCAGGACTGCGAACTTTGTTCACATCTAACTTGAAGGAGATGGCGCTGAACACAAGGGCGAGGCAAAAGTACATACCAGTATACAAAGATTATGCCAGAGCTGCGCCAGAGTCTGTTTTTGCGCTGGGGTTTTCTTCACTTAACACAGCGCACAAAACCGCGCCGAAATTCTCTATATGAGTGTCTGGCGCGCACAACTAATTTCTCAAGAGATGCTATTAGCTCCGCTTAGGATGATATATGCGATATATGGGTTTAACGGGTATCTGAGTGACATTAGCTATGTGGGACGCCATACAGTGGAAGGCTGCGGAAAATTCGACCATCTATATAGGCTTCTATAACGGTCGCTGATATCGTACAGTAGATGGGGCCCCCACGTTTTGCCCCCAAATGAAACAAATATGGCTGCCACAGACAGGATCGAACACATCCTCGAGCTCGGTGGCCTAGAGACTAAACACATAGCCATCGCGGAAAAGCTGCTCCGCTGCAAAGACACTGATGATACGCTATTTTTATGCAAGCTAGTAGGCGCATATCATGTGTTCTTGCGAGCACATTTGTGTGTTCTTTTAATTTTCAGTTGCACATGGAAAAGAAAGCGTGGGCTATGGATAAAACCGTCTAGAAATTTATGCCCAGCAAGTTACTTCCTCTTCGATGAGACAGCTAAACATACAAAAGCAGGCCCACTATGATCGAATGGAAAACTGCAGGCGGTCACAAATAGCGACATAAAAGTTAAACGAAAAATACATGATTCAAAGATGTGGGCGAAGTTGAACTTAATTTTTGAACAAATTGCTGAGACAACGTGACACGCAACGTTCTGCAACGTTTATCTCCACCAAAGTCAAATTTCCATAAGAGAAAAAAAGAAACGAATAAGCTTTTCTTCCAAGCACATCCAGCTCCATATAGAGATGTATTTGCCGTGCAGGGAACCTGGCATAAACGCATAAAAATACGTTAACACGAGCCTGTGTTTTCCCCAGTGCCTTTCTAGCCACGTGCAAGGGCTTGCCTTCATATTCGCTTTAAATAGGCAAGCGACCTCCAAATTTAATATCTGCTATATCATTTAATAATGTGAGTGAAATAGAGAAGTTTGCGGTGCGCTGTGAAAGTCAAGGAAACTCTCCGACACAGACTTTGCAAGTCTGATTATGACAAAGCGGGCTGCCATATTCCCGCGTGGTATCGTTCTTAGCACGATAACACAGGCGTCGAGCGCTCCGCTGGCTATCCGTTGCTCTGCGCTGGCATTAATTATGATGTAAGAGCCCACTTTCTAACGGCTTGAATTTCATGAGGGTAAAATTAATATGAAGAGATGACTGCTCGCAACCGGTGAAAAGAGAGAAGAAGAAAGAAACGAAGTGATGAAGAAACCAAGGAGAGAAAAGAAGAACGAAAGGAAGGAAGCAAGCAGGCAACAAAGAAGACGTTTTTCTGTGCATAACTTTATCTATATTCGTAGCCGATTTGAATGGTGTTTTCTCGGTGAAAGATAGAAGGCACATTTGGCGACTTGACTGATAAAGAGAATCGATACGAACTGTTTCTTGCTCAATTCTTTAAAACCTGTCTCCGCGTCATAACCTGTTCAATACCGTCTATAGTTAAAAGGCGCCCGGGAGGTAGCTAAACTATAATGAGTGGTTTTTGGCAGGGAAAAACACCGTTATATGTCGACGTTGTGTAACGACACAGGCACTGTCCTGTACGACATTGCGGTGTAACAGCACCGCTGTTAATCACTCATGTATGAGCCTCTTGGTGGCTTTTAAGCGCATTGAACGGGAATGATCTAATCCTAACCCGTCCTCTTCAGAGATACGTGCGTTTATTGACGAATATACTTTTCTCTTTTCATGCAGGGTTCGGTGCTGGCTCCTTCTTGAAAATATTCGTGCTCTCAATGAAGGCCAATTAACTTCGAATAAAGCTAATAAAAAGGAACAGTCGTTCAGCACAGGTTACTGCACCAGATGAGATCAGTGCGGAACAATCACGCAGCCAGAAAAGCATAAAAAGCGTAACAAAATAAAGAGGGTCACAAAAAAAACAGATTCATAGCGCCTCCACTCCGAAAAAAATTGGAGTTTAACTGTGGTCAACCCTAGTTTAATTGCGATAGCAACGGCGGAAGTCTCTTTTGCCTGCTACATTAATCCCCTATCACGCCCTATCAGTGTAAGGTGCTAGATTATTGGGGACACTTATCCTCATCCTTTAAGAGTATGACGCGAGAGCGTAAGCTACCAGCGCACATATAAATGAGAAGGGTTCAATTCTGCTGAACTGAATGTGGAGCGAAAGCATTACCTGACGGTGACCGAGCGTTCTTCTCCTCCTCCTCCTCCTCCTCCATCATCATCATCATCATCATCATCATCATCATCATCATCATCATCATCGTCGTCGTCGTCGTCGTCGTCGTCATCGCCACCATCATCATCATCATCATCATCACCATCATCATAATAATAATAATAATAATAATAATAATAATAATAATAATAATAATAATAATAATAATAATAATAATAATAATAATAATCGTCGTCGTCGTCATCGCCATCATCATCATCATCATCATCATCATCATCATCATCATCATCATCATCATCATCACGGCTGTTCAAGGTCAAACGTGGCCCTTCCCGGGACCACGCGATGGCCCGGAACCTGGCGCAGTATTGCTATCGCAATAAAAGTCAGTAAAGGAAAGACGTCAGCGTTGACGTCTTCACGTGAAGACGCAACTACAGGCGAGTTCAACGAAACTTGCGCTACTAAACACGCTAAAAGCATACTGCAAAAATGAAATGATACTATACTATTGAACATAAATTCTTAACATGGTATGAAAGACAGCTTAGAACTGTGTTCTAGAAATTCTGTTAAGTAAACTTTTTAGTACAAAAGCAAACTTTCTAGTCGGCATGATTGTGACTCGTATTTATTTCGACTGGTATGCACTATACGGAATGTCAAGAGTGTGAAACCATTGCATTCATAGTCGTCTCGTTTCTTAATGTGGCAGGCCAAATGTGCTGTAAAACGAAGACGGGAGATGGAAAGGCAGTTGAAGAGGGCGTGACGTGGTGCATCGACCAGCGAGAACTATATATAGCTAGCCGGAGAGATGTGAATCGAGATGTGCCTGTAAAAAGTGAATGTAATTAAACCGCGAGCACCGCACGATGGTTGACGCAGTTACCTCGTTAGTAATATCTACACTATTCAGGTATTTAGGTAGTAGAGTTATCATTCGAAATATTTCTAAATAGTGAAGAATGAAAGGCTCGTTGGTATGAACAATTAGCTGTCAGTGCAGCATCGTCCTTGCCTATATGTATGTCTCTCTTCTGTGCCTCGTTGTCTGTTGAGCTGCGTTTTTCATTATGATTGCCAAACTAGTGGCGTTTTCCAGAAGTAGAACAAAGAATGCATTATCCTCGTCACATGTTCGAAATACAAAAAGGACTCGGCTTGGAATACTCAGCGCGCATAAGTATTGTCACATTAGCTAGCCGGTGACAGTTTTGTTTAAAATAATTAGTTCGATTTCACCATATTGTGAATCGCGCTCATTTCGCTGTATTACGAATCGATCTCATTTAACAACTTTAAAACTAACACTTGCATACTTACAGAGAAACATTTTTCACAGACACTTATAAACTATTTCCGTATGCAAATACGTCTGGCCTTCTCTGTTGCTGTTTTTATTAGTTACGGTTGACGGTCAGCGCCAAATGTTATCGTAACTAAAGTTAGGACGTAAACCACGGGGTGCTTTCAAACGCGGTCAAAGCCGGCAGCTACGTTGCCAACTTCCTCTCGCACAGACACTAAATCTCCTAAGTCCCTGGCAGATTTGCGATAACGCGCCTCTAATCTTGCTCTAAATTTAACGGCACAGATGAGTCCAGCCTTGGCTCAACACCACTCTCAACGCGAGAAAGTTTTCAGCCTCTCTACTTGTTCGCTTTGATTAAATACTAGTACCGCTTATTTCCTCGAATGCATTAAAGCTTAAAGTAAAATTGTTGCTTGCATTAATCGAACGAAACAGGTTTGTTGAAATCCAAGCGGCGCCTTTTGTAGAATTTAGTCTAATGATAGTTTTAGAGGCGAAGTAAAGTTTCGTCTAAGCCAGGCAGCGCGAACATGGATATTGCGTAATGCGCACGTGCCAGGGCCGGAGTAAGTGGAACTTGCCGCATAAACTTAGTAAACGAGTGTATTCTTCCACTGCTTTTGTTTAACTGCCTTTCTTCGGAAAATACCTATTTGGAAATAGCATTCACAGTGTCTGTTGAATAAGATAATATCCCAATGGGCAAGTTTCAGCCAAGGGCGTATGTTACTCATTACCCGTCACATCGTAGGCATCTCAGTATTATTAATTATAAAGAGGGGTAATCATTGCGTAATTATTCTTTATTAATTATTAACTATCAATATTTGGCCATTATTATCTCGTGTATAGAAATGAGCAATTACTTCTTTGACTGGGGACTCATGTATGGTCCAATCACAGCGAGGTGAAAGTTGATATTTTCATGAAGCGGTGACAGAGCTCTAGGCAGAGGAAGAGGCGAATAAAGTGGCACTGTAATGAACTCTGTACTGGGCTGACTTGCGCCCGCAAATTGAACTGACCGATGGCGATGACAGCAATAAGGTTCAGCACATCCGCTGTTCCTGGCCGCGCCTAATTTAAAGCTGAGGAAGAACTTTCGGAATAAAGAACGAATCGCTTAAATACAGCGAAAAATGGACCACTTGCTTGCTACTAGAAACACTCTAGCATCCCTCGTCATGAACTAAGAAATAAAGCCGTGTGCTTACAGTTTTGAGAAAGAACAAATTAAATTGCAAAGCTTTGCGGCGATATAAAAGTGAAGGGCACCTTGAATCCGTCGTAAGTCCACGATCCGAACTTCATGAGGCACGTCTGCTCGTCGAAAGGGAAGAACTCGACGTCGATCTCACAGGAACTCTTGTAGATGGCGGGTGGCTTCCACTGGATGCGGCCCGTGTAGTTGAGCTGGGCCTTCGTCGACAGCGTCACTTCGAAGTTCCCGTCGGCGCTGCAAAAACGCATCTAGTTTGATCATCATCATCATCATCATCATCATCATCATCATCATCATCATCATAATCATCATCATCATCATCATCATCAGCCAGACTGTACCCACTGCAGGGCGAAGGCCTCTCCCATATTCCTCCCCATTGACCCGGTCTTGTGCTAGCTGCATCCACTTGACCCCTGCGAGCTTCTTAACCTCATCTGCCCACCTAATTTTCTGCCGCCCCCTGCTGCGCTTTCCTTCCCTTGGAATCCAGCTCGTTACCTAGTTATCTATAGTTATGTTAACTAGTTTGGTAGCTGGCGACGATCCTACTCGTTAGGAAATAGCGAGTGGCACTCAGCTAGGAGTGAAGCTGCAAACAGAGGGCGAGCAGTGGCTTCCCTATAAAACCTAGTCGCTTTAGCAGGGCGTAAATCTTTACCGAAATACTTGCAGCTCCAATTATACTGAGTATTTGTCTGAAGAGCATTTGGCTTCATGGAAATGATATCAAAGTTCGGCGCTCCATGACATCGAATTGTCAATTTTTATTTAACTGCTGCTTTACAGAGCTTTCACAAAGAAAAAAAAAAAACCCATGGTTTTAACTTCAGCTGATAATTTAGCCCCAGTCGTACACAACCAGAAATATTCCTGTGCCATTCATGAGAACAGTTAGAACACGAGTTGCAGTTACGCAAAACAAAGACGCGTTTACAATGTCACAAAGTGCAGTCATAAAACAAACCGTAATAAGCCATAGTCCGAGATTCATCAGAGTAAACGATTAGAGTGGATCAAGTATCTGGGTTTCTCAGTACTGTTTTTAGTAATGAGCGAATTCTGCTTGCTTATTTCTGAGCGCAGGTGCACGGGGGTCACCATATCCTAGCAGGACTACTGCTGCAGCAGTATTCTTTGTTTCAACCCAAGCCTAAGTTTAGTGCTGTCTGCCAGCATCCTCGGGAGTCACGTGGGCTTATTGTATAAACTAATGGTTACAGCGGCCTTCTGCGGCTGTTGGAAGCCCCTTGTCGACCATGTGAGGATGCCTGGCTGTAATAGGCGAATTATGCCAAAGGCTTTTAGAAAGTCTGCACGTCCATGTTTAGTCAGATTATTGCTTGAATTCTCTGGCGCCTTTGAGAGACTGACCCGTGTGTGATGTATATATGCTTCGGAACATCAGTGATTTTCTCGCGTTGTGCATGACAGAAAATGAGGACCATTGTGAGCCTTCTAAAGAGGAGCCATTTGACTCGTAAATCATAGCGAAGTTTTCAATCCTCGCGTATGAAAGCTCCTGCGGGATTTTTATCATCGTCATACTAACCTGCCTCTACCTTTAATTCGAGTTCCATTTCTCAAACGCCTGTAGCATATGCCAGTCTCAGTGCTTGTTGCTTCAGTTTCTTATGTAATTCCGAGGAAGTATCGTGTAAAAAAAAAAATACAGCACAGCAGAATTATAGCCTGGCGCTCGGCGCTTGTCCAGCCGACTGTGACACCTGACGAAAAGAGTTATAGAATTATCTGAGTTCTGCGCATCCTCCCATATTTTCGGTCTTTTTCCCCCCCTTTGTTTTTTGACCGAGGGTGTATACCACCCCCGTAAAATATTTCTGGGTAAGCCATTGTACGGAGCTGCCAAATATCGATAACTCTTTTTGTCCTCGGAGTGCTGTTTTTTGGCGAGAAGAATCCATACAAGGCGGAACAGTCAGGAATACAGTTATCTTAGCCGCCCCGCTTGCTTCGTAACAGTTATTCGTATTTTAGCAAGCTTTTGCTACCCATGTTTTTCTGAGCTACCGTAATTTTTAGATGTTTAATTGATGTTGAAACTCAGTTACAATTTAAATTACTTCACCTGACCACATGTTGAGGATTAGATGAAAGCAAACTTTCAGAAAGAAAAAGAAAACCGTTGCTGGGACGCCTTCTCTCAAAAGGTATAAATGCAATTGTTCGTCGGCTACTCTGTCACAGGCTCGCTCAGGCGACTCATGTTCACAACGCCGTACTTGTTGTAGAGGACGATGTCAGGCCTCCAGATGTGATCCGAGGGTACGTGCAGAATGTCGACGCCACCGTAGTCACGCGGGTCCCAGCTCAGCTTGTAGTCATCCCAGTACTGCGAGCACCAGCGATATATTAAAAGAAGCACGTCTGTACAGGAAACAAACACAGAAGTAGTATACAAGAATTTCAGCTATAGGGCGACGTAGCGGGGGCCGTGAAACGCTTCCCATAAACACGTAAAGAAGAATATGCAGCTAGTTTTTCTTTTTTTCTTTTAATCAAACTTCAAGGCAAGCTCCATAGGACGTGATGTAAAATTTCGCAAGGGGACTTCGACATACCCCTGATGAAAGAAAAAAAAATGGCGGAGCCTTCGTTACAATGGCTTTGAGGTAGGGTAAGAACAAGACGTGGAAACGGAAAATGTGAGGCTAATATACAAATTATTGAACACAAAACCACGCTATCCCGGTGGTACTACCCTCGGAGCGCGTGGTCGGAAACCGTTTTTGTGTTCCCTGGCATTTGTGGTATAATCCTGCTCGTGAAATTTTGAGATGCAAAAAAAAAAAAAAAAACACTGAGAGTTCACTGGCGGCCCTAGGTGAGGTTTGTTTTGCCGAGCCGCACACTAGAAAAAAAAAAAAAAAGAAACAAATTTAAGCAGAAATCCGCCTTCAACATCACTGGCCGTTAGCGCCATGACCAAACGACTCTTTAGCGAATTAGGCGTGCATTGAAGCATCGCCTAGCTATGTGCAAAGCCTTTAGCGTGGATTTATGGTCCTGTTATTTGCGTCTGCGGCCTCAATTCACCAAGCAAGTGCTCTTTGTATGCTGCACTACATCTGCGCCGTGGCTCCTTACATGACGCGAGGGTCTGCAGAGAGGTACTGCCTCAATTTACTGAAATTTACGCGGAACGATATCCTTTGGGGCTGCAGAGGCCTTGCGCACATTGAAAGTCGGTGCGTGCTATGTTTGCGTGCTTGTTCTCCACTTGAGGTTTCCCTCTACTGAAGCAGAAATACCCTCATTTGGCTCTGATAACCATACGCAGTGATGTCTGAAAAGAACCCTGCAGATATTCCTCTCCATTTCACTTAATTAATTTCATTCCATGGAGTTATTTTAGCCGTGAAGCTAAGGCAGCTAAACCCGAGAACAAATTCATTAAGGTTGCTTTATTAGTTGGCTTTAGGCCTTCAATCTAGCGCTGGCTATGCTGCTGTGTAATAATAATGTTGCTGAGAACAATAGATGTAGCACATCACGTAGAAAGATAAATGGTAGAGCCAAGCTTACTGCCTTAGCGCATTAATCAGCGAAACTTGACTGCCATCAGTGGCCAAGAGGTCTGGAGTGCCACGCCCCGTTTGGCGTCACACAGGCGACTTCGTGGTTGGGCGTTTCGCGCCTGTTTTAACTCGTATACACGCTCCTGTGCGTATTCGGCCTCCTTTTGCGGTGTTCGGTTCGATCCTGTTTCCGGTCTACTTCACGGACTACATCTACGTAAACACCGTCGTCGCTGTAACGGCACACTTTCACTCTCCTGTACAGAATTCTTGGCAAGCCGATGGCTAAACATCGTGTGGAGCGACCGATACAACGCGTCGAACAGTTCAGGGGGCCGCGGGTGCTATGTCGTGCAAACTTCAAACCGCCTCAGTGGTTGTGTGTCATCATGTCAGACAGGCGTTTCACGCATACGCAGTGTTTCACGCATACCTCCACCCCACTGTCTAGGGGTCCTCGTCACCGCCTCCTTTTTACCACTGCGCTAGTCGGTGCCTCTCTCAGCTGTTTTCGTAACGCTGAGGGCACCTCGTCCCTGCGCCTATCCCCATGACAACCGCGCACCGCCGAGGGCCCAAGAGAAATGGTGACGGGTGGTCGTTACTTTGCTGCCCGCGCGCGCCCATTCACTGGTAACGCAAGGAGTGAGACTATTCTAGCTTTTCGCAGTAAAAAAACAACAACAAAAAATAATGTCAGCGCACTTACCTGCTCTACCCAGAGGTTCGTAGTCATGATTTGGTTCTTGAGATTCTGAAATGCCCAAGGAAAGAGAGAGAGACAGAAAGAGAGAGAGAGATTACGCAACCTTAAACTTCTGCGTTTTGTTTTTGCGGACAGTAGACTCAAACTCAAGGTCTATTGGATTCCTTGTTCTCACGCACGTATGTGCATATGTATGAACATTTCAACCCGCTACGAGAAAGTCGGAGCCGCCCCGCGAACATTTCATTATACCCGTTGCACCTTTATATCCACAGGTTTGTTTTGGTTTGGTTTATGGGGTTTAACGCCCTAGGCTAATAGTGCAGGTTTTCGGGAATTTCGACCACCTGGGGTTCTTTAAACCTGCACTGACATCGCACAGCACAAGGGCGCCCAGCTTTTCGCCTCAACCGAAAAGCGGCCACCGAGGCCGGGATTCGATTCCGCATTCTCCCGTACTTCCACAGGTGACCTCGACCGTATCTGCTGCATGTTAATATGCATATGTGCCACCGTCAAAGGCGAGGGCTGCCTATCTACAGTTTATTATGCGGCTGATGCGTGTTAAAGGAGAGCAGAACGTGCACTGTCCGTCTTCGATGCGGTAGAATAAAGGTATGTGAACAGTGTACAGCCCCGTTTCTTCACCATGGCTCCCACTGGCTTCAGCGCCTATAGGCAGGTCCTAGACGAATAATATTGCAGATTACAGAAAGTCACTTGTTGAGAATAATTAGCTCTATTTTCCAGGCGCTTATTCAGATAACGGCCAGTGTGAAAAGGTTTGCGGTGACTTCGACACGGGTACCATTATTTGAATTTTCGTACAAAACTCACAAGCAAGCTGTTATGATATCGCACTGTGTGACAGTATTGCCTTGTGGATAACGGTACTTCAGACCTGAGGCTAGCAGGAGACCATTTGAAAACGGCCCCCAAACGCTTCTGAAATAAGAATAAGGATAATGATAAAGCGAACAGACGACTTTAGTGACTGCTTTTATTTCTTCTTTTTTTTGTTGTTGCCATGTATATTGTAGCTCAGAGCTATGCCGAAGTCCTTCACTGAAATATCTTGTGTTACTAAGGCGCCTCTAAGCAGCAACACACGGCACCGTGCGCTCGCACAGCAAGGGTCATGTGCGTCGAGAAGGTTGGAGAACGAGAGAGCTTTGATAACATTTGCAACTGCCGAGGCTACGTTCTGCGGGTCAGATACACAAGTTTCAACGAAGATAGGCATACTGGCGTGGAAAGTTTGACGTTTCAAAGCCGACAGCGGCGGATCGTACGGAAAACCGCAGCATGCGGGGCCTGCTGGAAGTGGAGACAGTTTTGAACTCGCTATGTACGCTTTGTCTTCTATTGGAATCAAAATTGTTACTCTTAGCGTCCATCGATTATCCTCTCTTCACACTACATGCCCCACTCATACCCTTTTCTTGATTTCGACTAGAATGTCAATAACTCGAGATATTTGCCTAGCCAACTGTTCTCTTAATGCCTCTTCATGTTACATCGGCCATTTTCCTTTCCATAGCTCGCCTCGATGCAAGTTCAACATTATTTGTTAACGTCCGAGTTTCTGTCCATAGGAAAGTATCCTTATAGGACATGGCTCTTTTATACTTGACTTTTGAGGGACACTGTTGAAGTGCTATTCTAATCTCAGAGCATCTGCCAAAGTGCACTCCACCACATTCAACTAAAATTTTATTTTCGGCGTCTCTTTTTTTAAACCCGCTGCGCTGCTCTCTATTCCTAAACCCAGGATCATGCGTTGTAATCGAAATCATAAAGCGGAAACGGAAATGAGCAGCGTATATAATGCCGGGGCAGCACAACTGATGGCCGTTAGGGGTAACGGGATGGATTCCAATAGATGGCAGGCGCAGAAGAAAGGCAGTGTCAGATAATTAGACGAGATACCGAGATGAGGGAGTTTGCAGGGATCAAGTGGGTGCAACTGACAAATTAACGGGTTAACAAGAGAGTTAACAAGATAGAGAGAAAGTTTGCCTTCCTGTAGGCGTGGTCGGGCGGCTGCTGACGATGATCACGATCAGAGTTGCCCGCCTTTCGAAACGACATTCCTAGTAGAGGATTCGTCTGCAATAATGAACTGCCGAAGAAACGTAGCAGACCGGTGAATGAAAGACTGCGCATGGTCCTAAGGTAGCTTCACAATACTGAGCCACTGCCGACTGACTAGTTCTTCCCCGGGTGCAATCACTGGCCCCATCATGAGCGCCTGCTAAACCCGTAATACGGTGATCGTCGAGCCTCCGTGTTGAATATCCGTGCTATAGGTAAAAAAAATTGCAAAATCGTTCGCTGAATATCGTGAAAAAAAAAAAAAAAAGTCATTTATCTTTTGCGCAAGTAACACACTAAACTAAAATCCACTGAAGCATATGCTCTAAAAAGAAGACAAATTAGCATCTGGTATTTAATTAGCAATTAGTATTATTATTGGTATTATTAATAGCGCGAAGAGAGGATAACCGATAGTCGCTTAGGGTAACCAACTGGATTCCAAGGGAAGGAAAGCGCAGCAGGGGACGGCAGAAAGTTAGGTGGGCCGATGAGGTTAAGAAGTTAGCAGGGGTCAAGTGGATGCAGCTAGCACAGAACCGGGTTAATTGGAGAAATATGGGAGAGGCCTTCGCCCTGCAGTGGGTATAGTCGGGCTTATTATTATTATTATTATTATTATTATTATTATTATTATTATTATTATTATTATTATTATTATTATTATTATTATTATTATTATTATTATTATTATTATTATTATTATTATTATTACGCAAACTTGCCGCTGGCTGCACACTGTATGCGCTTTTCCTGTCTAGTGATGGCAGATTGTATCACTTGTCGCAAGTCGCGATCCGACGACGAAAAATTCATGACCTGTACTGGCTGTAACTTTTCTTACCATTTGGGTCAAAACTGTTCTGGAATCGCGCCAAGCACATTTCACACAATGGACATAGCAAAACGGGACGTGTGTGTATGCAAGACACGCAGAGCGGCAAACAAACGCGCAGGTGATTCCAACTCCCAGACGGATACTGCCGAGGTGGATAAAAGTAGGAGCGTGGAATCGGCATTGCTTTTGGAACTGCAATATATCAGACAGAGGCTAGAATGCTTACCGGCGCTTCATTCGAAGGTTGATTCACTGCTGCTTTTGAGAACTGAAGTGGTCGCTCTAACCAACACAGTTCACGGATTGAAGAGTTCAGTGAGTTTTCTGCCGGAAAAGTATGATTCTGTCCTTGCGGAATTGAAAGCAACGAAAGAACAAGCAAGCTCTCAAGAAGCGGAAGTATGCGCAATGAAAACAACTATCCAGGCTCAAGCCGAGCAACTTGAGCGGGGACAAGCGGAGCTAAATGATAGCGAGCAATACAGTCGCAACATGAATATGGAAATTCATGGTCTCAAGGAAGAAACGGACGAAAATCGGAAGGAGGTGCTACGGGTGATCGCTGAAAAACTAGAAATTCAAGATTTTTTGCTATCAGAGGTTGAAGCAATCCATCGTTTGCCGGGCAGGCGGGATTCTATTCCGAGGGCACTGGTGCGCTTCGCTTCCATTGCTTCCAGGGAAAACCTATTCGAGGCGCGCAGGAAGTTTGAAAAGCTTTGCGAGCCTGGAAAGCGCCCAACGATATTTTTCAACGAGAATTTGACAAGACTGATCCGTGATTTATTCCGGCGAGCAAAAACAAGGGCCAGGCAAAATGAGTACAAGTTTGCCTGGGTTAAGCGTGGAAAGACCTACGTGAAAAAGGCCGAGAACTCGTCTCTTCTACGGATCATTAGGCCAGCTGACCTGGATCAAATTATCTACCTGAAATGGACAACACCTGCTGCTAGTTACCAAACTTTGTCTTTCAAGGACACATTCGGTACAGCTCAGAGAAGGAATTTACCATCGTTAACACAAATGCCAGAAGTCTTCGAAAATACTGGGAAGAATTTAAGCTTTTTACCACGTCAGGAATCGAATTTGTTGACGTATTCGTTTTAACAGAAATTGACGTTTGAAAGGCTTGCCTGCTTGCTTGAACACGTTTTCAGTGCCGGGCTATCAGTGCCGTTTTGAGACGCGGTCTTATTGACGAGGAGGCGGAATCGCTATCTTCATGAGCGGCACGTTTGATAATTCACCTATTGACGTGAACTTCTCTCACGAGGAATGCGTAGCCCTGACGATAACTTGCGGCGCCCGGTGTTTAAATTTTATAGCTCTTTGTCGACCACCCTGCAACAGTGTTACCCGTTTTCTGTTGAAACTTGAAAAGGTGAAGTCATGGAATTCAGTAGAAGAATTATGTCTCGTGGGAGACCAGAATATAAATACCTTGTGCCCTACAGTCGGCTCTGTATCTGACTATTTGTCCCTCCTATCGTCGGTGTTGCAAATACAATACCAGCTCCTATCCGTGAAGAAATAATTGTCACCATTTAACAACTTCCTGTCTAAACCAAGTCGCTTTGCGAGCACCTAACTACTCCTTTACTTCTTGTGTTATTATGCAACGTTCTGTGGACCACTACCTGGTCGCCTGCCGATCCTCTCATTTTTTTCTTTGGCAAGTTCACATTCGGTCCACCTCACCCAATAAGGTATTCTACATCACTGTAACTGACCAGAGGGTCTTAGGTAACCTGAACAGTAGTTTTCACCGGATGGCCCAAACTAGTTATAACTCAGCACAGAGCGTCTATAATGACTTCTGCGACCAAATAAAGAAGTTCGAAAATAGTTCTAAGCGCGTTGTAATAAAGAAACGCCGAAACGATTAAAACTCGTTGACCGAGAATATAATGCGTGCCATTTCATGCAGAGAAAGGCTTTGGAAACGTTGTAAGCATGCCTCAAAAAATAAAAACTTACGTCTCGAATACAAAGCCGCAAGGAATCGGTCGAGTAGTCGCTTTGATAAGATCAACGAAGCGCCAGTATTTTTTTCTTAAAATTTCGCCAGCCGTGGAGGAATGCCGCTAAACATGGTCACTGATAAACCATCTTCGTGGCAACAACGCTGCAAACATTTCCCCGTTTTCCTTTTTTTCAAGCGATTCGGTCGAGGTCGCAGACAAATTCAGCCATGTTTTTTGCTTGGGCTTCTGAGAACGCGGATATTCAATGCACGCTTGAATCACATTCAGCATCTGCTTTTCTACCCAGGATTTCAGGAAATGAACTCTATCATAATTTTCAGGTTTAAGCGCAATAAGCCTCCTGGCATTGACGGCTCATCAGCCAGTGTGCTACAATGGAACTTTTATCTGTTATTCTGCTGTTTATGTTAAACGGCTTTTTTGATAACGGGTGTATTCCAAAATAGCTAAAAACTGCAGTAGTTAAACCACTTTTCAAGGGTGGACAAAAAGATGATATGAAGAACTACCGACCCATTTTTACTCTTCCTATAAGTTCTTGGATTATTGAAAAGTTCCTTTTGAAATCAATGTCCTCGTTTGTTAAAAAAATTTCTATTTTGTCTACTAGTCAGTTTGGTTTCATTTCCGGTCGTGGTACGGTCGCCCTTCTAGAGGAATTCTTTGATGAGGTGTTTTTAGCTTTTGATCAAAATTTTTTTGGGCTAGCTTTGTTTATAGACATATCCAAAGCTTTTGATACAGTTCATCAAGGCATTTTATTATAGAAACTCTATTCCAGCGGTTTCAGGGGTGCGTTTTTCGATGCCCTCAAAAACTACATTTCCGAACGATCACAAATGGTTGTCTTGGACGACATTACAAATGTAAGTGGTAAACTTCCTGTGAAGGCCGGAGTTCCTCAAGGGTCCATTCTATCACCTCTGCTTTTTAATATCTTTATTAATGATTTCGCGCAGGTAATTTCAAAAGGTTTATTATTTCAGTACGCTGATGAGACTGCTTTGTTTCAAATTATTTTTTCTTACAATGTGGTCATTTCTAATTTACAAAATAATGTACATTCAACACTGACTTAGTTCGCTGACAACTTTCTAGAGGTTAACGCCTCAAAACCGCAGTTTTTTTTTTGTTTCAGATCCCCTCTAAAATTTACAGTAATAGATGCGCCAATTTTTTTGCACGGTCACAATTGCCATCCCTGTCGATGAATTAAGGCTTGTAACCTACATGAACTCGGTGAAATACATGGGAGTATCCTTCGACAGTGATTTGGCGTGGAACACTCACTTATCGCACATATGCAACAAGCTTAGAAGCGCTGCATGGTTATTCTTTCATATTAAATCTATCGTTCCATTTCATATAAAAAAAAAAAAAACGTATTGAGCATGCTCTTGTCTACAGTACTCTGCGATATGGGATTACTGTGTCTGCTTCTTGCCCCACGCAATGGAAAAAACAGTGTTGATTCTTTGTTAAAGAATATATTAAGAAATATAGCCTAAAACACTATTTGCTACAAATTCCAACATCTTCCCAGCACTTGGCTTTATGGGTTTTTGGACTCTATGCAAACTGTGGTGCTACGGCATTTCTGGTTTAGCGATTTTAAAATATGTGACACAGCCCTCCGAAACCTTCGTAGTAGTATCCGTTTTGCGGTTGCGCGCTCTTCAATGAGATATAGAGAAGCTAGACGTTGTGTTTATGTGCCGAAAATTTTTGATTATTTGCCGGATGAGATATTTTCGGCTACATCCAAAACTGTATTAAAGAAAATGCTTGGCTATTTGTAACACGAAAAATGTATCTGTCTGTAACGTGTACACTTCAGTTGTTTGATGCTTATTGGTTTTTATTTGCCCTTGTTGGTATAATTCGTCCAAACTGTATTATTATTATTATTATTATTATTATTATTATTATTATTATTATTATTATTATTATTATTATTATTATTATCATCATAATCATCATCATCGTCATCATCATCATCATTACACAATTAGCAAAGGGTTGCGGTGCCTTTAGGTGTATATGCAGCCTGAGGTGCGATGTGAGCGTATTTTAACGCAACCAAACGTGCGGAAAATGTGAAAATATTTGATCAGGCTGTTACATTTGGCTTCCAACGCGCCTTCTGATTGTGATCTATGCAACAAATAATTTCTCTCCTGGTTAATTTATTTATTGGCAGAAGGTGCCACGTCGAGTCGCGATTAAGATAATAGGTCACCGTGAAATTATTGCTAAAGAAGACTGCATGAAGTTGGAAGATAGCCTGAAATTTTTACTGCGGTAAGTTTTTCCTTGCGAATAAATACGGGAGGGATTCTGGGAACTCGAGGCTGAGAAAGCGGCAGGAACATAACATGAGACACAGGAAATAACGAGAACGAGAGGAGCAGCGCCGATGCTGTGTTATTTCCGGTGCCTCCTCGTATATTTGGGCTTTGCACCTGTTTCTTGAGTCAACTGGTTTGTAAGGTCGCAGACAAGACGTCAAAAGCTTTTCTTTATATGCATCATTTGCGACATCTTATCTGACGCGGAGTTTGTGAGGCATGGTAGGGATTACCATGGTTCGAGAAGGCGGATAAGGTCGCGATGTACCGTCTTCGTCGCACACAAGGGGATTCGGATTTTCAGGGCACTCCTAGGTTACTGGCACTATAGCATCTATTTTGGATACGAAGCTTCGAAGCCAAGTTGGAGCCTCCTTTTGTTTCCTTTACCAGCAAACTTCATGCCCGAAAATCTCGTTTTCCAAAATTTTATCACAGCTTAAGCCGGCACCTTGTTCACCTGAAGTTCTGGTAGAGGACGCTAGTTGTAAACAAGCGTGTTATCAGGAAAAAGAGGACGTTCCAAAGGCACATTTACAACAGAGAAGAGCAACAGAAAAGCACACAAAGGGGAGCTTTGAAAAAGAAAACATTTTGGATTGCGTCTTGCTTTTATAAAGGAGAGCTTCGTGGGGTATTCGTAGCAAGGTTTTTGAGCAAGGTTTCACTACTGTGGAGCTTGAGATCTTCATTTTGTAATAATAATAATTGGTTCACAGGAAGGGAAAGGCACGGTAACTGTCTAACTTGTTTCATGTGGACACCTCAACCGTGCCGTAAGGGAAGGGAGGAAGGTGGGAGAGTTAAAGTGCAAAGAGAGAAAGAGGAGCCGTAGTGGAGGGCTACGGAGTAATTTTGACCACCTGGGGATCTTTACCGTGCGCTGACATCAATATCGAAACTCCCCTGATGGGGCTGGGACAGGTAGGTCACTGCCGCTTGCGGCGGTGGCTAGTCTGTTCGAATTTTTATCTGTTGTAGGCCGTCACTGCACCCGCCACCTCTTCGGTGGAGGACGACGGCTGTTGTTGCGGCGCGCGCCTTTCTCTCCCTCTTCCTTTTCTTTCTTCCCTATTTTCTCTTCTGTCTGCACGAGGCAGCGGAGGTGGGCCCCGCCGGGGTGGTGCAGTGGTAAGACGCCCGACTACTGTGCCGGAGCAGCCGGGTTCGAACCCGACCTCGGCGGCTGCGTTTCGATGGAGGCGAAACGAAGAGGCGCCCGTGTGCTGTGCGATGTCAGCGCACGTTAAAGATCCCCAGGTGGTCGAAATTTCTCCGTAGCCCTCCACTACGGCTCCTCTTTCTCTCTTTCCACTTTCACTCCCACCTTCCTCCCTTCCCTTGCGGCGCGGTTGCGGTGTCCACAGAAAACAAGTGAGACAGTTACCGCGCCTTTCCCTTCCTATAAATAAATCAGTTTTTAATAAAGCGGAGGTGGCTCGCCCCGCCGGGGTGGTGCAGTGGTACAGCGCCCGACTACTGTGCCGAAGTAGCCGGGTTCGAACCCGACCTCTGCGGCTGCGTTTCGATGGAGGCGAAACGAAGAGGCGCCCGTGTGCTGTGCGATGTCAGCGCACGTTAAAGATCCCCAGGTGGTCGAAATTACTCCGTAGCCCTCCACTACGGCTCCTCTTTCTCTCTTTCCACTTTTACTCCCACCTTCCTCCCTTCCTTTACGAAGCGGTTGCGGTGTCCACAGAAAACAAGTGAGGCAGTTGCCGTGCCTTTCCCTTCCTATAAATAAATCAATAAAAATAAATCAGCGGAGGTGGCTCAGCTACAGAGCCAGTAGAAGGCCCGTGCATTTTCTTTTCCTTCTTCCTATACAGCCACAACAACAGCGCTGACATTGCACAGCACGCGGACGCCTCTTCGTTTCATCTCCGCCCATTTCCGATGGAATTAAAAGTTGTACAACCAACCAACCAACCAACCAACCAACCATAGAAACGCAGCCGCCGGGGTCGGGTTCGAACCCGGGTACTCCAGCACAGTAGTCGGGCGTCTTACCACTGCACCACTCCGGCGGGCAGTTTATTTTTTCCCACCGACAGAAAATACCTGAGTCATAGTAAAGAAGGCAAGAAAAGCGCCGTATTTGGCAAGCCAAAATGGTCTCACATCTGTCGGCACGCAGCAAATCAAAACTATCCAGAAAAGTTGAGGTAGCTTCTCTTAGGGTTACAAAGATAGTGAAGCACTGTAATTGGAGAGAGCAGAACTAAAAGCGATGACACTGTATTACACGAATTAACAATTACGCCGCATACGTTTATTATTCCATTACACTTATTAGCGCTACATCGAGGCACCCTAACACTTATTATTTAGCCCCGTCTGGGCGGCGCAGTGGTTAGCGCGCTCAACTACTCTGCCCAAGGATGCGGGATCGAATCCTGGCCTCGTCGGTCGCTTTTCGGTGGATGCGAAAAGCAAGGTGTCCGTGTGCTGTGCGATGTCAGTGCACGTTAAAGAACCCCAGGTGGTATAAATTTCCGGAGTCCTCCACTATGGCGTCTCGCATAGCCAGAGTCGCTTTGGGACGTTAAACCCCAAAACGAAACCAAACCAAACATGTATTATTTAAGAATAACGTTACTTATACATCTCATTTCCTGTCGACAGCATGAAATGTACTAAGTATTAAGTCCAACAGCATTTTTGAGAAATAAAAACATATATTATCTTCTCGATTAAAGATTGGTTGGTTTGTGGAGTTTAACGTCCCAAAGCGACTCAGGCTATGAGAGACGCCGTAGTGGAGGAATCCCGAAAGTTCGGCTAAAATGGGGCTCTGTAACGTGCACTGAAACCATACTACTATACCACTGTGCATTGAAGTCTCCAATAATGTTTTTTTTTTGTTTGAGCTACCACGACAAAACCTAATGGCAGCGTGGAAGCACCGTGACCTGTGGACTATTCGATCGTAGAAGACTTACTTGTAGCAGTCGTACTTTGTCTAACTCGTGCTTTGTGTACTGATAAGCGTAGACTTTAGATTAGATTACCAGGCTGGTCAGGGAAGCCAGTGTGCATATGCTTTAACTTTCGAAGAAGTATTACAGGATGTCCCAGTGAACTTCAACCAAAAGTTAAAAAATAGAGCATTTGGGCTAGGCCAGCAAAATTACTTGCATACAGTTGTCAGCTGTCTTCAGCATCACAGCCAAGGTTTTGTTCCGAAATTAATGAATTAGTTAATTAAGTTATTTTCTATTTACTAACTATTGGTTTTAGACAATAAATGTGATCTGCCAAGCTGAAGAGCATGTTCAGAAAGCCCCATTCCAATTGTTTGCGATAAAGAACTACACCCAAGTAGTTTCGCGTGAATGCGCTGGTCACGTGATTTTTTTTCTTTGTATTTCGCAGGCTTTCATTGGAGCTCAGAAAATATGATACCCGTGAGGCAATCGTATTACAAATAAATGGAATGAGGATTCCTGAAAGTGCTCTACAACTTTTCAGATTACATTTATTGTCTAAAGTCAATATTTAGAGTGTGATCAGTATTATCCTAATTGCTGAGTAATTATTTGCGAAATAAATAAATTGGCTATGTTGCGGAATACAGCTGATAGTTCTAGGCACTGCTCTCCCTGGCCAGCTTCAAATGTTTAGTTTTTTAACCCTTGGCGAAAGTTAGACGGGACGCCCTGTATAGAGTCCGTCACATCAGTTGACGTCTGTCATTTGGCATTTTAAGAACCTTCATACACTTCGGGGCAGCTTTCACAGCGAGAATCGGATGATCGTATGGGGTCTACAATATTGTCACGTCGTCATGGCAATTCCGAAGGCAGCAAATGAAGAGACATGTGTTGTACTTAAATCGGGCTGAACTGCGGCCGCAAAATAAGCAACTCGGCGGCGGCGATAACGGCAGGAACGTGCTCGTCGGTCGTCGAAGTACGAATACCCGATGCATTGCGCACTCTGTGCAAAAATGGAATGATAATGCACAGTTGAATATAAATGCCTAACACGTGAAAGACGTAATAGAACTGCGTTCTGGAAATTCCTTGAAGCAAACTTTTCAGTAGAAAAGTAAACTATCCGGCATGTGCGATTGCGACTTGTATTTATTTCGACTGATGTGAACTATACGGAGTGTCATAAGTGCTAACATTTGCATTCCCATGTCTCTCGCTTCTTAACGAGACCGGCGAAGATGTGTTGAAATCGAAAATCAAAGCTTCAAAGGCAGTTGATGAGGACGCTGACGTACACCTTCCCCCAGCAAGTTCCATAGCTGGCCGGTAGAAGACTGACACGATGATTGACATCGTTTACCTCCTTACGAATATCTGTATTATTCAGATATGTAGGTAGTACGTCTATCTTTCGAATACTTTAAACCTGTTGCCATGTTGAAGAAGTAGGAACAAAAAAGAGGCATTATTCTCGCCACGTGTTCTAAATAGAAAGAAGACTCGGCCATGAGTCGGCTTATAGATCACCTCACACGCATAAGTATTGCGAAATTCGCCTGTCGGTGAGGGGATTGATGTTTAAAATCAACAGTTAGATTTCCCCGCGTTGTGAATCAATCTCGTTTTGCCGTATCATAAACCGATCTCATCTACCTAATCCAGCGCTGACTCCTCTTACTGAAAACGTTACTACTTCCGATGCAATTATGATAAACTACTTCCGTATGCAATTATGTGGAGCGTTCTCTGTTGCTATTTTATCAGTTACTGTTGACGGGCAGCACTAAGTGGTATCGGTAACTAGAGTTACCACGCAAATCTCCGGGTGGCTTCAAACGCGGTTAAAGCAAGAAGCTATTCGCACAGGCGCGCTTTTAAAGCGCCTAAGCCGCGGATAGCATTGCGATAAAGCGTCTCTAAATAGTTTTGTCTAGATTTCACGGCAAAAATGAGTCAAACGTTTGCTTAACACCTCTCTCAAAGCTGCACAGCTTTCAGAACCCCTACTCGCTTGATTTGAATAATTACTGGCAGCGCTTATTGACTCAAATGAATTAAATCTTAATGTAAATTTGTTGCTTGGATTGATCGAACGGAACAGGTTTGTTGAAATGCAGGTGATGACTTTTATAAAATCTAGTCTAATAATGGTTTTACGGCTGAAGAAAGCGTACTTTGTTTAAGCCATGGATACAGCGTGAACCATGGATACTGAATAATGCGTGCTTACCAGGGCCGAGGTACTTGGAACCATTCCCTTCTACTGCTGCAGAAACAATGCATACAGATGGTCACGGTCTACGCCCGTAACTAACAAATAATTCATTAAAAAAAAATCCCGTTCTTGAAAGGAGTAACGCAATGCATTCTACTTCTTGCTTCAAGAAACTGTGCACTGGAGGAATAACGTACACGCAGAAGACGTAAAATGAAGTACGCGCTGGTTGGCGCGAAATTGGGGACGCAGCTCTCCATCTGTTGCCAGTTCTTCGGCAAAACATCCAAAATTTTAATTTTCAAACACACCAAAGGCAAGGGCGTTTCTGGCCACTATAGTGCTCTGCCGAGTGTCTTATTGCTCAATCAAGAAACAGTGCAACGAATCTGATTGCCTCTGAAATGCCCCTGTGTGGTCACTAATGTGAGCGCCTAGGCAGTATACTGCTCACACCAAGAGTGCCTGCTGTTGTTGTTGTGCCATTCGAGAATGGCCTTGGAGCACTTGCATCTGAACAAAGCTTCGCATCCTTCACTTCTTTTTCTCCCATTGTTTATAAATTCCGTAGCAAACATTATGGAACGTCGGAATAAAGAATGCACCGGGCCGCTTTTCTATGTTCACTTGTCCTACCCCGCAGTTAAAGCTCTTAAAAACTCACTTGGGGCTAAGCGGAAACATTGCGCACTCCTCCACCGTGTATCAGCTCTCCGCTTGAAATGTTTGCGCTTAGGCCCTGCTTTTACCATGCTGTATTTTAACATGTTTGCGTCTCTGTTCGCTGACTTCTCCCGGGACACACAAAAATAGCTCATTCCCACAGATACGTATCCTGGCGACACAGGTCATGTTTCACTCCGGGCTGGAGCTATTTGCCGGAGTTTGGTCCACGGGGAACGCTGGACGGACGGCGTGAGCAAAGTTTGGCTCGACGTTGGGGAGAAAGCTCGCACTGGTATGAGTTCTCGCCCGTCTGTATATAATACTACGCCGGCGGGGCATGCCGGGGTTCTCTAGCGGCGGAGAGAGCTTCCGGAAGGTTGGGTCGCGCTTAATGTTTAATGGATAACCCCACTGCCTGAATTCGGTTTTGCGCGTCCGTGACGCAGTGGCCGGAGCTTGCTTCACTCGCAGGATGGGTCTGGCTTCCTATAGTAGTCTCTCGCGCTGGGAACTGGACGATGCGCTGTGCATGGGCTTAAGATCGTGTCAATAACTGCTGTCTCTTGTACGCAACTTTCGGGCGTTTGGCGTCGAGGATATGGAATTGTGCGCTGTAACAGACTCTGATGTACACTGTCCTCAGTGGCGCCCCCATAGTGTTAGCCTCGTAGTTTGGCGTAATTGACGGAGTTTTAAACAGTAAACACAGAGTCAGATGCCAGTTCTTGTGATTATATTACGCACACGAAATGTTTAGCTCCCCTGTAGCAATTGCCGAAGGGTTTCACAACAGGTTGACATTGATGTGTCAACTGCACCAAAATACCTTTCTTAGTGCAACCGTGGCAGGTGTCTGATTGTACGCGTTCCTTGGAGAAATGGCTCCGTGGAATTTATCACTTAGACGGCGCTATATAATCCCTCTTAGGAATCCTTAATAGCGGGCGTGGAGGGAAGCACGTGCTAACAACGGTGACATATCACTAACTCCGGTCATGAATGGACACCTTGGAGTGTGAACCTCAGCAAAAGATGACGCCCGAGCTTGGGAGAGCTAGTTCTACATCTCAGCATACCCATACCTGTCTCCACGCAAGCCTGTGTCAGTACTGATTTCTCCTACGTATATAACGTCGTTCTTTAGTATGAATTACTTTATGACAAGCATCTTCCAGGAAAAGTTCTTGTGCAAGGATGAATAAGAAGTTCGCATGCAAACAGCTACATAAAAAAAGGGGGCTTTTTCTTCGCAAGTTTCTTTCACCACAAAAAAAGTTAAGGAAGTGAGAAAAGAAGAGAATATGCGAAGAAAGGTTCCAGACAAGACGTATGGCCCGAGCATGCCAGGGAGTGTATTCATACCGTCAAGACGCCGATTATTCTCTCAAAAAGCAATTGAGCCGCGTGGCCCCATTCTCACTTCCTCACGCCCCCATCATTGAGCGTGGCACGGATAGCGATAAATATAAATAAAGGGACGAACAAGGCGGGGGCGCACACCCTCGACGTACGCAGATGCCGGTGGGAACGTCCGCACCAGCCCATAAATAGAGGTCACAAAAATATCGACATAAAATGAATAAAAGAAAGCAAGCAAGTGGATGAATATATACTCCTGCATATCTTGCCGTCCTTCGAGAGTTCCGATGAAAGAGGGGTAAAAGAGGCAGCGGTGGTGCCGTAGGGTATTGCATAGCCCTCATTATTTTCTTCTTAATCTTGGGGCCACCGTTTTCGCGGTCGGCGTCAGGAGAGATGGAGCGTAGGGATCTTAATTGCGCCATCTATTATGAGGGCATCGTCGGAAGCGCGGGCGGCCTGACTGACGACGACGAACCGGCGACCCATGGGGAGGTTGTGCGGTTCGCTCGCTCGACGCCGGGACCCGAGACGGAAGGATGCTTCCGTCCTTTTCGTCTTCCAGTCGGCTGAGTGCGATCAGACGCCACATTAGGCGCGCAAACCCTCTTCGCTCACAGCGTTCCTCCATATATGCGGTAGAGAGGGACGTAACCTCAGTGGGAGACTTGCATACAGAAGTAAGCATTTACCGCAAATCACGTACCGTACGTAGCCCGTTCGAGCGGAAGACGCAGGTTTTTTGGGCCTTGTTGTTTGGGGCGCGCTCCGTGTTCAGCCTGCCATACACCGGCGACTGACTACGAGTCTCCTCTAATCGCTGCTGCTTTCGGTTCGTTTTGGTGACTATTTCTTCGCTGGTAACGAACGGGATGAAGATATGGTAGCGAATAGATGACAAGGTGTACCATATATCGTGAGCAGGGACGCCTCGTTAGCGTGCTGAAACGGAAACACTAACGAGTGCCGGAAATCGTCATAATCATCATCCAAGCGCAGTCCACTGCGTTAACAATGGCCTCTCCCAACAGCGAACAAGAGTAAAAATGTCGCCCTATAAACGTAGAAGTTCCAGGCGGCCATTAAACGGCAGTGGTTAGCAGTGCCTTCCCCTCCGCAGAACAGTGGTGAGGAGAAAAGCGAACAAGGTCGAGGTTGAAGGTGCCCCTCTCAGACAAGTGGGTGATGCCCTATACCTATACGCCACCACTTCTCACTCCCCTCTACTCAGCCTTGAGCATTCTATCCCGCTCCGTTTCAAGTTGAACCTTTCAGGAGGACATGCCCACACGGCTTCTTTACTAAAACACCGCCCCCCACCTCCCATCGCAATTTGCGGCAGCACCCGCACATCTAATCCTCTCTTATTAAACAGGGCCCACATTTACAGGCTCACTAGGATAAAATTCGTATGGACCGGTAGATGAGGGAAACAGATTTTGTTCACGCTACTGAACATCAACTCGAAAGAACGTTTCTCGTGCAGTCACCAGTATGGTAATATGTAGCTACGAATAAATAACCGCGAAGACCAATCAATACGAGCGCTATAACGAAATAAAGGCTGTTTTCATCTGTCACTTCAGTTAGTTGCTTTAAGGTTAAGACAGGCATAGAAATCCAAAGGCTTTCTTTAGACAATAAGTAACATAAAATGGGAGTAGTTCAGCTGTGGTTAAACCTGGTAAGTTGCGCTAGCAATACTGCAATGGTTGCGCTTAAAGGTTCGGCATGTAGTGTAGCTGCGGGTGTAGCTTGACGTGCACATGCAACATCGGACCTTGCTCGCATCGCATGTGGTGAGAGTGCGATCCGGGGAACGCCAGGAGTGCGAAGTGCGCGAGGAAGGGAGTGAGCGGTGCGTCAGCACGGAGAGCCGATCGACGCTTGAAAAGTGTGTGTGAACGTGCGTGAGTACTCCCCCTTCCCTTACGGCGCGGTTCAAGTGTCGACGCAGCTGCGGCTCACGGTCAAGCACGGCGTCCGCCGGGGATACGCGACGGCACGAAACCTGGCGCAGTATTGCTTACACAATAAAAAAGACTGCAAGCGTTCCGAGAAAGGATTTGCGGATATACTGATTCTTTTCGGGTAGTACCATGATATGCGAAACAAATGCGTTCATAAAAAACCTCCAGTTGCATAAGTGCTTGTCCGCGATTTTTTGGTATACTTGTTGCATCAAAACATTGGTGATGCAGATTGGGAACTTATTATGTTAATACTTATTTGTTTCTGTTCTCTTTTTCAAGGCCAACTACTTTATTATGATTGCCAAGCGCATGTTTCAACGGCGCAGCCTTTGTCACAAAGTTTAGAGGCCAGAAAGTTTGTCTCTACGAAGCGTGTAGTGGGGCTGCTTTTTAGCACTCACTAGTCTTGCTCACTCAGGGAGACAGGACCAAAAATCTTACCTTCAGAGGGTTTATAACACTGGGAATTAATTAAGAGCCACACAACGTGGCTCAAAAGCAATCGCCTTGGGCTTCTGCTCTTTGACAAATGGTGTACATCTGGGGACAAGCACATCTCTGGCGTGCAGCGTGAACATTAGCCTGCCCGCGATAGTGCATCGAGGATGTCTCTTTCTCATTCTCTCTTTGAGGGTTTTAAATTGTTAAAATTAGATGCTGTGAGATTTCTATAGTAAAACATTTATAGACGCCCTAGTACAGAAGGCATCAAGTTTAAATTATCCGGGCAAATGTATGTAAAAATGTACATACTGCACCATTCAGGCAAATGAGAAGTACAGTAAAAAACATAATTTGAAAAATTAGTGAACCATGACAAATTTTTAATTTCGCAATAACAAATCCCAAAATACGGCCTTTTGAAATGAACGCGATGTTAACTATATGACTATAAGTTATAGATACTTGTACGTTGGATGCGTGGTACTTTGATTGTGTGAGCGGAGACAGTCTCCACTAATTTTAGACCAAATTCTCTGATTACGAACGTATGATTGGGTTGTTTGGGTCATATGGAGCATGGGCGACTAAATCTATCAAGTGTCAAACATGAGATCATGAATATACACACACTCAATGATTAGCAAAATGACCCAGGAACAGAGATTGGTGTTTCTTTACGTTAATAAGAGCAACCCTTCGACAAATTAAGTTATTTCTATACCACTATAAATCATTGTGAACATTTAAACCTTGAACCCCGTTAAGGGTGCAATCACGAGCAAGCGCAATTGCTCTTGCCGTTAAGACCATGAAGGTCAATGTCTGAAGGTCACGAGAGAATGGACGGTTGAGCAAGTTAGTTACAAATTATATGAGCCAGTATAGCGGAAGAAACAAAAAGGAAAGAAGCGGAGCAGGAAACAGGGAAAATCTACTAACTCTGTCTCGGAAATGAGACCTTACTTTAGAAGACCTTTTATGCAAGGAACGACTCTCCAAGGACAGCAAGTAAAAAAAAAAAAAAAATGTTCAGGGCCCGCCTGTGAACACACTTTTCAGTAGAGAAAAATATAACTGATATCAATTACAGCCATGTGTGGACAAGTTGTGGCGCCTGATAGGCGATTCCACTGTTAATTGGTTTTTTTCAACTAGGATACGGAAGTTAATCGAGGTGCCTTTTGTCCACAGGAAGCTGTCGCACTTGTACGCTCGTCAGCCATCACTGGATTCTGTAGACAAGGAAGTCGCTCTCTTAATTAAGTTCCAAAAGAAGTTTTTACATTAGCTTTCTTGATATAGTTTTTGTGTGTAACACGCTTTTCCTACATGGCTGGTTGTGCGTAGTCGGCAATTTGTACTTCTGACTGTCAAGTGGCTCCTAGCAGCCTATATAAAAGTGTGTTACTTGCCATAGATTTGTAAATAGCTTGTCAGTTCCCGGAAACGCGGCGCAAAGTATACAAACACGTGAATAGAAACGCAACACAGGCGCACACTACCAACTGTAATACTAAAATGAAGACGCACTTCCTTTCACTCAGCCACAACTTTCACTTCTACACCCAAATACACCTGACTCGCACACTTCTTGCGAGTTCAGTTTCATATTACAGTTGGTAGTGTGCGCCTGTGTTGTGTTTCTATTAACGTGTACGTGTGCGGTGCGCCGCATTTCTGGGTACTATGCAGCACCAACTCGTTCCTCAAGCCGTTATTCAGGGCTAGTCATTTGTTCTCTTTGTTCGTAGGTTTTTTTTTTTTTTTTTTTGACATACATTTATTGTCCTTCTTTTCCAGCCAGCCCAAATCATGAAGCAGTCAGCGGAAGCAGGAAAACCACAATGATTCCGAGCTTATTGTCGGTCACAAGCGCTGTTCAGTGTCTCGGATCCCGTACAGGTTCTGTACAGAAGAATGTTGTCGCCAGACGTAAGGCACACGTGGTGGGAACAACTGATAAAACAATGCAAGATGGTATGACGGCGTCTACGCTGTAACTCACGAAGCGATATTCAAAGTTCGAAATGAATAAAGGCTGAAGCAAATAAAGAATAAAAAAATTGACAGCCAAACTTTTCAAATACTTATGGGAGCGCAGACATAAGTTTGGTCGAGCGAAAACAGTACCTCAAGTGCTAAGGCGTAAAACTAGCAAGACGTAGCCGCGGACGTTCTAGTTTAGTGCTACCACTTACCGCTGCCGTCGACCGCTACCGCGCGAGTGTCAGCACGCATGCGCAGATTACCACGAGAGTGACAGATGGCGCCACGTCCCTGTCAAATTTCAGCGGACTCCGTACGCATGGACCAATCAGCGCGTGCTATGCTTACAGCGCGCGGCAGCTGGACGGCCGCGGTAAGCGGCAGTAGTCTCTAGTGTCTACGAAGCGGCGGCGACGCCCTGCGCCACACTCCCCGTAATGTCGACCTCTGGGTGCGGAGCAGCAGAGGCCAGCGATTCGCAAGATCTACAAGAGCGTTGTACAATGCGGTATTTTCACGACGTTTGAAGCAGCCCTACCGAAACAGTACGTGGATGTGAAGCATGATGGGCGTCATAACAAGACACCAGGCGACGGGACCTACCTGTGAAGCTGTACCGATTCCCGGGCAATTAGTACAATTAATATACCCGGCAACTTTGGACTATTTCTGGGAAACAGATTTTGGATGTAATATTTACTTTTAAATGACTCTCAGTGGGACGGCCTCCTAGTCAGCCAGTTTTTCGAAATAAAGTTATATTTTCTGCAAAAAAAAAAAAAAAAAAACGAGTGAACTTCTTTCCCTTTCATGCGCAGTGAAAGCCATTCACTTCTTTCGTAAATGAAATTTTTGTTTCATTATTGCACTGTCGGCATTTTTCTTTGTTTTTTATTTTTTTTTTTCAGCTGCTTTATCGTTGCAATCAATAAAAATACTCTACTAGCAGCTTGCACTGCTTGTGCTGTAACAAATATGCGCGGCCAGGGGCCTAGTCAAGGAATTTATGTCTTCAATTTTTCTCCTCTGCATGGAAGATTGGGAGGCCGCCCTGCAGGACCCCTGCCCGGAGCGCCAGCAATGGCTGGCTCGCCGTGCTGTGTTACTGCAGCCACGGCCAACGGGACCCTGGACTGAGGGTACCCCCCCCCCCCCCCCCCGGCCCCCCTTGCTAACTAAATAAATAAAGATATTTTGACCTCCGCCTCCTCCGACGTCCTGACAATGCCGCATTGTATTTTCAAAAATATTGTAATAAACTCACACTCAAAGGCGGGGCATAGATGGGAGAAGCGCTGTCTTGTCTATGTCCCGTCTTTGTTGCGCTCTTCCGCCTAGAAATATATCTGCAGAAATATATTGTAGCAAACCTGAAGAAGAGGAAAAACATAGAAGAAGACATGGAAAACGACCTTGAGAAAGACGTGGAGACTCCCGTGCCGGACTCTGAGCCGTTGACCAGCTGAGTTCACTGCCTCCTCGACCTGTGCAGCGCTCCGAAGTCAAACCCCCGCCGTAACAATATCCCTTGGCAGGCCTGAAGTCTTTTATACTTATATTTAAAATTGAAACTGATTGTTTCTTTTATGCAATGTCTAAATTGCTCTTTGTGAGCGCAGGGCGAAAAGCAGAAGTGAAAAATTTCCACCCATTTGAAATCCAGGTCATTTCTATCAGTATGTTCATATAATCATCAAGATATAATATTCCGCAGTATATTAGAAATTATACTTCCAAAAACGCAGCCCATTGGGTTTCTGTTGCACTTTCAAATGCTCGTAGTGAGCAAAGGAAAAAAAAAAGCCCAAAATAAATTTGTGCTAATCGTTGGAAGCTTAGATTATTGCCATCAACAAGAGCGCTACACTACCTTACAATATCCCTCATTTACCTCACAATAAAAAAAAGTGTTCCACTGGGAAATGATTGCCAACCAGTGACACGCGTTTCAGCAAGGAAGGGACAGTTTTGAAGAAGCATTCTTCTTCTCTTTTTCTTCTTCCTTAGCCTACATATAAAGCCCCGCTTTAACCAAGCCGTATGAACGTGCCTTATTGGGCTCTACGAGTAACGTGAATGCCAGGGCCCTGGCAGGCTGATTTTGACATAATCGTCTCATGGGAAACGAGAGACTTAAGTTGGCAGCTCCTACCAGACCCCAAAGACCAACTTGGGTCTTTTATGTCAGAATCAGCCTGCTAGAACCCTGGCATTCGCGTTACCCCTATAGGCCACTAAGGCACACTATACGGTTTGGTTAAAACGGGGCTTTATATGTGGGCTGAGGAAGAAGAAGAACGCTCGGCCACCGCAGCTAATGCTTTCGCTCAATTTTGGTTCAGCAGCGTTGAACCATTGTATTTTTTTTTTTCATTCAAACATAGCTCTGCTCCTTTCTATCCTCTGCCGCAATATTCCTGGAGCATGCAAGGAAATATATGACCAACAAAAAGGTAATCTTTTCTTTCTGTCAGTATTTATACCTGTGTGAAGAGAAAATATATAGTACATTTTCGCATTAATCGTAAAGAATTTCTATCATAAGTGTACAAATATATTGAAAACAAAATTCACAATTTTAATTCAGTTAAGAACATTTGGTATGCATGCAACTCAGCTATACGTATATCACTTATCTCAGTTATTGCCTACGAAAGACACTTTATTCCCAATAAAAATGGTTCCGTTATTTATTCTCAATATTTTTGTGCCAGTTCATCAATTTTTCATGCTTCCTGCCAAAATTTCACGCAGATACAGGTCTCAATTCCTTCAGCATATGCAGCAGAGACGTAAAAACACGAGAAAAAAAAAAAAAAAACTGCGTAAAAGATTTGTTGGATGCAGAGCATATTTCTTGAATGCATGAAAATATATTAGGGCGCGCATGCTTGTGAGCATCCAGAGAAACGCAGTGATACTGCTGTAATAGCTAGGTTTCCAGCTTCTACAGAAATTTATTTCAAGAACGGTTCGAGCTTGTTCAGGGATCGAACCCGGGACCACTCGCTGTAACCCGGGGCAATCACTGTAACTAAGGTAACAACGACTGCTGACATACTAATGAGTAGTTCAGCTCTTGATATATTTATACTCCACCACGACGGACTCCCTTAAACATTATACTAGACTAGAAATAACGTTTGAGTAACATCGGTAAAAAAGTCTGATCTCGCCCCGCATTTCTGAAGTATACTACTTCTTATGGACAGGCTTCGCAGGTGGTGCGTTCGAAATACTTACTGAAAATCTTTTTGCCACCCTTGTGGGGCAGGTATAAGAATCTTCCATTGTCACTAAGAAGCTTTCCTTGTCGTTCAGGGCAACATCGTAAAATTCATTTTTGTGATATGCTTCTCACACTCACCGTTCTTCCGCATGTTTAAAAGAGAAAGAAAGAAATACGTCGCTATTTTAGCCACTCAGAAAAGAGAAAGCAACTGCGATTCGGAACCTCTAAAACAGGGAGTGTATTACAAGCACAGCAATCAGTGGTAGTCTAACATTGATAAACACTGCGAGTGCAGCCAAGACTGAAATTAACATATTTTTCTTTACATTGCGGTTGACGCGTGCCTCTCTGCGGCCGGGAAAGACGAGGACGAAGTTGAGTGTGTGTGTCGTGCCAGACGAATCCCTTCAGTGTCTTCTGCCTTGTGCTGGTTACAATATTGACACGCGTGTAAAGTTCGTTCACATTGCCATTTTGTTCTTTTGGAGGCAAAAGCAGCTGTAGATACAGGCTTGAAGTCGCCCTTACATTAAATACGAATGAGTTTGCATGACACTGCTTCTAAATAAATGACAGTCGTAAGAGTGCGCCGTTGAAGAATATCCTTATGTAGCTGTAATCAATCCAGAAGGGAACAGTGTTCCAGCAGCTGAATATGCCCAAATTCCTAATGAAGTATTCATATCAGTGTTTACCCAAGAATTGGTCCCTTTAATGTCTATTACTATAAATTATTTTAATGTCTTCATGTCTGAAGTACTTATCAGTGAGGTCGGTTTCTTATCGTCACTAAGGAAACTGATAGCATATTAGTCAGATCCCCATGGTTTTAACAACAAAATACACACGAACTCACCTGCAAGTATTCATTGCATCGTGCTCGCTATATGTTAAGTCTCTTGCCTCTAGGTTAGTTCCACATGATTAGAAGTTAGCTAAGGTTACGCCAATTTTTAAGTCTGGTGGTCGTTCATCGCCACTTAGATATCTACCTGTTTCATCAACCAGAACGGCATGCAAACGCATGCAATACATAATTCACTTACATGTAATTAACTATCTAGAAGACCACATCGTTTTTAAGTACCAGACGGCTTTCGTAAATGCTATTCATGCGAAACACAACTTGGTGGACTCATCCATGAACCCCACTCAGCTGTTGATACTGGCATTAAAGTCGACTCCATATATCTTAACTTTTCTAATGCTTTTGATAGGGTACCTCACAGCCGGTCAGTAACAAAATTACAACTGCTTATGATACAAAGATACATCCTCTAGGTATTGCATGCATTACACATTTTTCTCTTGAAGGTAATTTAGCACTCCATAATTCATCTTTTATCCGAGTAAGATTCTGACGTCTCACAAGAAAGCGTGATTGGCCCTTTACTTTTTCTGATATTTATTACTGATTTACTTAAGTCCATTTCTTCCAAAATTAGAGTTTTCGCGGATGATTGTGTTATTCATCAAAAAATTTATTCTAACAACCATCGCCTATCCCTTCGAGCTGACCTTGACTCAGTAGCAGCATGGCGTTCTGCCTGGGTTATGCAACTTAACCTTTCGAAAACAAAATTAATGTTCTTGTACTAACCGAGTGTATCTTATTCAAACAGCGTATTGATTAAATAAATATACAATCGATTTGGTAACAACGTGGAAGTACATTCGTCTTCATCTTCACTTTGACCTAACATTGAACCGCAGAATTAATCTTATTCTTGAGTCTGCAAATCGAATATCAGGTCTCTTGAAGCATAACTTAAAGCGTGCTTCTTCACACCTCCGTTTATGTTCTTATGCCACTTTTATTTGGACCTAAACCTCAATATGTTTCGACCATTTGGGACCCTCATTAAGTATGCCTAATAAACCTATCAAATCATGCATTGACAAACCGCGAAATACGTTTTATTTACTCTGATTATTCGCACAAAACCAGCATCATAGCCTTGAAGAAACGTGTAGATCTTCATGAATTATATCTCCGCCATAAAGTTGCACGCGCATCATTTTTTTCAAAAGCTGTGCAATAAATCAGCGCTCCATAAGAACTTTTCCTGTTTGCCTTATTCCATTTTTGACCGACGCGATCATCCTTTCAAAGTTAAGCGCCTCTCCTGTCGTACATTTCAGTACAGACATTAGTTCATACCAAGTGGTATAGCTGACTGGAACGCTCTGACATTACATGTCGCTACTGCCATATTGATCCCGATAAATTTTACAAGCTAATGTTTGCTACAAGTACTTCTTAACTTCTTAGCGTTCACTGCTGTCAATTGATTGGTTCTTGTTGCTTTATATTCTTATAGATTCAGGTTTAAATATTTTTACTCTTGCTTATTTTTGATTATTTTTTTTGTAAACAACCCACCGCTCTATGTAATTCTCTCAGCCATGAGGGCCTTTAGGTGTATTTTTATAACTAACTAACTAACTAACTAACTAACTAACTAACTAACTAACTAACTAACTAACTAACTAACTAACTAACTAACTAACTAACTAACTAACTAACTAACTAACTAACTAACTAACTAACTAACTAACTAACTAACTAACTAACTAACTAACTAACTAACTAACTAACTAACTAACTAACTAACTAACTAACTAACTAACTAACTAACTAACTAACTAACTAACTAACTAACTAACTAACTAACTAACTAACTAACTAACTAACTAACTAACTAACTAACTAACTAACTAACTAACTAACTAACTAACTAACTAACTAACTAACTAACTAACTAACAACTAACTAACCGACTAACTAACTAACCAACTAACTAACAGCCAGGCTTTCCAGGCTTTCTTCGTATCGTTGCTATCAGCTGCGCAGTTCAACCAGCCAGTACCTTTGGCCTCGTCACCGGTACCAAGCCCACCGCTCGATGACTACAATTGCACGCTCCCTCCCTACCATGAGCTGATTTCCTCGGCACAACTTGATGATCTTCGTCCGGCATCATCGGCAAAGACATAACTACCAACCGCCTAATTTAGGCAGCCACCCCATCGGTCGAAGCTTCACTGGGCACGGGGACACTGCTCAAGGCATCGTCTTGATTCAGCCCTCTTTCGACATGCAGGTGTGTAAGCACTATATGCTGCGAAATCCAATAACAGGTGCTTAGTAGTGTTCCCGTGGCCCGGAACCTTGCGCGAAACATTGTGTGAGTGCTTCTCGATGTTGTTTCTCTTATTATGCTGTGGGGATATCGAATCCAACCCCGGTTCCCCTATGCGTCAACCTGCTCTCACTGAACTTGAAAATTTACCTGATGACCCTGCCGAACAAATGACTGTCTTGTTCCAGCTACTCAAAGATTTGCACAACTGTTCGTCACAAAGCGCGAAGATTTATTGAAATAAGCACGACTTTCCCTGCTACTCCTGTGCTCCTATACTCCTGCTCGACGACTTCAATTTTCCGAACATTTCCTGGAAAGCTAATACGATACCCATTTTGTCCCCCTTCTCTGCGCAGGGTGATGACTTCATTAGCTTGTGCTCCTTATTCTCGTTGACACAGCTAATTACTGAACCAACTAGAATATCACCTAATGCCTCAAACACACTTGATCTCATCCTGACTAATAGACCGGATTTTGTATCATACGCTACTCTATTTTCAGGCATTAGTGACCATTTATCAATTACTTTCCACCTTAATGCGCTCCCCCCCCCCCCCCCCCCCCCCCCCCAAACATACCAAAGCAAAAAAGATTATACGCGACTATAATATAGCACATTTCGTGCCAATAAATGATGAACTGTGCACTTTCATGGAATCTTTTCTTTCAAACTTTCATGATCGTTCCATTCAGTCAAACTGGGATGTCGTTGCAGGTGATGTTGACCGTCTAACAAACAAATATATTCCAGTTCGCAACATCATCTCTAACTCGTACGCCCCATGGTACAACGTCCATATAAAAAATTATCAAACAAGAAAAAAAAAAAACGCCTTTATCGCATCGCAAAACGTTCACCAACTGACTAGCGCTGGACTGCTTACAAAGCCATAATGGCACTAAAAAATGCGAAGGACCGCTTTTTATCTAATACCCTACCGGACACGCTACAAACAAATCCCAGAAAATTCTGGCGAGTAATCAATCCCACATCTAGCAATCATATTTATTGCTTTGTTAAACTCGTGTGGTGAGTTAGTTAATAATGATATCTGTGCTGAAGTACTAAATGAGGCTTTTGTTAATAATTTTTCGTCCCAAATTTGTACCAGTCTTCCTACTATATGTCGTCATGATTACCTGGTGATGCCACCAGTGACTTGACACAGCTGGCGTTGCTCGCCTAATTAATACTCTAAAAGACCATTCTTTTTTTTTTTAATTGGTTTTCAGGAAGGGAAAGGCGCAGTATCTGTCGCACTTGCTCTAAACCGCGCCGTAAGGGAAGGGATGAAAGTGGGAGCGAAAGTGGAAAGAGAGAAAGGGGAGCCGTAGTGGAGGGCTACGGAGTAGTTTCGATCACCTGGGGATCTTTAAAGGTCCACTGCCCACCCTCCAGTCGAAAATATTTTCTTCCCCGGTGACTGTGAGACTTCGCCCCTAGAACGCAAGGCCGCAAAATGTTTTTGAAAAGAGTAACTAATAACGCAGTTACAGCCACCGCAATCACCCGATTCTGTCATGCTTCTCTCCCGTTCACTCGCAAAGGTTTTTCACTCTCCTGCCCGAGGTCGTCTAGCCTCCGCAAGACAAATTCCCCGTCCTCCTCCGCATTGGGCGGGAGGTGGGGCGTGGCATTCCGCGAGCGCGAAAAAAAAGCAAAAAAAAAAAAAAAAAACGGCCGAGGGAGCGCGCGCTGCTGGATTCAGTCTGGCCGTGGCGAGGGAAAAGCGCGCAGCGAGCGGTAGGCACCCATCCTTCTCCCGTCAGTCAGCGAGACGGACCAATGGACATCGTTCGCGGTACGTACGTCATTACTGTGGCCCGTCGGGCCAGCGCAGGAAACGGGGAAGCTGGCTTCCCGGAGGAGAGCATGAGAGAGCTTTGAATTGTATTTTCGATGCTTTGCGGCGCTCGTGTCACTGTAGCGTTTTGCACAGACTATCTCCGGTACCTGATCGAAACACTGGGCTCCTTTGCTTAAAAGGGCCTTCCCTGGACAGTGGCCCTTTAACGTGCGCTGACATCGCACAGCACACGGACGCCACTTCTTTTCGCCTCCATCGAAACGCAGCCGCCGTGGTCGGGTGCGAACCCGGGAACTCCGGCACAGTAGCCGGGCGTCTTACCACTGCACCACCCCGGCGGGGCACCATTCTACTCCAGGATACGATTTCGTTAATGAAAAATTCTTAAAAACACTTGTGCCTATAGCAGTTATTTTAACTCATATTTTTCAACAGTCATTGAACACTGGCGCACTTCCTGAACAATGGAAAATTCGGAAGATCGTTCCACTTCGCAAATCAGGGAGCAAGTCCTCTTCTGCTAATTATCGCCCTATATCCATTGCTAGTACATGTTGCACATTACTTGAGCATATTATATTCGACACACTCGTGAACTTTCTTGAGAGTAATTCATTTTGGGAAGATCGTTCCACTCCACAAATCAGGGAGCAAGTTCTTTCCTGCTAATTATCGCCCCATATCTGTTACCAGTACATGTTGCAAATTACTTGAGCATATTGTCACGTCCTAGCCTAAGGACAGGACGATGATATCGACCGCAGGTCAGCAGGGCGGCAGCAGGAACCAGCGCGACGGCGGGTATGTTGTTCTCCTCTAATTTGATGGCACATTCCCACACAGGGTGATCGGCCAATAATTGGGGTGCAGAGATATTAGATTTTGAGATGTATAACTAAATCGCAAAAATAAATAGAAATAAATGCTAGGGAATAGAGAAGGAAATGTAAATATGAAAAACCAAAATAAAAAATAGCAAATACTAACGCACGCAGTAGGAGAATGCTAAGATTTATATGTACAGATTAAAAATTCAAAGCATATTAGCAAGGTAGGCGTTTTGTTTCTGTATGGCGGGGATACCCATAACACCGAAAGAATCACCCTCATCAGCGTCTTCTTTCTCTACCGAACGTTAGCACTTCCTCTTCTTCGGCTGCAATATCATATTCGGCACACTCATGAACTTTCTTTAGAGTAATTCATTTTTTTCGTCTGCGCAACATCATTTCCGCAAAACTTATTCATGTGAGACTCAACTAATTTCTTATACAAACAGCTTACATCATATACTGGATAAGACATCAGTCGCTGATTGTATCTTTTTAGACTTCTCGAAAGCATTTGATAAGGTTTGCCATCAGTTGCTTCTACAAAAATTACTTCCGCTAAACACTGACACCAATTTGTTGAAATGGATCAAATGCCTTCTCACCAATCACTCACATTATGTCTGCGCTAACGGCTACAACTTATCTTTTGCAAATGTAGTATCAGGTGTTCCACAGGGTTCCGTCCTCGGACCGTTATTGTTTCTAATTTATATAAATGATCTTCCATCCTATGTGTCGTCTAACCTACATTTATTTGCTGATGACTGCGTTATTTTTCGTGAAATAAAAAACGATAATGATATTAATATTCTACAGCGCGACCTCACGGCTATAGTTAATTGGTGCAATCAATGGCCGATGGAACTAAACTCTAACAAATGCAAGGTAATGCGTGTCACCCCTACTGCTGATTCGTCCCCTGTATACACTCGAAATGATATTGAACTTGATAGCGTCAATTCTTATAAATACCTAGGCATTCACATTTCATCTGACCTGACTTGGAGGCTTCATATAGATTACGTCACCAACAACGCTAACAAAACGCTATGTTATCTGCGACGTAATTTTTCCGTCGCACCATATACTTTGAAAGCTGTCCTTTATGAGCTGTCCTTTGAGACATGTTCCTCGTTATCTTAAGCCGAGAGTGCGCACTCACTACGCTAAAGCAACCGGATGCTATTAAGTTCTAGCTAGCTTTAATGAACTACCGGACGATGTATTTTCTTTGACATCCCGCAAAACACTGATAGTTGCTGTTCAAACGTTAGAGAACCTTTAATATGTAGTGATGTTATCAGTGCAGTTTTGATAATATGTTGTGTCAAATGTTTCTTTTTTTTTTTGTTGCCTCTGATGGAGTACGGATGTAGCGCGTACATTGCCGCGGCTGCCGGTTGCCGCCGCACAAGCCCACTTGTGGCTTCGGGGCTTCCGTTTAAAAAAGAATAAATAAATAAATAACCAACTAACGAACTAACTAATAAACTAAGAAACTAACTAAATAAAATACATATGTTTTCCAGAAACACTGGAATTTTTCAGAGCAAGACAAAGAAAACCATTTTTTTTTGTAAGCTTTACCGGCTATTTACCGATAAAAACTTTTCAAGAATTTTCTGATACAGGACAGTAGAATGCTCAGAGAGTCTGTTCATATGCCAGCGCTAATCGCGCAAACGCGTCACGCGACGAAAGTTGCTCCGCTTGGCGTCACTCATAATGCGCACTATTCTTGCACTGTAAATGTGCGTACAGTCTGTACAATCGATATTATTTTCACAGGTCATACACAAGCATTGCTTTGGTGGAATAAATGAGAAGAAATAAAGTTCAGCTGCGTTACTCTATTCAGCAGGCTAGTAACACCTCAGAAGACAAAGGATGCATGTCTCCGGTGAGTCCATGCATTTCTAGTGCCCTTTCGTCGTCGTCGTCATCACCACCACCACCACCACCACCACCACCACCACCACCACCACCACCACCATCATCATCATCATCATCATCATCATTATTATTATTATTATTATTATTATTATTATTATTATTATTATTATTATTATTATTATTATTATTATTATTATTATTATTTTTATTATTATTATTATTCGTTTCTTCTTTATGCTGATGATATAAAAATATTCAAGGTGATACATTCATTTCAAGGTTGCTTGTTGTTGGAATCGGACATATCTGCTTTTTCTGATTGGTGTGCGAAGAATCGACTTACCCTCAATTCTTCCAAAACTAGGGTTGTCTCATTTACTCGTAAAACGCACAGCTTTCTCTACCATTATTCTGTGAATTCTGTGCTGTTGGACAGGGTTGATGAAATTAATGACCTTGGTGTACTTTTTGACCGCACCCTCAGCTTCTTCTCTCATACTAAACCCATCGCTCAGCGGGCTATGAGGACACTCGGATTCGTCTGCAGACTTTCGAGAGAGTTCCGTAATCCACTTCCATTCCTAAAGCTGTACCTGTCCATATGTTTGCCGCTTTTGGAGTGCGCGTCGGTTGCTTGCAGTGGCCCTTGTAAATCGAACTGGAACAAGGTTGACAGAGTACAGCAAAAATTTTTACGGATATTTCGATATCGCTTTTCTTGCTCAACTTCCTCCTCTCGCTCCACCAAGAGTACCCCACTGAATCTTCCTTCTCATAACTGCCGTCGGATCAGAGTAGATATACTTTTTCCGTAAAAGCTCCTTCATGGCCGCATTATGTGCCCTCAGCTCTTAGAGTACATCCACCTGCGCGTTCCGCGAAATAGCATGAGGGAATTCAGACCGTTTCAAGTTTCTCCGTTTCTTCATTCTCATTCCCCTCTTGACAGAATGCAGACGCTCTTTAACTCTTTTTGTCTTCACCTCGACATCTTCCAAAACTCGCTCTCTTCATTTATATTGGACGTTCGTAGCTTTGTATTCTAAATAGTACTTTATCACATATAACTTCCACTTTCAAGCCTAAGTATTGTATTTAATTTACTTCACGTTTTGCTTTTTCTCCTGTTCAGTGCTGTTTAAAGTATCTTGTACTGCTTTTTATTCGTTTCTTATTTATATCTTAACTTAAAACTTTATTTTCGAATCTTACTGTCCCGCGTACAATTCTATTTTTTATTGTATTTCCCTGTATTTCAAGCCTGTGTTTTAAGTACCACGCACTTGTTGTGCCTGGAATGGTTGTTTATTTTATGTATATTTCTATTACTATAATCAAAGTCAGTTATTTGTTGTTTTTTCTCTTTCTATTCATTGTTGTTGTTTTTTTTTTTTTTTGTGATGTGCTCTACAATTCTCTGACTGTGTATATAAGACATGCTACTCATTGATTTCATTCTTTCCTTGACACTTTTCGATCCAGTTTCATTTCATGTGTTATTTGTTTCTTCTTTTGTATTCTATCTGTGTGTGTAAAACTTGTGCGTGCATTTTCATTTTTTTTTGTGCTGCAGCACGAAGACCGCATGGTTGTTCCTGCGCACATTAAATAAAAATTTACAATAATAATGATAATAATAATAATAATAATAATAATAATAATAATAATAATAATAATAATAATAATAATAATAATAATAATAATAATAATAATAATAATAATAATAATAATAATAATAATAGTATTATTATTATTAATAATAATAATAATAATAATAATAATAATAATAATATTATTATAAGGTATGTGCAGCGGCAATCACGACTGACAGCTCAACAGGAGTGCGCCTCTAAAACCAATAAGAACCGCAGAAAACATACAGCAGTCCAGTAATAATATAAAACTCAAATTCAGGAAAGAGAATGCTACCCAAATCAATGTCAGTGCCCTTTCCAACAGTTATACGTAAAGCAGACCGGGAATAAATACTATTTTGAGGGGAATATCTCATTTTAGAGGCCAGTGCTGGGGCCTTGATCAAAACGTTGCATCCAAAAATGAAATATGCGCTGTTGCTGCATGGAAACAGGGGAACGGTAAAGCATATTCTTTGTATTTGCAAAAAAACTCTCATCTTTCCTCTTGCCAGATAATTTCGATGTGAATCCCCAAGCGAGGGCGGCTGGGGTGGCTGTGCGTATTTGGTTTTCAAAAAATTCGTCCGCTATTTTGGTGACAGGGCGACGTGTGTAGTCCGAGAAGGCAGTGAAAGAGCAGCTTGGAGCAAGCGCTGCGTACGTTAACGACATAGATCCTGCGGTAATGATGGTAAGCCGCGCGGGCACTCGAAACCACTAGCACGTGATGCAAAAGCAATAATTAGGAGCTCAGGGCAGAGTAATTATCGGTTGCCGCGGTTACAGCCACTGGCGCTAGCTGTTTGGACGGACGCGAGCCTCCTGGTTTTCATGCTTCGTTGGCCAGGGGAGGTCGGCCGCAGGACCTCTTCGAAGTGACCGTTGTGTATGCTTACTTATTCGAAGTGAAGACTATTTTTCCTCATGGAAATGCGTGTGGCTCTTGAAAAACTGAAGCGAAAGTTCGCGAAACTCCGCAGTTTGAATTAAATACTTGTCGCTGGCATGAATTTAGTAGTATATCTACGCTTGATCTGTTTCAGTACAGCTGCGTTTTGAGAGTTATGGAACAGGTAAAACGATCACGACTTTACTTTATTGTAATTACTATCTTTTCTATGCATGCAGTGGAACTGGTGCCTATGCATATGTATATATACAGGAGCAAAATGCCAAAGTACAGTTGAGAATCAAAGTAAACGGAGCGCTTTATCGGCTTCAAGTATTTATCATAAGCTGCCAAACTAAAGCTACCAGATATGACACGTGCACCTTAGCCGTCGACGCTAGCATGCTTTCTTGAAGGGCAACCGAACACGCAGTTCCGAATTCATCAAAATTGGAAGAGTTGAATGTGTGGAAGGTGCAGGTAAACTACGAAGTATAATTTTGCGCTAGCGCCTAAAACGATGACGTAATCGTCAAATAAAGTATGTTGCGTCGCCTTTCAGGCTTTTCTTCAGCGCATGACGACGAGTATATATAGGGTCTCCGAAGACGTCCTCCTCTATACGCAAACGTTTGCCCTAAGGAAGGACACCAAGGCCACGAAGCGTTGCATGGCGGCATTGGACAGCTCACATAAGGGTTTGGGCGAAATGGGCTTAAATTCGAAACATCACAGAAAGTAACGGCATTGTCTAGTTTCTTGTCACTGCTGTGATGCTATAAGCAGAAGCCTCAATATCGTCGCTTGTTTAGCAGTCAGTTACGTCATATATTTAAATAGCATCGAATATCTAATTCATAAACTTAAGTTACAAGTTTGATAAATTGGAATGACTGTATCGCGCTGAATAAAAGTGTATCGGCTAGCCTTTAAAGACAAACGATTGTTTTGCATTTCCGATGAAAGGCTAGATTGTACTCAGAATGGACTATCGCATTCCGTTTACCAGTGTATAAATAAGCCTGTATTACAGTGGATGATACACAGGTGTGCATATAATAAGTTATTGCTTCTGATTTCTTTTTTTCGTATATTTTCCGGAATGTTAATGCACATGTATTCTAGTGAGTGAACCATTAAATCTGTTCATAGCTGAATTTACCGCTATATATCGTGTGCTGAATTTGCTTTGACATTTTTTTTTTGTTTGTTTCGGCTGCATAGAAGCTGGAGGAGACTGAAAAGGGTCGGTTATGCTCAAGCTTACAACTCCAGACTGTGGCAACGTGTGATAACGCTTGCTAGCGAACTAAGGACCACTGCAGTACACGGAGTTGGCGCGGCACTGCGCCTTGGGAGCATTGCCAACATTTTTAATACGTATATCCTAGTTCACACGTAGTCTTGATGAACGCAGCTCGTCTGTACCACGCACATTCCATTTAAATGCTTCAAATCTCGGTCACACTGTTTCGGCAACGCATTTATGCGCATAATATATTAAGGACTTGGTGCACGGCAAAGTTGTAACATATCACCCAGGCCCCCGTGATGCTCTCAAGAAAAATCTTCATATTTAATTGCATTCTCCTTTCTTTTTCATGAAAACCAAGGGGCTGATCGATATGCTGTGATTTTGCTGAGATGTGATGTAATATGACACTGACGTGATACGACGTGACATGGCTGTGATGTGACTACCCTGACTTCACCCATCCCTCTCTTACCCCTCACTTTTATATCCACTCACCCCCTTCCCCTAGTGAAGGGTAGCAAACTGGTTTCTTTTACCGGTTAACCTCCCTGCCTTTCCTCCTCCTCATCTTCCTCATCCTCCTTCATCGAATATAGGAAAGCCAACGGGTATATCTTTCCGAGTTGGCAGCTCGCCATGAAGAGGCGAGCTGCCAACTCGGGTCGCTCCTTTCATATGGGTGATATCACAATCAGTTAGCCAGAACCATTTGCATTCTTGTCACTCCTACGACACGCAGGCACGTTCATACGGCTTGGTTGAAGCGTGACTTTATATGTGGGCTAGTAGCTTACGCTCTCGTGTCCATACCCTTAAAGGATGAGCTTAAGTGTCCCCAATAATGTAGCACCTTACGCTGATAGGGCGTGATAGGGGAATAATGTTGCAGACGAACGAAGCTTCCGCCGTTGCTTTCGCAATTCAACTAGGGTTAACCAGACCTGAACCATAATTTTTTTTTTAGTGCTGCAGCACTACTACCCGCTTTTTCTCAAAAACTTGATGTCTGAAGCCGATTTGACCTTTGACCTTTCCGAGGGACTTCAGGTGCCCACAGAAACAAGTGCGACAGATACTGCTCCTTTCCTTTCCTGTAAACCAATTATTGAACGCTGGTGAACTTTGATGCTAAACAGCACGAATGCCGGAATGCGTTCAACGGAACGCTGGTTGTGTTCGACAAGGAGTGCGCTATGTACCGTGTACAGCAGAAACGCTCAGGCTTTCGTACAAAGTGTGATTGGTATCTAATAAAAGCATTACTTTAAGATCGCATCTGTGCAACACATGCAATGTGTTGTCTAGAAGCATGGCCGCCTGATTAAGACAGTAAATTGACGTTTAATAATCGAGACACAGCGAACACAATCCTGTGAAAACGCTCCGCTGCTGCACGATATTCCGTGAATAACTGAGTTAAACCGTCTGTTTTTTTTTTTTTTTTTAAATCTTTCTCAATACCTAGAAGCAGCCAGAGATTTGACGGTATGTGGCGCGTAAGGGGAACTACATCGATGAATAATGTGCCCATGAGGCAAAAGGGCACTCAGGGCCTTAGCGTAAGCGTACCATGGTTCGGTTCGATCTCATTGCTTAAGCGAGCGATAGCTCAGCATACACAATTTATTGATTATACCTCGTACTTTCAGTGCGTGCGACTCCGCATAATTTGGCTAGATAAACAATTGATATGCACCTAGATAACGTGTTTCAGAATAATTGAAGGGACGTGAAGTTTCGGGACACCTTTTTAATAATCGGTGCACATTATATATCCCGGTCGGAAAAAGCCTACACGTGTATATGAGCGTGAAAGTTTACTGTCGGCCACGGGATCAGGTTGGGAAAGCTGCACGGTGCGATATACACCGTACGGTCTCCCAAGGCGGATCAAGTTACCGTAGCTTCAGTGTCCTAAGATCCATTTTTCTGCTTACCGAAACAGTAGGCGCACTTGGTATTAGTATTTTAATCATGTATTGATTACTATTCTGGTAGTTTGGTAGGTGAGGCAGCGGCCTAAATAGTCCCAGTGTTTGGGATGGGGCAATCTTAAAGCTGGCTTAGACGGGTAGACTAGCCGCGCAAGATGCTGAGCCTGATTTGTACTGAACTTCTCGTACGGCAACTTCACATAGAAGGAAGGAATGTGATAACACCTGACAAAGTTAGAAATTAGACTTTTTCCTTGAATGTGTTGTGCAAGTTCCAATCAGTGAGCGTAAACTAAGATAAACCACACGACTAGAAGCTTTTTTGTAAGGCCTATGCATATTTCGTACTCTAAAAACTTATACGGCGCACGTTTGACATTCTTGCCCAAAAATACTGTTGTTTTTATGAAGTACTTCCAATTACGAACGAAATGTTGGAGTTGTCAAACCCGAAAAGATTGTTGGCTACAGTACTCCCAACACTCTGCGCTATTTGTCATTCAGAGATTACCTTGCATTGTCGTAGGGTTTCACGGCAGGTGGCTTGCCGGTCTAAAAAATTGCGAGAGCATTGCAGAATATGCACTGAAGAAATGCGAAAGTCTTAAAGCCTGAAAGAAAGCTGCACACGATACATCAAGAGCCTCCTGGATAGCTTTTGCTAGCAAGGCCAGGGCTGGTGACTCACAGTGGAAATGACCATAAAAATGGCAGTGGAAACGATGAGGTGTCCGTGGGCTGTGCGATGTCAGTGCACGTTAAAGATCACCAGGTAGTTGAAATTACTCCGAAGCCATTCACTATGGACACATTTCTCTCTTTTCGCTTTCACTCCCACCTTCCTCCCTTCCCTTACGGCGTGGTTCAGATGTTCGCTCTTTTCTGACAACGAATTATTGTCAGAAACACATCCACTTCAGCCTGGTCGTGTCGTCACATTCATTGGACGTCAACGTTATTCGTATGGCTAATGTCGGTGTATGTTTGATTTCACTTCTACATTTTTGGCGCTAATTAATTACCTAATCATACTCTTGGCATAATTCTTTTCTACAGAATCCTCACATCATCCTCTATCAATCAGAACCATTTATTGTGTCCTTCTGAGAGCGACACGACGCCTGCAGACACTTTTACGGACGCGACCTTGCAGAAATAATAATAATAATAATAATAATAATAATAATAATAATAATAATAATAATAATAATAATAATAATAATAATAATAATAATAATAATAATAATAATAATAATAGTTGGTTCACAGGAAGGGAAAGGCGCAGTATCTGTCACACTTGTTTCTGTGGACAACTGAACCGCGCCGTAAGGGAAGGAAGGAAGGTGGGAGTGAAAGTGGAAAGAGAGAAAGAAGAGCCGTAGTGGAGGGCTACGGGGTAATTTCGACCACCTGGGGATCTTTAACGTGCGCTGACAACGCACAGCACACGGACGCCTCTTCGTTTCGCCTCCATCGAAACGCCTTGCAAACATAGCCTATATAGCTTATTCACGTGGTGTCATTGCAGCCTCATGGAACGCATAACGCAACATGAGAGAGGGAGAAAGAAAGAGAGAGAGGGCCTACGGCGAATCATGACACGGCGTCGGTGAAATCCGGGCTCTGGTTGGACGGCGTTCCAAACGGCTTCTAAAGTATCCGACAAATGAGCGACGCGCAGCAGGGAGGACGCTGGTAGACGCTTTTTTGTTTCGAACCACCCAACGTTCCCCGCAATACAGGGTTGCCACAACTGCCGCCTGCTAAACCTGATAGTGAATCGAGTTTTAGGCACCGTGCGCATATGAGTACCGCGCGTGCCACGAGCGGCGGCGCGCGCGTCACCACGAACTCGCCGCAGCGGCTGTATGAGAATACTCTGCTGTGGTACGCCAGCGAGATCGTTGCGGACAGCAATGTACCCTGAGAAGAGTTCGAAAAATTGTTGTGTCGCTGGTTTTCACTAGGGACCAAGTTTTATAGCTACCCGATTCGACTCTGCGAGCAGGAACAACGCCTACGTTGGATTCAATTCATTAGCCGTCAGAAGTAAACTATATCTTTCCCCAATTACTTTCACATCATACGTTTGTTGCTCCTAAATAATTATAAGAGGCTACTTGCTACTTACATGTTGCAAATATTTCTGACTGCAAACAATATGCCGTAATATCCTCGTTTCTTTTTCCCGGATCTTATTTGTCAGTGGCCTGTGGCAAGCGGAGCCGCTTAGTCGTGTTTTATTCTTTCGCTTCAGTGATGACGGAACAGATTGGCAACCTTCAATTCACTCAAGAGTGTGCAGCAAACCTTTTGTTGGAAACGCAAATGCAAATGAAGGGGCTTCTGCGAGGTGCCTAGTCGGGGACAGCAGAGTAGAAAAAGGAACATGCGAAACTTGCCAACAGCGAACCAATGATTATTACTTACTATCAGTTCGATGGATTTCGAGGGCTCGGACACCCACGTCTGTGCGATGGACTGGCCCGACACTTCGCTGCGGTTTCCTGCCGAAAATTCTTTTACATCTTAATATGTCCGGATTCAAACAGTTTATGCCTTTGGCTATGTTCGCACCTCGAAAAAAAAAAAAAAAACAAAACAAACTTGTCAGCTCAAAGGCAGGCTGCCATCCGGCAGCTATCACCAGCGGCGTGTAGGCTCCCGTTGCCATGGGGGCGAATATCGTCTGCTACGGCGCTCACGCCGGATGCCAAACCCGCCACTGGTGGCGCTGAACGCAGCGCCGCCGGTAGAGGCTCCTGGCGGTCGCACGGTGCCTATAGTAATGCTTTCGCATAAATAGAACGCCTTTTTACTTGACCTACTCACTCATTTGCATATCCTTAAGAGGTCGCCCAGAGACCTTCGTCGGACATTTGAGTATAACGGCCAACGAAAGAGAGAAGGCAATCGACTGACCAAGATTGTGCCATTCTTTAGGTTGAGCCCCCCTCTCCCTTCGCCCATATATTTTTTGTTCGCGGAAAATACAGGGAGGGTGATTCAGGCAGACTATTGTTTGTTCACAGAATATTTAAATACCCGTGAACCGTTGAGGGCGGGGTTAATTATAGCGTTATGGAAAATGTTTTCATCTTAAGTTAGATGTGGCAAGGCTGATGGTGAAGTCTGAAGCGATCGAAAGTTTCAGTCTACAAGTACTGCATTTCAAATTCTGCGATAATAATTATTAGTTTCAATTAAAATTTGTGAGCGTTCTATACGGACAGGAGCAAATTTTGCTGCCTCAGAACCCGGCTACAACCCTCGCACTCCTCGCAAACACAGCTAGGTTTATGGTAACGAAATAGGGGAACAAGAGAATGTGGACAGGACGACGTGAAAAAAAGAAGAAACGGAACGCTGAAAAAAGAACTGTGTTTGCTTGAGAAACTTCGAATCTACCAATGAAAAATCTGGAACAAAATATCACAGCTTAACGCGTCCAGCGCGACTTAATCGAAAAACAAAAATGGACAGAGTACTGACGCATACTTACACCCCTTAATCTCCGTTCGCTGTCACGGTGAAAGGGAAGATGATGCCAAAGTAATATGCTTTTTGAGAAGACGTCAAGATCAGAAAGATTTTCTGCGGCTTCATTTCTTGAAAATCTGTTTGGACCCTGTATTACAAAACACATGCTCTGTGACAAAAGCAGTAATGATATTCCACACCTCAGGATTGTGACAGCAAGACAGTGAAACCCTTAGCGTCGTTAGAGAACAAAGAAGCGAGCGTTCGCGCCCTGTATAAGTGCCACTAGCTCCTCACAACGACATTTCAGAAATTCTGTAAAAGCAGCCCAACCACCATTCCCCACATCCACACTCCTCAGAAGTCGGCCCATTTTCGCCCTTATGTCTCCACCCGTCCAAAGCCCGTGTGCGGAGTTCACCTACATCCGCCCTCACTCTCCAACTTTTCAACTTCGAAAACAACACCGCACACCTTTCACCTTTTAGAAGGCCTCCCCATCCGGGAAACTCCCGCCCACCTGAAGCTTTGGAAGCAGCTTAACAGCAATAAAAAGAATATGATTGTGAAATTAATTATTCTAGATGATATGGCAAGGCAGCCAAAATGAATAGCATGCAGAAAGCAAGAGTCCATTGCTGTAGCAACTTCGCAGCTTCTGCTTGTTTAGTCATGCGCCATCTTTTTTTACTGCTTCAGGTTCGTCTTTTGTAATGATAAGGGATCCAAATGACGTAAAACTCAACTTTAGTTTGGATACCGACAATTCTTTGCCCCTATCTAGTTATTACAGTAAAAAAAAAAATAAATAAAGAATTGTGCTTAAACCGTCAAAGGTTCAATACCATCTTACGTTTTCTGTACTCATAACTGCGATAATGAGACAGCAGATTACCAAAAGCAAGGTAGCTCGCAATAAGCTAAAAATGATGTCTTCAGAGTGGCGCTCAACAGGCTACCAGTTGCAGCCCGAATATCGGGACTGTCATTGTACGTTTTACCGCCTTAAAAATAAAGAAGTGCAATGATGTTTGTCGAGTGGCTGAAGGCAAATTCTAAAAAAAAAAAAAAAAAAAAAGAACAGCATGACGGTCCACAACCAGCTACGATTAGCCAGCAAATATTTGGTTTATACCTTTGAATGCTAATTTTCCGAAGCGCATAGATAAACTGCTATCGATCTCCGCGCGTTTGTTCCATCACCTCCCATTCTCGTATTAAACAATGCATGCTAGAAGGAAACACGCTTTAAAATATCAAATTCTTGACGCCTGAGTGCACGTAAGCCATTGTGCTTAAGCAAAAGTTTTTACTTGCCTTAAGAACAGGGCCTTTATTTGTCGACTGCAAATATTCCGAATCGCCTCCAGCAGGTCCAGCAAAATATTCAGTCGTTGGCTAAACATAGGGTGCTGTTTTTTTTTATATGGCAATAAACTCAATTCTTGAGCCATTTTTTTCTGTCGTAGGGTACTTTTGAAAGATTCATTTCATTGGAAATAAAGCTGCTACGAAAGTGTAATTTCAGATCAGGGAATGAAAACTTACAAGGGCGCACTTAAGTCTCTCTAAGTGCGGAAATGCGAAAACATTGTAAGCTTCGTACCTAATTCCGTTATGATCTCCTTCAGCGTTTTCTGAAGTGAAATTTTATTCCGACACATACCACTTCCTCAAGTATAACGCTTTGCTGGACAAGTTGGCACATGCTTAAGAAATGGGGAAACAACAACACAGACAAAGGCAAGAAAGTGACACGAACAGGCGCTTACTGAAAACTGATTCTTTATTTAAAGAAGTGCGTACATTACTAAATAGGCACGACATGACATTCCTAGCCAGAGGCCGTAAGCATCGCGTGGTGGCCATAAAAGCGATAAAAACATATGGGAAGAGAAACATGTGAGAACATCTGTGCGCTCATAATATTTAGCGCTTTTATGGCCACCACGTGACGCTTACTGCATCTGGTTAGAAATGCCATGCCATGCCGTGCGTATGAGTAATGTACGTACTTCTTTCAATAAAGAATCAGTTGTCAGTAAACGCCTGTTCATTTCATTTTCTTATTTTCGTCTGTGATAACAGTTCGTTATTTGTTATACAACTTCGTACCAGACAGGTTTGCGGCATGTAGCTATGCTATGAAGTCGTCAAATCTTGTTAACAGTTTCTTACACACACACACACACACACACACACACACACACACACACACACACACACACACACACACACACACACACACACACACACACACACACACACACACACACACACACACACACACACACACACACACACACACACACACACACACACACACACACACACACACACACACACACACACACACACACACACACACACACACACACACACACACACACACACACACACACACACACACACACACACACACACACACACACACACACACACACACACACACACACACACACACACACACACACACACACACACACACACACACACACACACACACACACACACACACACACACACACACACACACACACACACACACACACACACACACACACACACACACACACACACACACACACACACACACACACACACACACACACACACACACACACACACACACACACACACACACACACACACACACACACACACACACACACACACACACACACACACACACACACACACACACACACACACACACACACACACACACACACACACACACACACACACACACACACACACACACACACACACACACACACACACACACACACACACACACACACACACACACACACACACACACACACACACACACACACACACACACACACACACACACACACACACACACACACACACACACACACACACACACACACACACACACACACACACACACACACACACACACACACACACACACACACACACACACACACACACACACACACACACACACACACACACACACACACACACACACACACACACACACACACACACACACACACACACACACACACACACACACACACACACACACACACACACACACACACACACACACACACACACACACACACACACACACACACACACACACACACACACACACACACACACACACACACACACACACACACACACACACACACACACACACACACACACACACACACACACACACACACACACACACACACACACACACACACACACACACACACACACACACACACACACACACACACACACACACACACACACACACACACACACACACACACACACACACACACACACACACACACACACACACACACACACACACACACACACACACACACACACACACACACACACACACACACACACACACACACACACACACACACACACACACACACACACACACACACACACACACACACACACACACACACACACACACACACACACACACACACACACACACACACACACACACACACACACACACACACACACACACACACACACACACACACACACACACACACACACACACACACACACACACACACACACACACACACACACACACACACACACACACACACACACACACACACACACACACACACACACACACACACACACACACACACACACACACACACACACACACACACACACACACACACACACACACACACACACACACACACACACACACACACACACACACACACACACACACACACACACACACACACACACACACACACACACACACACACACACACACACACACACACACACACACACACACACACACACACACACACACACACACACACACACACACACACACACACACACACACACACACACACACACACACACACACACACACACACACACACACACACACACACACACACACACACACACACACACACACACACACACACACACACACACACACACACACACACACACACACACACACACACACACACACACACACACACACACACACACACACACACACACACACACACACACACACACGTGTGTGTGTGTTGGCAGATTTTGCGGACATCTGCTCCTGACGTTTTTGCTGACACTTCCGTCCACGCCTCTCACGGGCCAACAAAAGCTTTCGGCTTGCCAGTAGTGTATAGTTACTCAACAAATGCCATGATTAGAGCGACCTAAACGCCACCAAGAAATCGTTCCGTAAGCAACCAGCGCGAATAAACTGATTTGCAATATTGTAAATTGTCGTGGCCTGAAAAAACAAGGCCAATACATTTCCCTCGTTGCTATAAATCCCCTCGCTGCACATTGTGATCGGAATGGAATCCTGGTTAGACAGTGTAATAAGGGATTGCAAAAATTTTCCCCTCGGTACAAAGTGTATCTAAAGAGCGCAAAACACGTGGCGGGACGCGTTGTTCTGGTTCGTGGCAGCCTGAAAAATAGTTACATTTGTGTTAACACGCTATCATGCAAAACGGTTTAATTGAAAGTTGTATACTCTAGAACGGCTCGTCTGTTCTTGTTGTCTTTTTCTACAGCCGCCTGTATTGAGCAATGTGGAACCTATAATTGAAATTCCGTTAAGCTTAAGCGCAACTTATCTCCAATTCGAGGGGATTTCAACTTTCCGAACATAGGGTGGAGCGACTTGCAACCGACGTTTAGCACCACTTCTCTTCCGCACACTGTCCTAGCTTCGTGCATTCTTTTACGCCGATTCACTTTTTCATTATGTAAACGTGACAAAAAATTAAATCTGGCAGTGCAACTGTGCTAGATCTCCGATATCCCAGTCTCCGACATAAGTGGCCATGAAGTGATTTTTGGCAAAACTATCCTGCGCTGCAACGCGTCCATACACTTCTAAACGGCGTAAAGTTGTCCTTGACGAAAAAGGCGACTATCGACTGGTTCCGTTACTTTTTTTTTGCACAGAACCTTAATCGTTCTGTAGGCCACTGATATAAGTACAGCTTGGAATCATTTAAAAGCAAAAATATTATCCCTAAAGCACGAGTTAATGTCAACCACATCTTTTCGGCAAAATCGCAAAACAATAAGCAATGTGTGAACAAAAACTTCGAGGTATGGTAAAAAAAGGCGTTATCTATGCAGCTGGTACTGTCAGTCATTTCAGGTTGGAGGAACAAAAAACTATTATTAATCAGGAAGCAAGGCGGATCCTCAGCCTGTACACTCACAGCCTTTGTGAAAAAGTTATAAGAAACCCACAAGCCTTATAAAAATATGTAAAAAGCAAAAGTAATAATGTACCAAAAGGACGATTTCAGATTCCATCGATGGAATGAACTATACTCAGAAGCCTGAAAAAAAAAAACAAAAAAAAAAAAACGGCACATTTTAATTTATATTCCCAATCAGTGTTCTGACAGCCGACCTATAAGATTACACTGCTACCAGAATTTGCCAGTTTTATACGAACGAGTGACGTAATAAAACAAAACATGGTATCACATTATCCGTGCATACTATCAAGGTAACCTCAGCTCTTGGCCCAGATAGAATTTTCAATCGCGACTTAAAAGGCCGTGCTGTTTCAGTTTCCCCTATATTATCATGTTATTCATAATGTCCCTTGATCTATGTGAACTAGCGCTTGTTTGGTTGCGGGTAAATGTTCCAATACACGAAACTAGACATAAACTAAACATACAATACAATACAGAAAATACAGGCCTACATCTCTAGCAAGAAAAATCTGTAAAACTCATGAGCATGTAATCTACACTAAGCTAATTGAGCACCTTCAAATGATTTTTTTTTTGTTTTGCAGAATTGAGCACGAATTCAGAACTGATTCTTCATGCGACACTCAGGTGATAGAATTTACGCACGATATTTCCAAATCAATAAACAGTGGTTATCAAGTGGACTGTTTTTTCTAGATTTAAAAAAAAAAAAAAGCCTTTGAATTTTTACCACAAGCGCTCTTATTACCGAACTTATCTACTCTTCAAGTAATAAATAAGATGCTGACACGGCTGACGGCGTACCTGAATGGGTGAAAGCAGTGCGCGATGCTAAACGGAGTGAATTAATCACAAGCATCGATTTTATCAGATGTTGAGCAAGGGTCGGTTTTAGGACCGCTTCTTTCCTTAATTGTTTTCAGCGATCCATCAGCGCGTGCTCCCAGTTTAATAGGATCAAATTTATTCGAAGAAATTTCTGGCACATCCCGTAAAACTCAAACAAAAAAATAGATGTCCCTTAAGAGGAGAACGGCGAAAGTCTAGTCATCGAAAGCCTAGTGTTGTAGTCATTTTGAGTCATGCCTAGTCATTATAGTCGTTACCACTCATAGCTAAGCTCTTTTACTAATTTCAAACAGTTGCGGTCATTTCATGCCGTCGTTTGACATATTGGTCGTTCGCAGTCATGTTGAGTCATGCCTAGTCATTGTAGTCATTGTCATTCATCGCTAAGCATTATTACTAATTTCCAATCAGTTGCGGTCATTAGTAGTGGCAGTTTGACATATTAGTCATTTCAAATAATTTTAATCATTATTAATCATTATTATTGGTCATTAGCATTAGTCGTAAACTTTATCGATGTCTATTTATAACTTTTATGCATTACCTATCACTATCAATCGTTCGAATCCTTAATTTCCCTCCTCACACGCCCGCTATTTGTGAGTGGCACATCAGCGAATATGCGACGCACAGATCACGCGCATAGCTGCCGCGCACAGATTTTCGCTCCGTGAGCCTAGAAAGACATTCGCCTTAATAATATACCTGGAAAATTTACGTCCAATAATCGAATATGGCTGTTCTGCATGGAACTCTTACACGAAGGAAAACATGAATGAGTTTGAGCTTGTGAACAAACGTGCACCTAGGTTTATGTCTGGACAGTATGACTAAAAACATTGTCTACGATGATTTGAAATGAGTTGAGTTGGTCACTAATACTAAAAAAAAAAGGAGGAAATATCTGAGATTGCTTTTTTTATAACATATTTCAGGCCAGAGGATGTATTAATAAGGGCATATACATTAAGCCACCAACCTATCTGTCTCCTCGAACGGAATTCTTGAAGAAAGTCGGAGAATACAAGGTGTACGCTTAGTTTATTCAATTTGCGAGAACATTCCTGGAGGTTAGATGTGCATGCATTTGCCTTCAGTGTGTATGTTGTCCCTATTTTCTTACGCTAACCTTCAGGCGAATTCCTTTAAATACACTTTCCGAAAACAATTCATGACTGGAACAATTTGCCAGGAAATGTTATCACCACTCCTACCTAATCTTTCTCTACAGACCTGCAGCGTATCATGTCCAGCCACTGATGCCTTGTTTCTGTCTCCAATATGTTTGTTGCTGTTTGATCCTGTCTGTCATTTCGTTGTTGATGTGTTTTGAAGAGGAAAGCTTCACTAGGCTAGTCAACACCGAGTCTTGCGTGTGCTCCGTCGTTAGAAACCGTTAGAAACACATATAAAGCCCGCTTTAACCAAGCCGTATGAACGTGCCTTAGTGGCCTATAGGGGTAACGTGAATGCAAGGGTCCTGGCAGGCTGAGTCGGACATAACCATCCCATGTGAACGAGAGACCCAAGTTGGCAGCTCCTGCCACGGGGCCACGGTCATGGATACGGACACGGCACACAGCGACGAGCGGTTAGACCTGGCGTAGTATTGCTTTCGCAATAAAAGCCACAGCTGCGCATGCGCAAACCACGTGACGTCACAGGAGAGGAGCAGGTGGTGGGAGCCGCCTCTGCCGCCGCAACCGCCGCCGCGACTCCGCCGGTTTACACCGGGCCTTGTTTATGTCTATACAGACGTGTAACGGTGATGATGATGTGGAATCGGAATAAAGTTTAATCTTATGTGATGTACGGCTGTAATCAATGTTTCACCGGGATGATAAGCCATAGAATATCTATAAGGAGCAACTGTGAACAACAGGGTAAGCACAACTACGCTAAGGAACCACAAGCTAAGCCATGGCATCTCCGAAGCTTTTCGCTTCTAATATCCAGGCTTAACCAAGCTAAGCCACCACCATTTTTTTTTTGTGCCGTGCTTAGCCCGCCTGTTAAATATGTGCAATCTTGTCCTCTTTCTTTTTTTAAGTTTTGCTGATGGAGCGTTGCTAGCATGTCAGTATCCACGATGTCGGCAAGAATATTTTTGATCTATGTCTAGACTACGCTTGCTGATGCTAGTATTTATGAACGCCCCAACCTAGTGTGCTGTAGGTACTGTAAATAAATAAATAAATAAATAAACCAACCACCAAAGCCGTCTGTCCATTTTATGCTGTAGGAGAAGTTACCGTGATTTCCGCGACACTACTTCGACCAGCGGCGTCATTTTAAAAATGAACAGTGCGGGAGCCAACCTAACAAGCTAAAACATGTTCATATTTGGCGTTTATTATCTTAAAATGCATTGCCGATAAAGTAAGTTTAAAAACTTGCCTCAGCTTCTATGTTGGCAGCCTTCAATTTCTTATTATAATGTTGGTTCTTGAAAGCAAAAGAAAGCAATGAATTAATTGGTTTCAGTTAACTGAGCTCTATCATGTACCTATATAATGTCCGCCTTGCTGCGCAATCCTGCTGCACAGGCTCCACCGAGGTATTCGTCGCAAGGTATATACATAAAAAAAATCACTCGGTATGTAATTGCCTTTGCACAGTGTAATTCGCAGAATGCTTGTAAAATATTTTGCTCGAAGTTTCTAGCGTAGGTTATTCAATTATTCTCTGATGCTGTTTTCCCAAATAATTTACGGTTTTCAACCGACGATCATACCCGCCTCGTGGATCGAAGGCAGCATAAGTCGCCCTACTTACTCGTATTTTAGCCTATTTTTTCCAATAGCAAAACTTTACTCTCGGTGAAATTCATCTACATCGAACTCTTCGAAATCAATCTACCGACTCATGCTGACTTCACATTTCGAATTATATTCTCTCCAATGCTGTCTCCACAAGACCATGCTTGGTACGTCAAGTGTAAACGCCCTGGAAAGTTAAGCATGCGCACATGGTTACAGTCGCACATATACTTCGTCGCCTCAGTCCTCTCTTCAAATTGTTTACCCCATTCCTTTCTGAACGAAATTGATCTCTTTTCCACGCTTCGTTTCTTTTTTTCCCCACGATGAAGAAACCTTCTCGCAATTCCTCGACACACTTTTGGCATTTTATAGATTTTCTTTTCTATTCGCTACGGGGAATGAGAGGAAGTTTGTTTCCTTTTCAAACCAAGGTGAGATCGAATGAGACAGAGGATAAGCTCCACTAAAAAATTTCAAAAAGACTGGAAGAGGACGGCAGGTTCAATCGAAACCGCGTCTACTTTTTCTTCCTCAAAGTTCGCGGCATGTACCGTGATATTGCGGCTTGGAATTCCTACAATGCCCTTCGATCTCTTTGAATTCAAAGAAAAGTACAACTATGCGAACCTCTATAGGCAGGTCACCCGCATAACTTTGCATCTATTCACACTTCAGGGCGAAAAGTGCGAAGGAGGTTGCTTATGAGTATTTTTCTAGAATTCCACCACTTCACTACTTGTTTGTCTTCTGTTATGTATATATAGATATCACAGCACCAATTTAAAAGTCAATTTGATTCATTACTGTCGGCAAGTACAGATGTATTCTGAAAGATCACACTCGGGGTACCTATATTGGATTTAAAATGCACCTTCAAATGCCTCCACGTCTCATCGCCGCACAGAATTTAAATTCAGAATCACATACTAGGTTTATAGAACAAATATCTTTCTGCAGTTCGGCAGCACTCAAAATCTCATGTACAGACACACGTTGAAGTAACTTTGTGCTTCCTCATCTTTATTAATGGTAAACAGGGGGTTTTCGCAATTCCTTTCCGCTCTTGGTAAAAAATCATACCTATTTATTTTCAATCACTGACTATGGAACAAGTTGGCGCCTCTTATGGGGATATTTCTTGCTTGTTACACTCTTCGTTGCACTCTTCATTACACTCTTCCTCGCTGCCACCTTTTGAAGAAGTGGCATGGGCAAGAAATGCAAGGGGAAGAGAAAAAAAGGAGACACATACGGCATACAAAAAGAAAAAAAAATCTAGAAAAAAATAAAGGCGCTCACAGGGGTTGGGCCCCGTACTTGCATGGGTCGAAGCCTTCCGAAGGCGTTTGGTAAGGACGTGCCGTTTCTCACCGAAGCGTAGATGGAAGAGCAAAGATGGAGCATGCCACCATCAGAACCCTAACCGCCCATGATCTCGAGGCGTGCCGTCATCACGCTTGCCGCACGTCACGCAAAACTGCGATCGCGCCCGTGAAGAATACATTGCAAGGGTATGACCGAAGAGCCTACCTGGTCTTTGTGAAGATTGAGCATTTTCCTCCGCAACTTCGTGTTCCAGGATCATTGGAATCGGCCCTTGCTTCATGTCGCATGAATCTAACTTTAGATGCACTCTCTCATATAATTGAAGTGCCGGTCGTTGCTAAAGTTGCAGAAAGTAACGTCAGACGCCCTAATAAGCTAAGGGTACTTACACATGCAAACAAACTCTGGACAAACTAGTGTTGGGAGATGGATGCTGTTTATGAACACATGTTTTCGCATAACGTAAGATTGTACATTGATAACAAATTTATCTGCGCACCATCTCGGAAAACATCTATATATATATATATATATATATATATATATATATATATATATATATATATTATTACGGGGAAGTATTTATTGAGACTTGCGCTGCGATGGGCGGAACTCGGCGCATAGACTTTAAGGGCCGTCCAGCATCCACCCTGTCTGCGTCGTCGTCTTCTAGTACAACACTTCGTCGTTCACGCGTTCCTCGGTCGTCATCGCCTGCGAGCACAACACTTCGTTGGTCACGCATTTCCCAGTAGCACTGTCCCCCTCGGCAAAAGGCAACGTCCCGCTGCGTGTTAGGCGTGCGGTGTAGAGTGGGAACAATAGGGCTTGAGGCGCGCCATAAGCACTATTTCGCAGGTGGAAGTAGCGGACGGTGACTTTTTGAGGAGCGGTGTAATCTCATAGGTTACGTCGGTCGCTGGCGTAGTACAATATTTTTAAAATTCTAGATTCAAAACGCACCTTGTTTTTTGTTTTTGTTTTTATACAGGAATAACTCGACGCGAGTGCAGGACGGACTTTAAAAGCGGTATTTTGCTATGTATAGAAATAATAGACCATTAGCATAACAGTACCTTAGAACATTCCAGGACTGTATCCAAACAATTGGGAAAAACGCAGCACAATATTTTTCTGTGTCAATCTTTACTCGGTGGAAGCGCAGAAAATAAGAGCCGATACCAAGATGTTGCCACACATCAGAAGCTTAGATCATTCACATCAGTATGTTCGCGATAATTTCTTATAACGTTTCACAGTTGCTTCAAAATAAGTGATGTCCAAGAAAGCTGGATTTGAAGAGGCCTTTTTTAGCAGACCAATTTTGGCTTCGACTTAGGAGAGTACGGCTTTCGAAGCGAAACGATGCAACTGGTGACGATGGGAGAAGTTTGCTTCACAGTGACAAACAAGGGGTAACTATTTAACACTCACTGATTCAAGTTCGTGAGATCGTTTCCAAGCTGTCTATTCATTACTAAATGAAGCGGGCAGGCAACGATTGGTCTCAAGTTGCTTTTAGTAGCTGTCACAAAATCGGCGCACGTTTTATTAGGTAAGCGCGGCGCCAAGGAAGACCGCGCGGCGCATGCGTGGAACGTTCCAGCGCATTGGAGAAGCGTCTCCTTCTCAGTGCGAGGGAAACCGTAGCCTTGCAAGCATTGGCATCACCCTCCTTCTCATCACTCGGCGGCGACGGTGACTCACCCGGCCGGAAGGTACTCGTCCTCTCCAGAAATTTGGGCTGCGCCTAACCAAGACGACGCGCGGGCAAGCCTACGAGATCTGCGAGGGAGCCCGTCTTACATGGCGGCCACATCGTGACTATCCAGACGTCGGTCTGCGACAGTGCCCGCTGAACAATTTGGTGTTTCTTTGTTTGACTGTCTCGCGTATTGTTCAGTGTCGTAAAGCCTCCGTGTTATTGAATGCCGCTTTAGTTGCATGCTTAGCATCACCTTTCTATGAACCCCTCGTCCGTGTATTTTAAGAGTTAGTGTGAATTCCTCTGTATCGTCTCTTGCTGTGTATAAAGTGTGTTTTGTTTGTTACTTCTGACTCCGACCCTTACTCTGGCTTGAACCGGCGAGAGATTAGCACCAAACGACCACCCCCTTCTGTCACTACAGGTAGTTGACTTCTGGCTGAGCTTGCCACGCAAGTCGAGGGGATCTCCTTTGAGACCGGGATAGCTACCGCCACTCATTCTAGGTGTGTCTGGGAGTCTGCGCATGATTAGTGGCGCATCGTTAATAACCTTAAAGTCTTAAGGGGTGACAGCAAACAACACTTCTGCGAGAAAGTTGCAAGAAGAAAAAGGGGGCGTGGATTTGCGACTTTCATGCAGCGTTAAGCAGTTGCTCGACTCGCATTATACCTGACAAGTGTTGCGCGAAAAAATAGGAAGACATTTTTGTTGGACAAATATTTATGCTGTCCTTTGCACACTAAGTTGATTCCCTAACAGGCATCGAGTTTACCTCTCTAACGCTCGCATTGGGTGCACAGAACAAAACAAATGTATAGTCGTTCTAAATAGCTGACCCTCCGATTACTCGAGCTTTAGCAGCGGAAACAGCTTTGCGATATCGCCTTTTGAATGTGGCTTCATTAGCTACCATGACGTACACTTATGGGCTTGTTTTCTTTGAATTCTTTACTTAATATTGGAATTCACGAGGTAACATTTAAGCCGAAACGATGTCACTTATATGGAAAACAGTGCCTAGCCGCACTAAGAGTGCTGGTCCGTTTTTTCCGCTGAAATTCTCTCAATTAGTTTGTGCATAGTTTGCGTAAATGAAGAAATTGCGTTATCACAAGAAGAGGAAAAATCAATTGAAAACTAGTGGCCTTGAGTGAGACCTTGTGCTCTGTCGCGGTTCTTGGACTTTCTTCCTTATCTAGTGTGAAGACATGGTCTATAACCTAAGCCTAAATTTTTAGTAATACCGCAGTGACTTACAAAAGTAGGACTGATAAGTCTCAGTTTCTGAATTTGGCAGTGAGCTTTGTATCTCAGAATAACAGCTTGTGGGGCGAGTTGGCGCATAGTGCCCAGAACTGTAGCACTAAGTAGACAAACCCGAAGAGAGAAACACAACAGTGCGCCTGTGTCGTGTTTCTTTCTTCTTGTTTGTCTACTTTGCGGCGCAGTTCTGGACAGTGAGCTTTCCCATTCTGCACTATTAACTGAAATGCGCGAAAACAAGGTGCAGCTTTATACCGACATTTAATGTTCGATATTAGCATACGGGACATTGTATCTGTATATTTGGATGTCTGAGTGGATTCGCTTGATGCTACAGTTTGCTTTAGCCGAAGTAGCGTAGGCAAATGAGAAATGCATACGCACTAGCAAAGTTCTTCGCGCTTAAGAAAAAACTGCCCAGAAGCAGCCAAGCTATTCCTACAGGAAGATGGGTCCAAGCTAAGCGCCTCATCAGAGGAAGTATTATCTTTGGCGGAGTTTCATCTTCGATGCGAATAACATTCGTCAGAGAATTTTGGTTAGGCGGAAGTGCAGCGGTAGCTTTTAAACCAAGGTATTTGTGACTAAGGACGGCAGCATAACAGATGCGTAGTGTATGCAGATGATCCGCTGATTCAAAGGCAAGCATATTTTTTTGGTTCTGTAAGTGTTTTCAGCAAGACCCCCTTTGTTTGCCAGAACCAGGCGAAGGAGAAGCATTTCTTTTTTTGTATAAAAATGAGGAGGAAATCACAAGGAATATTTTGCAGTTTCAATCAATGAGAGTAAAGAAAACCGAACGCCACTTGTAATCGAAGTTTTCGCGTGTGCCCTACATTACATTTATCTACTAAACGGCGCGAATAAGGCAGGAAAGCGGACACACACACACAAACACACACACACACACACACACACACACACACACACACACACACACACACACACACACACACACACACACACACACACACACACACACACACACACACACACACACACACACACACACACACACACACACACACACACACACACACACACACACACACACACACACACACACACACACACACACACACACACACACACACACACACACACACACACACACACACACACACACACACACACACACACACACACACACACACACACACACGCACACGCACACACGCACACGCACACGCACACACACACACACACGCACACGCACACTCTGCTCTTTGTGTGTGAGTGTCTCGGCTGTCCTGTCTTATTTGCGCAGTTTTGAAGATAAAATGTCACCAACTATAGCCTGCCAGAAGACTCTGCTCTTACATTACATCGCTCTTGGAATCCTATATTTGCGCCAGAGTTGGTGTTTACGTAAGCACTTGTAATTTGCATTTCAAGAAAAAAACATTCTAAGGCACTATGAGAGCCACCACCTACACTTTCGCCAGCGGACGCTCAAATCAACACGTGCGAGGGGAATTGGAGAAAACAGCGCGTGCACAACGTGCATACGTTTATAGAACTAGATATGAGGCGCATAAGTTTGCCATTTGCACACACGCAAGGGCTTCTATGTGCAGCGATAGAGGCTGCTCGAATAACGCGGTCACTATTAATGAAGTTTTATATTTTTATAAAAAACAAAACAAAAAGCATTCGGTTTGGTTTGTGGGGTTTAATGTCCCAAAGCGACTCAGGCTATGAGAGACACTGTAGTGGAGGATTCCGGAGATTTAGTCCCCCTGGGGTTCTTTAAAGGGCTATTCCGGCGAATTTTTGACCGTACTGAGTTAAGGATTGATTTATATAAAGTATGTCTCTGAACAAGATCCTCAAATTGGGCTGTATTCTGCGATTCCAAACCTGCCCTAAAATGTATTCAATCGGTCTTAAGCCATGACGACAATGAGCAACTTGTAGCGGAGGTTTGACATCTGCACCACCAGGCGTTACAGGAGGGTAACGAAATAATCTGCCAGTGGATACCAGGCCATAGTGGAATTGTTCGCAACAACTTAGCTGACGATGCTGCTTGATCGGCTCACGATGCAACCAACATTGCGAGATACCATTGACAAGAGCCGATGGAGCAAGGCACCTTCGACTGATCGCCGGAAACGGGACTAAAAAATCGTGGCTAGAGGGTGGACGTCCCGTTCGCACCACATTGACCACTTACTTCAACTGCAGGTACCATTCGGCCTCCCCCGCTGCGATGCTACAATGTTGTGTCGCCTGTGGCTAGGTGTGGCGTTCACAAACTCCCACCTCGGCGGCATGGGAGACTCTCTAACGTGTGGGTGTGTTGAAACTACTGCGCACATACTTTGTGACTGTTTTCAGTTTGAACGTGAGCGCGCTCTCCTGGCTGCTACACTCCGCCGCTTGGACTCTCGCCATCTTACTGAAGAAAACATTCTGGGCCCTCCGATGACTCCTTCATCCTAAATGAAATCAGTGAAGGCGCTACTTCGGTTTTTAAAGGACTCGCGGTTGAGTTCAAGACTTCAACTGCCCGCTCTTTACCCCCTTTCACTATAGATCTCTAGACATGTTATAGACTCCTTCCCTTCTCGCTCTTTCTTTCCCTTTCTCCCTTTTTTCCGCTCCCCACGTGTAGTGTAGCCTACTGGGCATCGCCTGGTTAACCTCTTTGCCTTTCTATTCTATTTTCTCTCTCTCTCTATTATTTTGCTGAAGTCTTGGTCATCACAGTACGTGATTACATGTTTAGAATATGCAACCAATAATTTTAAATATAATAAAAAAACGAATCAAAATTGAAACTCCCGCGTGAGGGCCGGAGAGCACCACCTTGCGTTACGTCACATGATGACGACACAGGCCTACAGCCATGCCGCACGCACCCGCTGCCGTTCTACTGAGGTGTGCGAACATCAGTCACGTACGGCATCATCTGAAACATACTGTGTGATGTCAGTGAGTCGCCCTCGATGTCATCGGACAGAGACAGCTAGGACTATAGTCATTCAAATGCAATAAAAAAAAAGCGATATTTGGCATGCAAGGCCAATGAGAGAATACTTGCTACAAATTCCCCCCCCCCCCCCCCCCCTTTTTTTTCTTCTCGATACTGACCCTAAATCCGCCTCGCTGTGCGTGAGATTATTGTCTACACAGCAATACCCCTTCCACATGAAAAATGCAATGTCATTTCCACCGAATGACATTTGTTCAATTTAATATAATTTTTTTTTCTACGCGCTGCTACACGACCAAAACTAATGCCTTTTGCAAATAATGGCAATTGTGATGGATAAAAGTTGGAGCGTACACAAAACTTCATAGGCTTTCGATATGTCACGAAAATGATTGCGTTCTGAGCGAAAACAGTTTTCAAATTTCAGTTGACGTCTTACATGCCATACGTAACCAACCTGCTGATCGCGACTATCCATTACGAAGCTCAGCGGTGGTGTCGACGTTTGCTTACGCAAGGACAAGGAAGGTGCGCCGAGCCCGGATGCAATGCTCTAAAGCGCACGGGCGGGCCATGCAGTTTCAACTACGTACACTTCGCACACTAAAGCAAGCTTCAAGAGCAACAAGTCATATAGACATTATTACCTGGTGTGCCGATCGAAGGATAGAACCTTCGAGAGCACGCGCCCGACGGCGCAGCATGTAGCCCCTTTTCGTCCTTTCAGGATCGTTTGCTCGGTGTAATAAATATTGTCACGTGCTTCGGGGCGTCAGAAAGGAAGGAGTGGCTGGGGAGAAGAAGAAGAAACAGAAGCCACAGTGATAGTGTTGTGTGCTGGTGTTCCTTTGGGGACTCGCAGCGCTTTAGACGACAAATAAACACTCCCGTTATGCACTGAGTACGTAACAGTTGTGGTGGAGTTGGCGGTGTAGATCAACACGGATCCCCGTTGCCTTCGACGAAGCCGCCGACTCGCTGGTTTGCCACCCCTACCATCTAACATGGCTCAAGACGGCGACGCTGATCGAACAACACCTGCGGTGAGCAACTGGCCGCACTACCGCGAACCGCGCACATTTGGTGAAAAATCTGACGAGGACGTCGACGAGTGGCTAACCAACTACGAACGGGTGAGCCGGTACAATCGTCGGGATGCGACCGTGAAACTAGCGAACGTAGTGTTCTTCTTGGAAGGCACTGCCCTAGTTTCGTTTGATAATCACGAAGACTCACTTGCCAGCTCGGATTGTTTCACAGAAGAGATAAAGGACTGCTTTGGCGACGGATCGCCTGCTTCGGACCGCAGCTTGACGCCGCCAACCCAAAGACAGCGATGTTCACGGTCTCCTCGGCGCCGTTCTTCCCCTTCGGGAAACTAGAAGGCGCGGCCGATGAGGGTGAGGTCGCCGGAAAATCAACGTTCCCAATACCTCTGCCTGTGTTTATGTTAAAGAACAAACTTGAAGTATTCATTGACGGCATCCACACCATGGCACTAATTGACACTGGAGCAACAGTCTCTGTTATGAGTTTAGCATTCAAGAATCGATTAGGACATAAAGTGATGTTTAGCGTGAGTCAAGCTGTGGTATTCCGTAGTGTTAGCGGTGAATCATTGGTGCCTTTGTGTGTGTGCTATGCGAAAGTTGTGCTTGGTGGCCAAGCGTTTCGTACCGAATTCACAGTGTTGCCTCGTTTCACGCATGAAGTAATTTTAGGTATAGAATTTTCACAACAGTGTGGTGCAACGTTAGACTGCCGTAGTGGACAGATCTCGCTTAATGCTGCGTTGATGTCGGCTCTTGTAGAAACCTCGTCGCTCGATTTAGGAGCGTTTTCTCTGTCTGAAGATACAGTTGTACCTGCGATGCCCGGAGAATTCACTCAAGTTATTTCATCTGCGAATTTATGAGGATTTCGACGCCATAGTGGAACCTACAACACTGGCCTGTGCAAAGAAGAGTGTCTTGGTGCCTCGTTGCATAGTTTCAGTCACCAGAGGCCCCACCTTGATGTGGGCTGTAAACTATTCAAACGAGCCAGCCGTGTTGCCTCGAGGCATGAGGCTCGCTCATTACGAGGAAGGTGTGTCGAATTACGTGGCGGAACTAAGTAACCATGCTCCTGAAGAGAAAACATCTCATTTGGCAGAGTCTCGAATCCCGGCAATGATAAAGCACAGGAGCGCCGAATTTTGACTGACCTGCTTTCCAAGCATGTTTCGGTTTTCGACTTCGCCAGAGATCATCAGCCACCGATTCCAAATTCTCGCATCCATCATTCGACTGATACTGGTATCTCGCCCGATCAGACAGAAGCCCATATCGTGTGTCTCCGACCGAACGTCAGCTTATTGACGAACAAGTTCATGACATGCTCCAACGTGGTGTTATCGAGGAATCTTCAAGTCCTTGGGCGGCTCCAGTTATTCTCGTTAAAAAAAAAGACAACACATGGCGTTTCTGTGTGGACTATCGTCGCCTTAACGCCGTCACCAAAACGGATGTATGTGCGCTTCAACGCATTGACGATGCAATCGACTGTCTTCATTCGGCGTCATACTTCTCCTCGGTAGACTTGAGATCGGGGTACTGGCAGATACCGATGAACCCAAGGGGCAAAGAAAAGACGGCATCATTTGTGATACCCGATGGTCTCTATGAGTTCAACGTAATGCCCTTTGGATTGTGCAATGCGCCTGCCACGTTCGAACGATTCATGGACACCATTCTGCGCGGACTCAAGTAGAAAATTTGTTTGTGCTATTTGGACGACGTGATCTTCGGCAAGACCTTTGAGGAACACAATAGCCGCCTCGCCATCGTTCTTGATTGCATTGACAGAGCAGGCCTCGTCCTGAACTCTAAGAAGTGCCACTTTGGCGAACGCCAAACAATTGAACATGGTCACTTGGTCGATAAGGATGGTGTTCGGCCGGATCCTCAGAAGATTGCGGCTGTAACCAGCTTTACAGCACCGAAATCAGTGAAGCAGCATCGGAGCTTTTTAGGACTGTGTTCCTGTTTTCGTCGTTTTGCGCCCAGATTCGCTGACATCGCATACCCGCTCACATGCCTTTTGCACAAAGATGCACCGTTCAATTGGACTACTGACTGCGACTCTGCCTTCCGCCACCTCAAATTCCTTCTGACATCAGGACCTATCCTACGTCACTTCTGTTCTTTTGCCCCCATCGAAGTTCACACCGACGCTAGTGGCGTGGGCGTTGGCGCAGTGCTCATCCAGCGTCATGGCACCGATCAGCACGTGATAGCTTATGCTAGTCGTTCGTTGAGCAAGGCGGAGCGTAACTACACCGTTACTAAACAAGAGTGCCTCGCAGTGGTTTTTGCGGTGCAACGATTTTGTTTCTACCTATATGGAAATGTTTTTGCCATCGTCATTGACCACCATTCGCTCTGTTGGCTCGTAAATCTCCGTGACCCTTCCGGCCGGCTCGCTCGATGGGCATTGCGGTTGTAAGAGTTTAACTTCATTGTGGCATACAAAAGCGGCTGTCAACATGCTGACGCTGACTGTCTGTCACGCTTGCCGCTTTCGTCAACTGGTAGTGATGATGACAACTTTCATGAATATCTGGCGCCTATCTCGGCAACGTTTCCTGACCCTCAACAGTTCCAGACAGAACTACGCAACGATCAGACTTTGGCACCGCTCTCCTCTGCCGCTCATGATTCAAGAGATGCACGTTTCTGCGTCCATGCCAGCCTGCTTTACAAGAAAAATTTCAACCCCGGAGGTGCACGCCTTTCGTCGTGACGGAAAACCTACGTATTCCGGTTCTTGAAAGGATGCATGACGATACCACGTCGGGCCACTTGGCTGTCGCCCGGACCCTTCATCTCACACAGGAACGCTTCTACTGGCCGAAAATGCGTCAAGCCATTGAGTGCTATGTAGCTAGTTGTGTCAAGTGCCAGCAGTACAAGCTCCCTACTTCCCGTCCACCGGGACCGCTGCACCCTATTGCGTCTCCGACCGCACCCTTTGAGCAGGTGGGCATCGACCTCTTGGGCCCTTTTCCGCGATCTTCAAACGGTAACTGGTGGATAGTGGTATGTGTTGACCATCTCACTCGATATTCAGAAACAGCCGCAATACCCTCAGCCACTGCTTATGAAGTATCCCTATTTATTCTGCGATTTCTCGTCCTGCGCCATGGTCCCCCTCGAGCGCCAATTTACAGCTGAAGTTATCAAAAACTCCTTCTTCTATGCACCTGCGATAACCGTCATACAACGCCGTACATCACCCGCAATCGAATGGACTTGTTGAACGGACCAGCCGCACTCTACCACTATGTTGGCGGTGTACGTGGACTCTGATCACAAGAACTGGGATGACATCCTCTCTTCCATTACATACGCGTATAACACTGCACAGCATGAGACGACTGGCTACAGTCCGTTTGACCTCCTGTATGCTCGAGTTCCCCGCAGCTGTCTTGAAGCCATCCTTCCTTTCTCCCTCCACAACGAGCCTTCTATCGCCACCACTTTATGTCGAGTCGAAGAAGCTTGCCGCGTTGCCCGCCTCCGCACCTAGACTCACAGGAACGTTCGAAGAAGCGTTATGGCAACCGACGCCCACATGTCTCTTATGTGCCCGGTGATTTAGTGTTGCTGTGGACGCCGCTGCGCAAGCGTGGTTTAGCCCAGAAGCTGCTGTTTCGACATAGCGGCCATTTTGTCGTTTTGGGGCGCCTGAGTGACGTGAACTATGTAATTTCACGCTGCACCGAAAGTGGGCGATGCTCACGCCGGACCTAGGTGGTGCATGTGGCTCGGCTAAAAGGTTCCATCCCCGGCACCTTCCTTAAACTGCTTGCCCTGGGGCTTCGTCTGCGAGAGGGGAAGTGTCACGTGCTTCGGTACATCAAAATATGTACATCAAAAGCGGTACATCAAAATATGACCGACACACGCCGAATCAAGAAAGGAGACGACAAATTCGGAGCACTTGCCGCACTAAATGCAGTGAGCTTACCGCGACGGTGCTGCCCGCAAGAACGGCCGACAATGGCGCTTTGGCCGTACGCTGCGCGCCATAGTCGTAGCCTAAACTGTTTCACACCGAGGCCGCAGCGGATGGCGCTGCGGCCACGACCATTGAAACAATACTGGACCAATCAGACCATCAGTGCGGTTATGTTTTTCGATTGGTTGTCGAAATCTGAGGGATGCGCTCTGGAATTGATTGGAACAGCGTCTTCCGAGAGGGGCTGGACATAAGGGGATTTAAGGGCGGTGCAGAGCAGGAAATGGCTCTGAGCCCTGGGTAAATGGCTCATCCAGACGCTCCTCGCAATAAACTCTTAACTCTTCCCATTTTGCTTTTCCTACCTTTTTCGTCATGTAAATAGGTTTTCTCAAAGTGCCATTAAACCCGCTTGTTTTCGCTCTACCCATTTCGAAACTTCAATCCTTGCTCAACCCAAAGCCTCCGCACGCTACGAAGTGAAGGCCGAGTCGAGATAGCCCCAGCATCACGACATTGCGTGTCGTTTAGACTAGACCATGCAAATAAGATTAAAGAAATACACTGCAAAAGTGAATAAACGTAATTTTTTTTTCAAAACTATAGGTGAATGGAACAAGCTTCCATCCCATATCATAACAACACACTCAAACGAGGTATTTTTAAACTCTGTATCCATTTTGAACTAGAGTACTAGCACTTGTGTGTGTGTGGTGTGTTAGCGCGTCAGCGTCTTTTTTGAAGCGTTCCGTGAAGTGTATGGTGTTGATGATGTGCAGGAGATGTTGAGTTACTTGTGTTATTTTTCTTGCCTCTTTGCTCCCCCCCCCCCCCCCTCTGTAATGAAATAAATGATAAATTATTAATTAATAAATAATTAAGAAAGAAAATGACTTCGAATTCGCTCTTCTTTTGAAGCGGTAGCTTCATTACGTGCGGTAAAGCCAAGGTCACCGTGTGCTTCCGATGACCTTCAAACAGCTTCGAGGTAAAGTTCGAGGGACGTCTCCCCGCTTCGACTTCATCGAAGCGCAGTCGCCGACGGTCGGATTCGGAATAGGGTACTCCGATACAGTAGTCGGGCATTTCTGAACTACTGCGCCACCGCGGTGGAGACCTCGTTTTATACACACGAAATATGTTTTCTGAATTTTTTGATGTTTTCTATTTTTCGTTTTTTTTTTAATTTTTGATACACCGATACTTAGCATCAGCAAATCTTGGCTTTCCATTCTGAGCCTTTTAACACTTCTTACTCTCATTTTTTCAATGTTTTATTTTTCAATTAATTAATTTTATTGATTAATTACACTCTACAAGATTTATACAATATGAAGCATTGGTTTCTCATTTTGTGAATTTTGACATCTTTGACCTCCCGTTGTTACAATTTTTCATTTCTTGTATTATTTCAATTGTTTGGGCAATTACACACTATATTTTATTAATTAGCATCTTCAAGCAATGGTATTTCATTCTGAGTATTTGACACGTGAACGCATTTTTTCAATTCTTTACTTTTTAGAATATTTCAATTAATTGGTGAACTACGCACAATAAATTTTATTAATTAGCGTCATCAAGCATTGGCTTTTCATTCCGAGCATTTGATACCTTTAACCCCTATTTCCAATTTCTCATTTTCTTAATTGTTTCAAAAATTGATCCAATAACCTCTAGTTTTAATTAGCACCATCAAGCAGTGGTTTTTTATTCTTTGCATTTCGACACATTTACCTCCTTTTTTCTATATTTCTTTCCTTTAATATTTTATTGTGTCATTGGTCAGTTGCATACTCTACATTTTTCTAACTAGCATCAGAAGGCATTGGCTTTTCCTTCTGAGCATTTTGACACCTTTGAAACCCAATTTCTAAATTTTTTATTTGTTTCCGTCATTTCAGTTATCTGACCAATTACACCCTCTAAACTTTTTTAGTTAGCATCATCAAGCATGTCTTATGAGGATTTTGACACTTTTGAGCCCTTATGGTCTAAGTTTTTCATTGTTTGTAATTTATTTATTGAATCAGTAAATTACCATGATTTCATTAACTTGTTATCGCCTATGACACAGCAATCAGGATATAACTTTTTACGTAGTCCCCGATTATTTCCGACACGCCGGCGTGCTGTAGGATGGCTCAAATGCGCAACTCTAGCAGGGGTGCAATTCACTCTTGCCTCTACATTGGAGATAAGCTTATGGGTTGCCATTTTCTAAATATTGAATTATTGCTATATCGAATTATTTTGCGATCACCTGGGAGTTCGCTACCTCCGGTTCGATTGCAGTTTTAATCCCAAAATGGTTGCACATGGATTCATTTTGAGCATCAGTACCAGGTGGAATAGTGCTTTACTTGATTCTCAGTTTCTCTTGCCACCAACGTATGCTTAACTTCGCGCTCCACAAACTCTGACTAGTCTTTGGACAAGCATTACCCATTCGATCCCCCTTTTGCAGCAGCTTCGCTAAACGCATCGCAGCTCGAACTTTAATAGTTGCAGCTCAACTCTTGCCTGTGCGTTTAGTCCCGTTCAACAAGCGGTACATGAATTTCTCCGTCCCATCCACCAGTCTCCAGTCATTATTGATCGGAGCATGCTGGCGCATGGTTGTGTCTAGGCTTCAAAACTGAACATACGAAAGGTCACCCTGCATATGGGAATGCGGATGAAGGAATCGGAATACCGAAATGAGGAAAGTAGAATGTAGAGTAGAAAAGAGTATGCGATGAGAGAGAAAACTTTTACTGCGTTAGAAAGAGAATGCGCTGGCGTAGATAGTGAATGCCACCATCTTCTTGGTCCTCGTCCCTAGTCCGGGATGCCGCAAGATCCTGCCGCCTCTTGAGCCCGGCGTGCGAGAGCAGCTTGTGCCTCCGCACTCGAGGAAGAAGGTCTCCCCAGCCTCTTCAGTGGGTGTGGGGTGGGGATAGAAGTGGGGACTGAGTTGACAGGCTCACACCATGTGGGATAAAGAACAGAGCTCATCATAGTGTGGACACAAAGGATTCGTATTCGGATCGTAGTGAGCAGCCTTCGCGGGAAACCAGTTGGTGTTCGTCTATAGCTGTCGCAGAATGCGTTCGTCTGCCTTCGACAGCCCGTTTTGCGGTGAAGGAAACTGACGCTGCCTGTCTTTGTAGTGGCCGACGATTTCTCGAAACCGTAGAAGCGGTCGGTCAGAATCTTCAATTGGGGAGGGCGCGGATGTAGGTGCCCGAAGGATAAGCGCTCGTTCAGCCGCAGTTAAACTACCATGTCCGAACTGCACAAAAACTCCCTCTGCATTTAATAAGAATATTCGAACCTATTTTCTGTCCGTTTCTGGCAATCCGTTCTAAAGAAAATTGCCAGCAAATATACATTAATAGCACCCGCAATAAAGGAAATGGTTGAAAATGTTCGGTACGTTCACCGTTTTCTCATTGGCAATAGTTCTCTAGTGGTGTCGTAAGAAGTAAATAATAAGGTAAGGATAAAGCCAGAGAAATGTTTTTGTTGTCCCCGCTATTTGACAAGAAAAACAGAAAAAGGAAGTTCGTGCTAGCACACTCTGCGAAACTCCTAAAAGCACCGTGTGGAGCTTTGATTTTACCCACAGCGAAGCCGCCATGCACACCGTCACGCTCGAAAGGCTGAGCATGCCAAGCTGCCAAGCAGTGCCAGTGATGGGATCGTTCCGCATACGAATAGAAAGACATGGAGTAGAATACTTCCCACAGTGCAATAAGGTCCAGATTGCCCCCATTCGGTTTCGAAAGTTAATTTTGTTTTTCATCCTCGTGACATGCGACAGGACACGAATCAACAGCATAATATATGGTAATGTGGATTTCTTGTATTTCTTTTTCTAACTCAAAATGACTACGCTCATTATAAATGCCCTTGAATGTGCGCGCTTAGACGTACTTTTTCCGAGATCATTTATAGCGTTTATAGCCTCAAAAAGCATGAGGTCTTACTGCAGCGCCAACTCTTGCATCACAATTTAAAGCTGCCGCTTTGGAAGATGCCCGTCCTTAATCTGCGTCTACTTCAGTTTTCCGACGTCTATGGTCGCTGTATTGCGTCTAGCAACTTTTAAGAACTTTTTATAACCAACGAGACCACGCACCGCATTCGTACAGATCCCTTCATCAATTAGGCTGAAAAAAAAAAAAAGAATCTAATCCATCCCGAATATTCGGAAATCCGCAAGGCTAGCCACGTCGTAATGTAGGTCGCAATGCATAAACCCCACGCGTTTACCGAATGGCAGCCTTCGGAGGCTTCGGCCGCATTTCTGAGTCCCCGGTGCAGTCCATGGAAAAGAATGTTGGCTCAAAATAATTATTCCCGCTACACTCGGTTCGGGATATTAGCTCACAAAAAGATGACGTCACGAGCACCGAAGGATTATTGCTGCCCGCGAAGTACCTTTTCGGATGACGACGTCTCAGGGGAGTTATGGAAGGATCTATCGAAAATACCTTTTGTATAGTCCACATCTTGCTCGATAAAGGAGGTAGCATTACCGAAAAACATGCTCAAGGACGAAAAGGTGTTCGTGTATTACTCAAACACGCATAATGAGGAAGTGCGCCGGACGACTAATGAGCTAGCGCACGGCAACGAAGTCTGTTGAACTCATTATATACGCGCGGCGTTACATAAAAGAACACAGGGTATTCCTGGCATTGGTTAAAAAATGAATGTGTAGTAGAAAAAATGCAGACGGAAGTTCAAGAAAGAGACAAAAATAATAGGGAAAGCTATCACGGAAAGGAGCTGTGCATGGACGTGCTTCCACATGTATGCGAAGAAAGATCGATATTATTCAAGCGCTTATCAAGAATACGAAACGTGATATCCCTTTAAAATAAATCTCCATTATTCCCTTCGCGACAAATTTGTCATGCGTAAAAGCTCTCCTGAGATGAATTCCTAATGCCATTTTCACGTGATTACGTAGGCGAAAAATTCTGTGCGGTGTTGGAGCGTCTCATTGTGGCTCGTTCCAGCTTGTTAAGAATGAAACAGAGCGTTTTAGAAGCCCATACTAAAGCAAACATCGGGTTACCCTATAAGGCGACATACCAATATCAAGCACAAATAAGTTTTGATAGCTGTTGCATAGAAGAAAACTTGTGTGATCTGCTAACAGACGTAGCTATGGTTTTCCTAACGTAACTCCTCTATACAGCTATCGTTTGTTTACCCACGCCTTAGGTTTAACGGCATCATAATGACCTGAACTTCAAGATCACGAAGCTGGTCATGTAAGCTAGTGCGATTTTCTGCCTCCAGCGCAACAGGAATGCAAGAAGAAAAAGAATAAGAAAAATAGAAGCACTGAGGCACAACATATGATCGCCGCTGAAAACTACAACAATATACCAGCTCGCTTGATTAGTTAACGGGATTCCACACACAGTTACTTCGTACCATGGATGTTAACAAAATATAGCCAGGGGTCTCATAAAGTGGAAAACTCCACGTAGTTGTCGGCGCCCTTGCGTAAAGAATCCCGATTTGGTCGAAAGAATCGCGGCATCGAAAATAATTGTAATCGATTAAAACATCATTTAGATTGAGATTTTAAGGACGCAACGGGACACAAATGTCATCTAGCGTAAGAATGTAATCTAAGCTAAAGTAAGAATGTAAAATAAGAGAATCGAGCAATAATATGGGAATGCAATCTGTGACACGTCTGTCGAGAATCAAACACGCCCCTAGGCCATTCAGGCACATTCGTTCGATTCGGTTAAATAGAGGCTTGGGAAAAATGAAAAAAAAAGAAAAAGTGGAAAACATGCTGTATTCTTGGGGAAGGATATGTAACGTCGACGCCAGGTCCTTGAAGGGACCTGTTAACGCTATCGCGTCATACCCTGAAGGCGGGGCTTCAGGGTGTCCCGATTTTTTTTTTTTCATATTTTATAAATGTTCCTCTGAAGCCTTTCAAGAAAACTATAAGCGCGTTAAGTTGTAATATTCCACAAACTCCGGGCTCAGCGACTGAAAGACAATGAACTGCCCTGAATTATTGACTCATTCATTATTCTTCTGTATACTTTTTTTCTGGCGAGAAGCAAGAACACACATTCGGTGCCCGGTGAGCTTTTTAAAATGACTGGTTTGTTGATTTTATGAATTCGAAAGTTCTTACCCTGGAATCTCAATGAAATCTGATCAAACTGAATAGACCGACAGCCCCCGGTAATCCATTGAGCTGCTTTTCAACCCCCGCCCTCCCCTTTCCCGAAGAAAAAAAAAAAAGGAAGAAAACGTCAACTACAGACCCAGAAGAGAATATTTCATGTTCTGGACACGGCACTCTGCCGTTAATTACTGCTAACTAAATTACTATCCATGTAGCGCCTAACGCATAACTGCTGTAATAAAAGTATGGCCGGAGTTGCGTCAATTTCAGGGCATTACGCTGAAGAAGAAATATGTTAACCATCGAATGGTCCATCCAGTGCAGAATTGACGAATGCACTCGGTGCCTCTCAAGGCTAAGTATATGAATGCTTGAGGAAGTTTTGCTAATTGAACTCCGTTGGCAGCATATCAGCTAGCTTACCTGATGACATAATAGAGCTCTAGTTGCACCTGCAGTTAGAAGTCTTAGCTCACTCACCACTTCTATAAGCTGTGACAGCTTAAGCTTGATTCGCACAGTGAGCGCATCGGTGTCGTTGACGACGGGCCGCACCAGCTTGTTGTAGCCGGATATGAGGTCGTCGTAGAGTCGCTTGGCATCCGGGCTTCCACGAACTCCTACGTACCAAAAAGAAGACCGAGTTTGATTAGTCGACCAGTAAGACTGAAATCAATGGCGCGTAGGCATCTGAGGACACCATAACCCAAAAACGAGAGCAAACATGCACTGTTCATTTTGTTTTCAAGGCGGAATTTGCTGACGTGTTTTTTTAATGAACGAAATGGCAGAATGCATTGCAAGATTATGCTTTGACATCCACGCATCCGATCAGCCCGTATACGTTACTTCTTGTGAGGAGGCCGTCCGTCAGTTCACCTAGAGCTCCATTTACGGACTCCAATGGATGTCTGCATAACCGATGCAACTGTAGGCTCACCTAGATATCAAGGAGTGCCCAGTCATTTACAAACGCGGGTGATATCCTGAATAATACATGGGCCTCCACGGAAAATATGCTAATAGGAATGGACGAGAAGGTTCTGCTCGAATTTTGATGAAAGTAGATGTCATCATCATTGCAAGTTTGCGCAGTGAACTGACAGTATCAGCCCTACCGTCAGCCATTGTGAGTCAGCTGAAGAAATGCTTATTTTGTCAATCACCGAATCATTTATGTGGCAACTGCGACTCTGTGCAGATGACTGTCGTGCAAAAGAAAAAAACAGGAAAAAAAAAACCCACAAAAACCGAAGTTATTAAAGCATAATGGTCGGTAGTTCCGCTTTCTAAAGCAAGGCCATGAGCCCGGAAATGCAAAATTTATATCAGATGTCCCAAATGTACGCGACCGCATGTACCATTTATTTTCACCGCTGAGCAACTATCTACCGACACTAAGAGCATTACATCTGCACCTGCCAATCTCGTAGCTAAACAATCCGTATCTACAGTGCTGCTACAGGCCATCAGGATTTACGGCATATGGTCGCTACCGACTACTTCTAGACGACAGAAGTGAACGAACTTTCATCACTGCCGACATATAGCACCATTTGGGTTCCGAGGTTGTTGTAGAGGAGTTCTTGTCAATTGGGTGCTTCTTGATTACGAGCGTGTTCAAGAACCAGTAGTAGTAGCGGAAATTGAAGTGGACACAATATGCATCGAACACATTCCTTCTTCGCCCAAAGAGATCCTTCAAGAGATGAAACGGATGGGTTAAGACGCCAAGGTTATTTCACCAGCAGGCCTTCAATGGTCGTCAATCTCTGTCCTTACGGTTATTGGGAAATTGTGATCGGAAGAGTCACAATTTCTCACATTTATAGGAAAAATGAGTCACTGTCTTAAACGATGGCCACAGAAACAAGACTCGGCTGTACCGCTGAAGGCTCACAGCCTTGATCAGCTCATGAGATCCATTGTGGCAGTGTGATAGTTCTTCGAGCTTTCGCTAAAGTTCAGTTCATTCAGAGACAGACTGCACTTGGACCCTCCGAGTTAGGACTTGAACTACAGCCTCTTGGATCTAGCAAGGAAGATCAATGGGATGGTTTTGATCTTCTCGAGCCTCATCTAGCTTCCTGTTGTGCAAACGGACGAGCTTGCGAAGGTCATTTGTCACGCTGATATCTGCCTTTAAAAACGAAGTGATCCATTTAGCACCGGGCTAAGACAAGCGAAGCACTGGAAGCAGTAGGCGAATATGTCTACTTAGGACAGGTATTAACCGCAGATCCGGACCATGAAAAGGAAATAACAAGAAGATTAAGATTGGGATGGAGCGCACTTGGCAAGCACTCGCAGATTATGACTAGCAGCTTACCGGTATCGCTCAAGAGGAAAGTATACAACAGTTGCATCTTACCTGTACTCACCTATTGGGCTGAAACATGGAGGCTAATGAAGAGGGTTCTACAACGCAGAGGGCTATGGAATGAAAAATGGTAGGGGTAACATTAAGAGATAAAAAAGACAGAAATAGCTCAAGCTACTGACATTCTAGTGATGGGCATGGGCAGGACATGTAGTGCGAAGAAAGGATAACCGATGGTCTCTTAGGGTAACAAACTGAATTCCAATGGAAGGAAAGCGCAGCAAGGTGCGGCAGAAAGTTAGGTGCGCGGATGAGGTTAAGAAGTTCGCAGTGGTCAAGTGGATGCAACTAGCACAAGACCAGGTTAATTGGAGAAATATGGGAGAGGCCTTCCCCGGCAGAGGGCATAGTCAGGCCAATGATGATGATGATGAAGACAAGCATAATAAAGATGAACCGTTGGCGCCAGATGTTCTACGACAGCCTCCAATTTTTCTCGAAGGAAAAGAACCAAGTGGTGGTTTTATTCCCCTTGATCTCTAAGAAGACTATGAGAGCCCGACAAGAGGAGGGAAAGTTCATGTTGTCAAGACGGCGAGGTTACCTTCGACGATATCGGATGCTGGAAACCCTCCATTAGTTCTGAAGCCACGTCAAGGTCTCAAAATGAGCGCGCATAGAAGATCTTTTTTCTGAACTCATGGACCACAGGCAGAGAGTCTGAAAATACCGGAACAGATTGATGAGTTATAAATATTGGGGAGGGTGTTGCCCGCTGATGAAAGAAGAACAACAGTTGAAGCTAAAAGAAATTCTTCCAGTTCTTTCATGTAAGACTATTGCAAAGAGAAATATGCGTGAGATAAGTACGTCAAACGTAGAAGACAAACCGCTGGAGAGGGCAAAGTCACAGTCAAGAACACCACCTAGCGCAGAAGACGTTGGACCATGACTTCCAAGCAAAGTTTCTAAGTAGAGGGGCTCGTCAAGCTCCGCAGCTCATGCTGAAACGAGAGGCCGAAACTGCGGCCGAAGGTTCGGGACTTACACTAAAGGCATCTGAGACCAATCGAACTGGAACTAAAGAACCTACGAAAATGGACCTCCAAAATATCACTTTCTGCCAGAATTACCAGGGGACGTTTTCCTGCTGAAACTGCGAGAAACTCGGGCAGCGTCTGCTCGAACAGTGCCAGTTAGAGTTTCAAGTAATATTTGAGGAATCATCGTTATCAGAAACACCTGCAAAAGCTCGAGAAACTTGTCCAGGACGTTTATTATTTACGCAGACAATTTGAGGAACTGCGGGGCAGTTTCGCATTTTTGATTGGATTTTATGTAATGATGAAACAAGAGAAAGTTCTTAAAACGACTACCTCCAAAACAAACGCAAAGTAATTTACCTTGAGCAACGTACTTAGTGCAGAACAGTGTCAAGATTAACGTATCGGACATGCATGTTCAGAACTCTGTTGCGATAATTTAGCGCATTCAGGAAAAGGGTGGGTGACGTGTTGCAGAAGATGATGTCGATGTCGGGCCCCGTGTTCTAAAAAGACAAAAAGAAATAAAGATAAGCCTAATTTAATTGCCATATAAAGTTCGCGTGAAAATAAATCTGTGTTTAGCAAAATATAAGGAAGTCGCATTACGTCATAATCAGCTGGTGTCAATGCTGCTAAGGACATATTCATAGTTGCCATTGAACCAGGTGTTCAATGGGAGCAAACGACTATGTGCGCGAGCCCTATGCAGCAAAAAAAAAAAAAAAAGAAAGAAAGAAAAAAAGGTCCCATTGAACTAGATGTTCAGTGAGAACGAGTGTCTATGTACTCGAGCCCTATGAAAAAGAAAGAGAAAGGACTACGATTGGCAGCTTTTATGAATGGACAATTGCCGGATAAGGACAATTGCCGGATCAAGGCCAGGTAGATAAAAGGCAGCCGTGTATTTTGTATATCGTACTCTATTAAGCTTCACATCTTTACATAACCGAGTACTTTTTTTCATTCTCCAGTCATGGCTTCTATACACTCTTGTCAATTTCAAATCAGTTCTTCGAGGCGCTCTTTCATCGATTCAGTCGCTTGCCTTTTTGAACATACGAAGCCTAGCATGTCATCACGATGATTTCGTCAGTTGTTCAATACTTTTCAATCATGCATTTTTTTCGAAATACAAATATTTTTGATATTATCACCACGTAAACGTTGTATTTGGCTTTTTTTCAAACTCTAGATTGGATTCTTTTTTGTTCACAAATTCTTTCTATACATTAATTCAAGCTTTATTTAAGAAAATGATGCATAAAAAGTTTTGGTGGCTCAACTAGGCTAGGCCCGGATATGCGTAACCAAAGCTACTATACGAATTGTTCACAATGTTTGATTAAAGTCGCCGATGCACTGGCTGTAAACCGTATGGCATGACCGGCGATTCGGCGCGGCTTCTTGGCGCCTCCCGAATCTTCTTCGTCCATTTGACCGGCCTCTTGTTGTTGTTGTTGTCCAAGCTTCCTTTTGCTCTTATGGGTGATGTTAACATAAATATAAGTTCCGATGATAACATTTCACGGGAACTAAACAGTATCATTCATACATATGCGTGTTCTAACAACATAACCTTACCGACAAGAATAACTCCAACTACTTCTACCTTGCTAGATATCTGCGTTACAAATGTGTTAGTTTCTGAAGCCATGTTTGGTGTGTTGACTAATGACATCAGCGACCATCTACCTGTTTTTTGTTTTGTTCCTCTTAGAATGCATAAGCAAAACATTTCCGCGTTTTTTTATAAGGTCAGAGATATAAATGAAAGATCTCTCGATAAATTCAAATTACTCATTGAGGGTGCTTCTTGGGATAATATATATGAGATGAGCGATGTAAATGAGGCATACGAAGGCTTCATTCACAAATTTCTTGCATATTATGACGAAGCATTTCCGCTGAAAGACAAAAAGGTGAAAAGTAAGAAGTTTAGAAAACCATGGATTACTAAAGCGCTATACGAGAAAATTAAGATAAAAAATAAGATGTACCATAGATTTATTGAGACTAATAATGCTGATATTTTTACTGAATACAAGAAATACAGGAATAAATTAAATAAGGAGCTAAAAAGTTCCAAATCCATTTACTATGTTGATCGCTTTTCACAGCTGCGTAATGATGCAAGAAAATTGTGGCATCAAGTAAATAATTTACTCAATAGAAAAACGCGCTCCGATTACTTAGAAGTAACTACCAGTAATGGGATAATGGCTGGCACCGACTTAGCCACAGCTATGAATGAGTTCTTTGTTAACGTTGGCAGCGCAGCTTTCAATAATCCAGTCTCATGTACAACGTACTCAAATTTAATTAATCCTTTACCAAATTCTGTTAACTTTTATTCTGCAACTACAAAAGAAGTCAATGATTTAATTAAAAACTTGAAAGATAACGCATCGGCAGGGCATGATGATATCAAAGCATCGCCACTAAAACACGTATCAATGCTTATATGTGATGTCCTGACGTATATCATTAACCTAATGCTTCAAACTGGAACGTTCCCTAATCAGTTAAAGATAGCTAGAGTATGCCCGGTACATAAAGGTGGAAATAAGAATGAAATTTCTAATTATCGTCCAATTTCCATATTGCCCGTATTATCCAAAGTGTTCGAGGGAGTAATCAATACTAGGCTCGAAAAGTTCTTTCACAAATACAGCATTATAACCAGCTCTCAGTATGGGTTTGTGAAGCAAAGGTGCGCTGAACAAGCATTGTTAACCATAAAAGAAAAAATAATTGATAACATTGAATGTCGGAAATATACCCTTGGCTTATTCCTGGATTTTCGAAAAGCATTTGATTGTGTACAACATGATATTTTATTAAGTAAATTGGCTGATTATGGAGTCCGTGGTGTGCCACTAGATTTATTAAGAAGTTATCTGTGGAACAGGCTACAGTTTGTACGAGTTAATAACTGCTGCTCTACTAACATGGTTATACGGCAAGGTGTTCCCCAAGGATCAATTTTGGGACCATTGTTATTTATAGTGTATATTAATGATATCACAAATATTCCTAACTCACCTGATTTGATCATGTACGCGGATGATACCAATATTTTTTTTACCGACTGTGCCTTGTCTAGATTAGAAATTACGGTCAATGAA